>NC_133216.1:34348046-34683046 GCF_040436345.1 Pagrus major
TATATTCTTTTATAATAGTTTATCAATAGTATTTATGTGACTTTGTAGGTTATTATTAGCTAGGATTGCTTGTATGCTAATGGAAGATATTTTCTCTTCAATGCCTTTCCATTTAGCAACATATGATGGGTTGCACCAGCATATAGCTCTCATCTGTGCCGCAAAATAATAATCTCTAAGAGAAGGTAGGCCCCATCCCGCCCTTTTCTTTGACTAATTTCAGAGTTTTGAGACAAACCCTGAGTCTCTTACCTTGCCATATATATCTTGATAACATTTTGTCCCATTCATCAAATTGGTTTTGGGTGAGTGCTATTGGTAGGGTCTGGAATAAGTATAACAGTCTGGGTAATATATTCATTTTAATGGATTCAACTCTCGAGCTGAGACTAAGGAAAGGAATTAGGTTCCATCTTGCTATGTCTTCCTTGATTTTTTTATGTATGGTCAAATAGTTGCATTCTGATAATTTTGCCAGGTCTTTTGGTATATTGATACCCAAATACTTGAAGGACTCTGTTTGCCATCCCAAGGGGTACCTGCTTGTAATTTCACCCAGTGAATGAGTGCATCAATTTAGGTAGACAGTATATTTGTTGTCCTAGCACATAACATGCCAATTTGTGCTCTGTCCCTTAGTAATTCCCCTGATATCTTTGTTTTGTCTGATGTATTGGGCTAATGGTTCCAAATATAATGCAAAGAGTAGCGGTGACCATGCACAACCCTGTCTCGAATCCCTCTCAAGGGTAAAACTGTTTGATAAATATCCATTGATTTTAATCTTAGCAGTGGGATTGTCATACAGTGCCTGTATGGTTTTAATGATTGTGTCATGTAAACCAAATCTATGTAGAACTCTATAGAGGAAATTCCAACTAACTGACTCAAATGCCTTTTCTGCATCCACGCTTATCACTATTGCCTTTGATTTTGTGTTTGAATGTTCCACCAAAGGACAGATCAACATGTACTGCATACACCAAAGGGATAAATCATACCCAGGAGCTTCTTGGTGTTGGCCTGTGAGGGCTGACCCATGTCCAGGCTCATGGACTTGCGTGTTCGTGGGCTGATCTGGCCCACTGTGGGGTAGTGATGGGCTGAAAGGTAGCGCTCTGAAACCTGAGGTGACATCCATGGCTGAGTCTCTCGCAGAGTTCTGAGAGGAAGGTGAACGGACAATGGTCAGGTTACAGAGGACAACTCGAGGACTCATTTAAAACCTAAAACCTGGACAACAGATGATAGAAACCAAACTATAACACACAGGAATTCTTACTTCTTTTTAATCTTACCTTGTCAAAATTATCTATGAAAGTTAAACACACATTATTGGAGGGAAGTCCATTCTGTTCCTGGGGCTATCATTATTTGTTTGAATGGCTGAAATCTGAGGACAATGCACCAGTGCTCAAAGATGCAGAACCACTAATGGCTACTTGCTAGCTAGCTACAAACAAGACTAAGTCTGGAACCATGCTAGCAGTTGTAATAGTTGTACTTAGATACGGGGGGCGACACCCGGGTTACGGTTAAGGTTAGGGTTTCAGGTTCGGAATGGCGACCTTTTTTCAAAAATGATTAAGGGCCGGCATTCCGAAACATGAAAGTGAACGTTCGGAATGGCGGCCCTTCGGAATGCCGCCCTGGACCCCTTAGATACGGTGGTGCTTTGAGCTATGTGCTAACATCAGCATGCCAACATACCCACAATGATAATGCTAACATGTTGATGTTTAGTAGATACCATGTTTACCCTGTTTCCACTCAAGGGTTTTTTGGATGGGACACAGCAGCTATGGAAGTATAGGGATAACAAAAATGTTTACCCTAACCAAAAGAGACGACTCTACACACAATCTGCCTGTGCACTCACTGTGCATGACTGGAGTCTCTCACAAATCTAGAAGGATATATTGCTAAAGCCATCAGCAAGCTAGTCGCACAAGAATAATAGAGAAAGTGCAGCTAACAAAGCTCTGCTATTTTGGTGATAAACACATTTTTTATGAATCCTTCAACACAAAAATCCCCCAGTATATAGTCATTTAAAGCTTTTATTATGAAGCAGCAAAATCAGGAAACTTTTTTTCACAAGCAGTAACTTAACACAACTTCTGAAACAGCTGCAAGTAAACATGAGTTAGCGAGCCAGGCGCAAGTATAGGCGCTGGTTATACCTAACAAGGTGTCAGCTGATTTCAGTTTTAATGTTTTGATAACTCTCTGGAATCAGTGTGGAGTGTAGTTTGGATGAGTGGTTCTCAAGAAAGCTGCAGTGACCAATACCAGAGGTCAAGCAACTGAACAGGCACATTCTGAATGGGCACTACACTAGTTATGATAATGTTCAGTTTTCTTTTATGTGAGGGAGACATGAGGTAGTTGGGTATGGTTAGTAATGGCAATGATGCACTGCATTCAGTGTACACAGCCACTGAGCCTGAGAAGCAGCAAAACCAGTAAGCACAAAGCACACACCTACAGCAGTGAGCAGTAACTGTTGCGTCAGTCAGTCCAGCCAGCCAGCCAGTGTTCATACCTAAGGTATTTTGCTTGACTATGACTGTGGCATTTAAGTTGTGGCATTGAGAGTTGTTTATGTATATTTTAGACTAAACAGGCTTAGAGAGTTAGAGGTCTTGTTTGCTTTTTTTCGTGTGTATACAAGTTTATACATACAAGTATACTAATGTCTGTATATGGTTTGGATGGTTTTCAACTGCTGTGGGCAGACAGGACGGCAGAGAGTGGTAAGAGGAAAGGAGGAGGGCTGGCTGTGTTTGTTAATGACAGATAGTGTAACTCTGGGCACATCACTGTTAAAGAACAAGTTGCAGTAAGGACACTGAACTTTTAACGGTTAGCATGAAGCCATACTACCTCCCGAGGGAGTTTACACAGGTGATTGTACTCGCTGTGTATATCCCCCCCTCTGCTAACGCTGATGCAGCTTGTGACGTTCTCCACTCAGTCACAAGCTCACTGCAGACACAGCACCCACAGGCCCTCTTTCTCGTCTCTGGGGATTGCCTGCACCCTGCCCTCACCCAATAAAACACTGGACTTATTTTATGCCAACAGCAAGGAGGCATACAACTCATCCCCCCCTCCCTCCCCTGGGAAGATCTGACCACAACCTGGTGCATCTCCTGCCTGTTTACAAGCCCCTTGTTAACAGGCAACCAGTGGAAACCCGCACAGTTAAGACATGGACTGAGGAGTCTGAAGAGGCTCTGAGGGACTGTTTTGACTCAACTGTGTGGGAAGAACTGTGCGTTTCTTATGGGGAGGACATCAACAGTTTAACAGGCTGCATAACGGACTATATAAATTTCTGTGTTGATAACACTGTACCCACCAGGACTGTACGGTATTTTTCAAACAGCAAACACTGGATTAATCCTGACTGAAAGGCTCTCCTTAAGGAGAAGAAGAGGGCCTTTCAGTCAGGCAACAAGGAGGAACTGAAGGCTGTGCAAAAGGAGCTGAGGAACAAGATCCGAGAGGGCAAGAACAGCTACAGGAGGAAGATGGAGGACCAGCTGCAGGAGAGAAATGTCAGTGGAGCCTGGAAAAGCCTTAAAACCATCTCAGGGCTGAGGAAACCAGACTCTCAGGCTGCCCGGGATCAGACGTGGGTGAACGACCTGAACCTGTTCTTCAATAGGTTTGACCAGACACCCACCCTTCCCTCGACCCAGTCATCTCTGCTGCCCCCCACCACCTCTTCCATCCCCCCTGTTTCCTGCCCCATTCTCACCTCTACCTCCCTTTCCACTGCATTCACCTGGAAAAGCCTGGAAGCACTGTGAGGATCATGTTCTTTGATTTCTCCAGTGCTCTCAACACTATACAGCCTGCACTTTTGGGGGACAAGCTGGAGCTCACAGGGGTGGACCAACACCTCACGTCCTGGATCCTCGACTACCTCACCAACCGGCCACAGTATGTGAGGATTCGGGACTGCGTGTCGGACACGGTCGTCTGCAGTACGGGGGCCCCACAGGGAACAGTCCTGGCCCCTTCCTGTTCACCCTGTACACTGCAGACTTCTCCCACCAAACACCCCACAGCCATCTACAAAAGTTCGCTAACGACTCTGCTATCGTCGGCCTCATCAGGGATGGGGACGACAGAGCCTACAGAGAACTTATTAAGGACTTTGTGGACTGGTGCCAGCGGAACCACCTCCAGCTCAATGCCAGGAAGACTAAAGAGCTGGTGGTGGATTTCTGCAGGCACAGACAACCCTGCACACAGGTGAACATCCAGGGAACAGACATTGAGATGGTGACATCTTACAAGTACCTGGGAGTTCACCTGAACAATAAACTGGACTGGACTGGACTGATCACACTGCAGCAACATATAAGAAAGGTCAAAGCAGACTCCATCTGCTGAGGAAGCTCAGGTCCTTTGGAGTGCAGGGGGCACTCCTGAGGACTTTCTATTACTCTGTGGTGGCATCAGCCATTTTCTATGGAGTAGTCTGCTGGAGTAGCAGCATCTCGGCAGCAGATAGGAAGAGACTTGATAAACTTATCAAGAAGGCCAGCTCCATCCTGGGATGCCCTCTTGACCCAGTGCAGGTGGTGAGAGAGAGCAGGATGATGGATAAGTTGTCATCGCTGCTGGTGAAGGAGTCCCACCCCCTGTAGGACACTATCACAGCACTGGGCAGCTCTTTCAGCGATAGACTGATGCACCCCAAGTGTGTGAAGGAGAGGTATCGCAGGTCCAAGTGTGTGAAGGAGAGGTATCGCAGGTCCAAGTGTGTGAAGGAGAGGTATCGCAGGTCCAAGTGTGTGAAGGAGAGGTATCGCAGGTCCTTCCTTCCTGCTGCTGTCAGACTCTACAACCAGCACTGCTCCCAGTAGACCTCACTGTGCACTGTGCAATAAAAACTCTACACACAACCCATTTTCTCATTTTGGTTTGCACTAACTGGGCAATTTTCATACCCATATTTATTATTTATCAATAACAATTCACTGCCACACTGTTTATAATTACACTGTTTATATTTGTACATATTATGTATATACAAGTCTATTTCTATTTCTTACCTTTTAATTATATTGTTTATTTTTTACTATTATTATTGTCTATTGTTAAATTGAACTGTCCTTTGGCTGCTGTGACACACAAATCTCCTCGTTTGTGGGACTAATAAAGGAATTCTGATTCTGATTCTGATATGAAGTCAGTTGCTCTGGAGGGAGAGGGTGGGATTTTTCTTTGGTTGGATACTTTGTGATACTTCGTAAATTGTGCTTGTTCTTGCTAGTTTCTACAATCTAGTTGAATGGGCTTTTTTTTTTTTATATATACATCTTTAACTTTATAAACATCAGAAAATATTTTTTTTGAAACTATCCAGGCTATAGTGGCAAAACAATAGCAGGGGCAGGGTTATGAAATACTAGGAAATTAAATTACTGACCTCTATGATAGTCACTGTGAGGTCAAACCTGTTGGCTTTTGCAAAGGGCTCAGTTAAAAGAGGGGGTACAGCTGGACACCCCTATGTTGTGCCACTAGACCATAACCCTAGACTGAGCATACAGGAGAGCAGGCATTTGTTAAGACATACTGTGTACTTTATACTCTAACTATGCAAAGTGATCAGAGATATTGTAGAAAAACAAGGAAAGCAGTAGAATAAACATCCTGCAAACAGAAGTCTACTTCTTCAAGTGAGTAAGCTCATGAGCCTGCTCATCAGGCTGAGTTTCAACTTCATCATGGCTTTCCCTTCTATTCATTGCCTCACCTGCAGCTGGGATCAGTGATGTGACTGGAATAGGTGTCCATGGGTACTGGGTCCATAGAGAGGTCAGAAATCAGTAGTGATTTCCTGTGTTTTAGGCTGCAGCGACTTCGGACCTCCTCAGATACAGTGAGCAGTGCTGCACACAAAAACAAGAAGGGATTAGGGTCATCATCGTCAGCAAGCCAGAACCAAACCAACCAAACCAAAAACAGGTAATGGTTCATGGACTCGCTCTACATTTGTGAAGAAAAGGCCTTCAGGTACAAGAACTGACTGGGTGCTGCCTACTCACAATGTTTAATAACAATAACAATAAACAACTCTTAATCATGTCCAGCTTTTCTTTGCTCTGCAATATTTTCTCAGTAACATAGTATGATTATGATAATTAATATGAAAAGGATCTTAGCAGAAATTTCCCATGGTGCAAGGTGCAAGCAGTGCAGATGTAGATTTATAGATGTATAAAATGCCACTGAGTGTGTTACATACCAGCCAGATAGGCCACACTATGGGTGTTGACCTCAAACTTGTCACATTTCAGATGCTTGCTGATGAGCGCCAACAGTGTGTGCAGGATTCTCACTGTCCTTGCTACTGTGGTGGGTGATGGGTGTCTATAGCCTACAGACACAAGTTATAAAGACATAAAGACAGTCAAGGACAACATGCTGATCCAGATGTTTTTGGCACATCTGCATTAAAACAATCAGAGACAAACTCCACCCACAGATAATACTACATATAGTGCTGCTCAGCATAATGCTACCTGAAGTTCACTCTGACTTCTGTCCTGAAACACTGCAGTTGAACTGAACTATGTGCATACTTTGAAAATTAGTTTCTTAATCACACTGACAGCAGATTTATCTGTGTACTTACCATGGGTCATTGTGTTTTCTCTACAAATTGTATGTTACTGATAAGAACCTCTTCACCCACTGATCCAAACATACTGTACTGAACATTGAATGACTGCCAGCAAATGCTGATCTCTATCAGTGGCTGCTTTACCTTTGAGTAGGTGGCCCACCAGTGCAAAGTTGAAGTTGGCACTGAAGTTGAGTCCCACAAAATGATCCATCTGCTTGCAGTGCCATTCTAACGGACGCCTGATCTCCATGAACACTTCTTCTGGACTCTGAAGGAGAAGAGGGGGTTGGGTCATCATTTTAAAAACATAAAAAATCCACTTTTTGCACTTAGGTAGGTCTCTTCATGTACTTCATTGTTGAGTCTATGCTTCTGAAGTTTTTTTTTTTAGATTGAAATGACTTTGTGTCCAGTCTGTTAAAAGGGGCTATTGTATTTCTGATTTCTTTAACTAAAAGTACACATCTGCAATCATCCTTAATGCAAGAGGCGGCAAGGCAAGGCATCATTCAGTTCCTCACTGCAAAAGCACACTTAAAAAGCTTGTCAGAGTTGCATGTCTACAAAAATTCTCAGTCATCAAGGCCACAGTATATCTAGCATATCTACGTGCTATCTAAGTGTTCACTTGACAACACCTCAACCTGCTCGGTCTTCCTCCTGGATCCACACTCTTCACATATACTTTGTAATCTACTTGTCTTGTATCAGATATTTTGCCATTGTGATCTGTGTACTCTGTGATTTTGATGGTCCTTTCTGTACACGCGACATTTACTACATGTCTGTCCATCCTGGGAGAGGGATCTCTCCTCTGTGGCTCTTTCTGAGGTTTCTTCCATTTTTATTCCCTGCTACAAGGGTTTTTGGGGAGTTTTTCCTTACTCTCATTGAGGTTCTAAGGACAGAGGTAGTCATACACTGTACAGGCTGTTAGGCCCACTGAGGCAATGTGATTTGTGATTTTGAGCTATAGAAATAAAATTGACTTGAATTGACTTTAGATTCTTGAATTTGTTTCACCTCTCCCCTTCAGTTCAATTCCACTGCTCTTGTCAAAGTTGTTTAACAGAAGCACTTTAATTGAAATACTGTATGTACTGTACTTATGCTCTTTAACACCTTTTAATGCCATCAGAAATGCATTGGCAATGATACTACATTAAAGAGCAACTTAAAACCCTTTTTTAGCTTGGCAACACCCTCTTCATAAATTCACAGAATGCGTTCAAATGCATTCTTTATCACTACTAGTTGTGGGACCAGAATCAAATGGTAGTGTAAGAATGAGTCTGTACAGTACATATGGTTTTAGTGGGAAGTCAGTTTTAAAATACACGGTCACGTGTCCTCATGTGTCTCAGTGCAGTGTGTTCCAAAACCAAATGAGAGAAAAAAATGACCTTGTGCTTTCTAGATTGTATAGTGTGTGTTTACCTTGTCATTAAAGACGCGCATTGTGTCCAGCGTGTGGAGGTTCTGCTCCAGCAGGGCCGTTCCAGCAGAGTAAAGGTTGATTTCATCCAGCTGTAGCACTGCTACTGCCACCCAGAACAGAGCTTTGTGCATGGGAGACTCCTGCAAACACGCACAGAGTGTGTACTAATGAACTGCTGACTATTCAACTAATTTAGAATTTAGAAGTATTTTAGTAAATTAACTATTAGCATAGATACTCCACAAAATAAGAAGCAGTTATGATGACTGTTCCTATGGAGAAGGTGCCATTCTCCTGCTCACCAACTAAACATGTTCTCGGCTAAGCTTCAACAGAAGACTCAGTGGAAAGAGAGACACATATAGTATGTGCTTTGTGTTTTCCTGTTCAATTTTCAAATATTGAAAAATAATATTTATTTATTTGGTATAACAGAGACATCAATAAAGTAGGCAACGACAGCCTCAGGAAAGGTTAAAACACAATCAATCTGAAAACCGATGGCTCACTTTGTAAGTATTAATAGTGAGCAGTAATGAACAGAGTGGTGGCATTTTGCTGTGCCTAGAATTGGATCTACAGTGGCTGTATACCTTGGTGAGTAGTGGCTGCAGCTTGGTCAGAGCAATGACTGTGGCCTCTATTAATACTTGGCTGTTATAATTGTCGGGCCCCTTCAGACAGCTCTCCAGACCCTGACGGAAGGAACAGGAGCAAGAAGTAGGGATTATATAAAATTCATTACATAAAATAACAAAAATAAATACTTATCAGGAAAAAAGAGGTTTCAACTGTGCAGTCACCATACTAATTAACTGTTATATACACCAAAAGAAGAAAAGATTCACTTGAAGAAAGCTTTCAATCACAATATGACATGAAAATTGTGTTTAACCCTTTGTTTCAGAATACTACTGATTTACAGAAATACAACTTATCTCAGTGAAAATGTTGAAAAGTCATGTTTTCAGAACAAAAGGGGGATAAAATCTCTGATTAAATCTCTGATGAAATCCAAAGCCATTATGACACACACAGTTCATAGGAAGAGGATTGTCATTAGCACAATAAAGATAATCATTACTGTATATGGCATGTCTGGTTCACTGCAACTTCACAACACAAGTAAGGCTACTTTTTGAAATATAGATATTTGGGAGACATGCAATTCAAACCCTGCAATGGCGAAAAACATGACTGCTTAAAGACAAATTGTGTATAAACCATTCAACAACAATCTAATTACATAGTGTATTGCATAAAGAAACAGATTTACCACTGAACATGTTCACACGTTACCACATGTAAGCAACCTTTGATGATCCGATCACAAGTGGACAGCTTTACACTTGTCAGTTCACACATTCGACCACTTGTGATCAGATCTAACCTCTATATGCAAATCAATACGTACACCATGGAACAAATGAACGTAATGTTTTTTACACAAACAAAGAACTATCTCTATGCATAACATTTGCTGAGTTTTTGGTATCAATTTTTGATCTATGGAAGTGTATACTTGTAAAACATTTCCATGAGCAGAGACGAGAGATTTAAAATTCATGATGTTAGGTGTGATGGGGGTTATTATTCCTCTTGCTTTCTTTCCTCTCCCCTCCAACTGTTGAACTGGTTTTCAGTGAGAAATAATGGTTGTGGTTAAGCTGTGTTGAGTAGTATCATTCATCATGTCCCGAAGTCTAAAACACACCATCTCTGAGCCTAAAGTCCACAGGGCATGCCAGTCACTGAATGAAGTCAACCGCTGCGGCTCATGGCTGACATCCAGCAAACTGATTAGTTGGTGAGCTAACCACCCAAGAAACCATACTTTCTTGGAAACCAGTTCCTTCTGTTTATGTTTCTTTCCACCGTTCATTTTCCTTTCTGCACCCTAGGTTTGGACTAGTATTACATAAATACATCCCTAGATCTGGCTAGTCCATAACAATGATATCATAACAATGCAAAGTCTACGGATCGAGCCCGAAACTGTGGGCGGAGCCAGCGGGAGAAACTCTACTGTGCATATTTAGTGGGCCTCATAACCTAGAAGTAAACCTGGAAGCTTCAAACTTGAAGCTTCCAGGACTGAATTGGTGCCATCTTTGGGTCCGGTGTTTAGATATTTTAGAAATCTATGACTGAAACATGTTCATGGGTCATAGCATAGGTTTGACAGAGAGGGTCATATGAGTGAATGTGTGCTCTCACCCGGTCTATGCTGAGCAGAGGGCTGGCCTTGCTGAGGATTCGGATGATCTGCTTTATCTGGCCATGGCTCACCCTCTTGCTGATGCAGCCAAACACCACCAGTGCTCTGGGCTGGAGAGATGGGTTGTACTGGAATGCAAACCTGGAATCAAAACACACACAAATACATCACTGATTCTTGAGACTTCGCCAAAAACCTGTCCCATGAAGAAAAGTGCTAATTCTCCTGAAAATGAAAAACATTTAAAATAATTATGGTCATCTGTGGGTCTTTTGCACAAGTGTAACATTTTTTCATGTTTGTTTATAATTTTGTAATTTATATGATTATATGTCAGCCCTGTACCCACAAAAACAGTTGTCCCAAACCAAGGGAATAACATTCTCATTGGAAAAAAGTGTGTTTTTGTCACCACCATCAGATGTCAAATCATCCCTAAACGGGGCCTTGAATATAATTTAGGATCACAATAAACAGAAATATGGCTTGTAATGTTTCATTTTAACCTCTGTATTTAAAATATCATTGATTTCTCCTTTATTTCCTTCACAAACAGGCCTACGTATCCCCAATAGTGACCCCCAATGACTAACATTATAAATGAATGAAGTTGCACCATTTCTCAACCATTTTATAAAATGTCACTAACAAATTAAACAGAATTAACTTCACAGTCACAAATAAAATGGTAATTCCAAGACAGCCCCATGTCAACACCGTCAGGTCTGAGTCAACACCGTCAGATGGACAGCTTTCTGTTTTAAATTAATTTGTTTACAATTGGTTTCTCCAGTGTAGTTGATCTATGAAAGTCATTATCTCTTTAAATTAAAAATGTTCTGTTTATGTCCAAAATTCTTATTTTTTATATTTAATGCTAATTATAAAAGTTGCATGACGTAAGAGTTTCTAAAGGAGTACATGTGAAGTAGTATGAACAAATTGACAAAAGTGAATATTCAACATTTAATAGAATATATGTGTACTTATGGTCCAGACATAATACATTATAAGCTCTGAATCTATGTAAGGCTTAATAAATAGAAATAATAAGTAATGACAGGAAAAGGCGTATTTAATCAAAAAAGTACAAACCTAGGAGGTTGCACCGAAATAGTGCATGATTGCATGAGACCCTGCTCTATCAACATATAACTTTAGATTTCTTAATACTTACACTTTTCTCTTTTCAAAATTGAAACTCAAATTCTCAAGAATCAGTGACATACATTCCATAATGCACGTTCATGTTCTTAACATAGTTGCATTAGAATAAGATGGAGGAGGTTCATACTTCTGTGCAAGCTCTGTCCACTGGTCTAACCACTTGCAGGCTGGGATGTCCCTCATACAAGCCTGGAGGAAAGAAAACACATGTTTTCAATGTGACAGATTTATAAAAATAAAAACAAGTTGTCAGTGTGTGGAAAACACTAGACCCTACAACCTTAACAGGACAAGAACAGAGAGTACCACATTTGGCTGATAACCTCCCACACAAAGTTTGCTAATCAACTTTTTAAATTTTAGCAGCTTTATACTGATAATAGAGATTAAGAATTGCTTGCTGCATTTCAGCCTTCTATTTCTTTTATTCCAGATTCAAATTAAGCATTTAACAAACTAAATATACTGTGACAAATTCTGTTATCACAGAGTACTACAGAGCCCCCTAAGGGTCATATTTTTTAGGACTGTTCCCTTGCAATACTGTTTTCCTCCGGAGCCGCTCTACATTGTCAGTGTCTCTGGGCTCTTTAGAGCTGACAGCTGACCAGATGTCCGCTGCCGCTGGCTGCCCTGCCACTGCTCTGCCACCCTGCCTGTGGCAGAGCGGTGGCAGCCGGCAGTAGACCTAACGAGCCAAGAGTCACCACAACTGCGACAGCAAAAGTGTTGGTGTATTTACTGGCAGGGCAACAGCTTGCAATTTGCTGCATCAACTCCACCGCCGGCTGTTTGTTTTGCCAACCAACCAACCACGAGAAAAACTCAATTTCGGCTCCCTCCCTCCCTCTAGTTGTACAGTAAGACTACCAGGGTACCTACGGGTGTGGACACAGGAGGACAGCCATGATCTGGCACTTGGCCACGGGTCCTGCCAATCTCCCTCCCTCTTGTTGTCAAGTGGACTGACGTTACCAGGGCCATGAAAATCTCTGTCAGTGTAACTGATGCTTATTATTTCCTAACTGTGTGTTCAGTGGTTAATGGATTATGAGCTTATTGCCCCGCCAGTAAACACACCAACACCTTGGCTATTTTGAGGTAACACAAAAGTAGTCCTAAAAAAATTCAGGCCATGAACCTTAGGGGGCTCTGTAGGATACAGACATGTTTATGATATTATTTTCTGCTGAATCTGCCAACTCTTGCTGGGGGTTCCTTCATGAAATAAATGTGTTGGGGCAACAGAGAAGAAGTGAAAAACAGAAGTTGATTTGATCTTTTCTGCTGACCTCCATGATCTCCAGTAACGCCTCAGTGACAGTCTCCAGGGAGGACAGGGCGAACGTCTCCCTCTCATAGGAGCCTGGTGAGAAGGAGCGGTCTCTGTAGCTGGAGCGGAAGGCGATGACGGCCGCTGACTTGACTTTGCTGATACCAAACAGCAGATAGAACTTGGGCAGGGAGAACTCAGTCAGGCTCAGCCTCAGAACCTGCTTTGTCTCCTCTGAAAACATTGAACACAACATCCAACATTTAATTTGATAGGACACAAATTGCGTTGCATTTACTGTATGTACATCCACTGTGGTGCTTGTGTGCTCCCATTGCTAACTCTAGTTTGAGTCCTCTTAGCTTTCAGATTGCTCTCATATAAGTCACCTACACCATTTCAATAGACTGTAAGACTGTTGAATTTAGGACAAGGCATATCCACACTAGGACGGGTAGGCTGTTGGTCTAATCGAACAGCTGAAGTAAGTCCTCACCACTAAAGTTGAGCTGCGAGCAGGTGCAGAGGGAGTGGATGATGTTGATAACCAAACCGTGGGTGGATGCCCTGAGGGAAAGTGGCCCGGTGGCTACCAGCAGGGTCACCACATGGAACAGGTAGGGCAAGTGGGCTGCCACATCCAGGGAATTGTTGAAGGACAGCATGAGCATGTAGCGTGCCAATATGGCGATGTCATCCCACATCAAGTGCTGCTCCAGTGTGGGCGTTGGCGACAAGCATGTCTTGTCTATGATCTTACACATCCGACCAATAACCTACCACGAAGAAAAGAGAAGACAAGCATTGAAACTCTATAGACAAAAGCCAAACTTTTTCATTCATGATGATGAAGTAACAGAAAAAGGTGGAACTCAACTGTGAGGGAATGCAGGCAGAAGACTGTTGTTGAAATTGCTTTCAAAATAATTAATTAGTTAACGCAATTAACTTTTGAAAATAAAAGGGCTAGGGAGCATTTATCTTATCTCCCAGACAAGTCTAATATTGTATTTCAGTGGACTAAGGACACCACTGAATGGTTTGGCAAACGGTATTGTATGGAGGCAGAAGACTGAAAATGGTGCCTGTTTTTTCATTCATTCAATCCAGAATCAGTTTTGAAACATGATTCTGACTCAAATCAGCATCCAAGTATCGTGATAGTATTTAAACAACATATTACAGTGGGGCAGCTCAGTTGGAAACGCAAATAATGGTTGGAAAGCCCAGCAGTGACATCTGTTAGTTAAGCCTGCAACAGGCCCCTTTCAAAAAAAACTTCTGGACAACAACCGATGTTGCGTTTCAGCAACAGCCCCCCATCACAAGATACTTGTAACCCAGCATCCTTTTCGGGACACCCTGCTGATCCACCACATTCATTATAAATCTCCCCTAGACAGATCAGATCCCACTGGGCGGTAGTAAATGGAGGTCATGACTTTTCTGTGCAAAACTGAGTCACGACTATCTTGATCAAAAGGCCCTGGGAAAAGTTATGTGAACTTGCTACTTTCAAGAAAATGGTAGTTTACAAGAATATAAATATGGAAAGCTAGACAACATTGGGGTGTGACTGTGTCTCCTCCAGTGTTAGCAGCTAACTAGCAAAAATTCTGTTATGTTGAACCTGTTAGCTAACAGTTGCATATTTACACATCCAGCAGAAACAGAGCAACATCATCACTTTTGGAGTGTCCCAATATTCTATTAGCTAATAGAGACCAAAAAGCTCAGTACATCTGAGGAAAATCGCAAGTCACGCTTTTCTACACCAACTGACTGAAATTAAACTCAAGAAGAAGCTTATAGGCTGTGAGTGGAGCAAGCTTTAGTTTACCCTCAGCTTACTCTGGGGACTTAATGTAGCTTCACATAAGATAAAAATAACTTCTCATTCTCCAAAACCTATATGACTAAAATAAAAGACATCACTTTGAAAAACTGAAAAGGAACTTCAATCTACTGTGCCAAAACTAGACCCCGGCCAATATTTGATATTTGGGGGTGATGCAATACCGATATTCGAGAATAAAAACTATATATCAATATATAGATATCAATATATCAGTCGATATATGCATTTTTTGCAATGATGCCTCAAATGTGGTTATCAAAAACTTGTGACAAAGAAATGTAACAGAGGCAGGATATTTAACAGTACAAACTTCATGGTCTAATTTTTTTTTTCAGATATTTATATTTATAATTCAAGATTATCTTAGAAAAAATATACCCAACTTTGAAATCCTACACAAGCACGAGTCCCTGGAGGCAAAACATTTTTTATCCTGTTATCCCTTTTTTTTTTTTTTTTTTTTAAATCGGATCCTAAAAATCAGATTTCTGATGAACACAGCAGACATGGGTGGAGGAGCTGAATGTAGAATTTAAGAATGAGGTTTGGGATGAATATCTGACAGGTATATATAGCCCCTTTAACATTGGAACTCCGGACAATATTCAGAGATCAGATCAGGATATTGTCCACATTTGCTTGTTCACACATGCAGCACACAACAGGAGATTGTCAGTGCCAGACATGTTCACACATGTTGGAAATACTCAGTATGTTTTGGGCGAGGGGCAGCGCCTGGGTAGGAGACTTCAGACTGCTTCGTGATGATGACTGTTTTTGCTTGATATTAACACTACATGCATTTGGACGTATTCGCAATATCAGTGAAAGAGTGGACAGTAATATACAGGCAAGCAGAGAAGAGGACGAAACAGCTACACTCCAAGATCCCACCACAGAAATTGAGACCAAGCGGGGAAATATTCTGGGCAGATGTTTTGTAGAACTTTTGACGATGAGCAGTTCAAATTGCTCAATGAATGTCAGACATAATTTAGAGTTAAGTTTTAAATACAGTTTAAAAAATGTACATAGAATTTGGAATAATAGTCTTCTTTGTTGTCTAAAATGGCTTAAACAAACTTTACTGGGAATTTATTCATTATAAATTACCCAAAGCACCTTTTTCCGAGTTATAATCTCTAAAAAATGTAGTTTTCATATAGTCACGTCAGACAGCATATACAACGATACCACTCTAGTTTTGAGAGACCAGTATCGGCAAATGATTCGCAGCAAAAACCTGAAAGATGTCAGAGACTTACTGACAAATATGACTTTAATGAAGCAATCCACAGTGAATACCCGCGGTTAGCAATGCATGTCTTTCTGGATATGGAGCTGATACATATGACAATATGGCTATGGTTATCGGCAGTTAGAAAATAGCATTATTCAATTCTTGGGTGACAAAGAGTTCAAGAGCAGCAGACAAGGCTCCATTGTGCTCAGTAGGTTGTTCTACCATGACATCAGACTGTGACCCTATGTAACACCAGCACAAACACTCATGTATCGTTCAACAGTTTGTGTACATGTACACTTGTTAATTCGATAATCCTAAAGTGAATTCAGTACTGTACTTTGGTAAAACTACAGAAAATCACTGAGGGGAGGAGCACTTCAACTTAAACAATGACTGGATTTTTCAGTCAACAATCTTCACAATGGCTACTATTCAGTGCAGTAATGTTGTCTGCCATAATAGGAGCCAGGGCCTGACTTTTCTATTGTGTCTGCCTGTGTACGTTGTGTTTGTTTATCTGAGTAGTGGGCTGAATTTAGATCCAGAGTACACAGATGATGGGTAGTGAGTGGATGAATTTGTCTCTTTGGATACTCTAAGGAGTGGTTTTAAGCTTTGGATTTATTCCTCCACAAGTAAGTAAGTCATTATTGCATTTAACGCTCATTTCTCCCACCAGGTACTGTTTAATTTCTGTACCAGTTTGACACTGGTGTGAGAAATGAGCATAGCTACCAATAGAAAAGTTTAGTTGATTGACTGATTGATTGATTGATTTATCTTGTCAATTGGGTATAAATTAAAAAAACCTGCCAATGCTGTTGGTGTAACACTTACTTTAATAATATAGAATGTATTAGTCAAACTAGATGTTATATCAGGTCAGTAGAAACATTTCAAGATACAAGTACGGATTACAGTTATGTTGCCTAAAATACTGTGTCAAACTGGTCTAGATAGCTGAGAATGGTGGTATTTGTATTCAGTCCCGCAATCTCAAGAGGGAAGAAAAACTGAGGGGATGTGAAATCAAACTGCTGGGGTCTGGTTTTTAAAATTCCACATGTAAATGAAGCATTCTGGTGCATTTTGAGATTAAATTAGAGGTAATACTGTTTCAGCTCTATCTGCTGTGTCAAAAGAAGTTGTCAGTGGCATAGCAGAGATGCACTAAACTACAGTAATTCAATTCAGTCAGAATCAGGTTAGCATGCGATTATTGTTGCTGCTTAGTCTTTTTCTTCCTCAACAACTTTGCTGCATTTGAGAAATGGCTGGCAGTGAAACCTCACCCATTAGTGCAACACACACTGTGTCAGTTGATGCATTGGCACATACCACCTGATCCATATAGACAGAAATAGTTGAGGTGTAGTAGCAGCAAACACTGAATATCCTTGTTGATATGTGCAATACACGTAAACCTGCCCCACCTTATTGCAAATGTGGTAAAAAATTAATTAATTAATTAAAAATGCAAGACACATTGGTGTGTGGAACTTTGAAGGAGCAGATGTTTTGACATGCACCATTTCCTGCTGGCTACACTGCCTTGAGAAGCAAATCACTCACATTGGTAGGCAGTTGTCTAGTTCAACAAGCTGATGTTACTGTAGCGTAGTTAAACAGCAGCATTTACAGTAGAAGCAACTGAGAACAAAAAGGGCTGATCTCAGTTTGTACCTAAATGTATGGTCAAGTGGGATCCTACATGAGAACAGGTGTGTGTGTCTGTTTGCTCAGGGTGAGCATGGCTGAGATGACCAAAATTTACTTGGAGTGATAACACCATGCAGAGGTTTTGTTGATGAAGGTTCTTAGTCATCCAGGTCGTGGTAATTCTAAGTGCTGTATCATAGGCAACTGGACTCTCTCATCCAAGAGGCTTCTTCAGTTCTAACTAACTGGAGGGGAGTTGCAGGCTTTTAAACTCTTTGTGGGAGTGTCCTTACAGAGTCGTTGTGTGAGCTCCGAGTTTCAGAGTCGTCAGGGCTACTGTGGGTCGTTGACCCAACCGGCCTTCATGTAGGTTGCTAGGGCTAGGTGAGCCCAGGTGTGAATGGTTGTTAAGCGGTCTGGGGAGAGAACTCAGTACTGCATTGTAGGTGGGTGATAAGTGGCTGTTGGCTGTTCCAGTTTGACATATATGGATTCCTTTACTCCTCTTTCAAACCATCTGTCTTCTCTGGCCAATATGTTTACATTGTTGTCCTCAAAGGAATGATTTTTCTCCTTTAGATGTAAGTGGACAGCAGAGTCTTGAACTGAGGATATGGCCCTCCTGTGTTGTGCCATTTGTTTATGGAGAGGTTGTTTTGTCTCCCCAATGTACAAATCTGTGCAGTCCTGGCTGCATTGAACAGCATAAACTACATTACTGTGTTTATGCCTGGGTGTTTTGTCCTTAGGATGGACACAGTGTGTTGGTAGGTTTAAAGTGAACCAGGATATGATGTTTATTGAAGATCCTCCTGAGTTTCTCAGATGTTCCCGCGACATAAAGAATGACGATGTTGTTAAGTTTCTCCGTCTCCTGCTCTCCGTCTGCTCTGGATCGTGTAGAGGTTTGACAAAGGTCCAGTTTGGGTAGCCACAGGTTTAAAGTGCTCCCCTGATGTGCTTCTGTTCCTTCTCCTTCCCCTCTGTCTTTGTGGGCACGGTCTCAGCCCGATGGTTTAGGGTTCTGATGACCCCCAGCTTGTGCTCCAGTGGGTGGTGAGAGTCGAACAGCAAGTATTGATCTGTGTGTGTAGGTTTTCTGTACAGCTCAATGTTGAGGCTTCTGTCTTCTTCAATGTGTACTGCACAGTCCAAGAAGGGCAGACTGTCTCCTCTGACATCTTCCTGTTTGAACTTGATGTTATTATCCACAGCATTCATATATTCTGTGAAGGCTTCCACTTCCCTTGTTCTGATTTTGACCCAGGTGTCGTCCACATACCTGAACCAGTGGCTAGGAGCAGTTCCTGTGAAGATAATCAAGGCTCTGCTCTCAACTTCTTCCATGCAGAGGTTGGCCACTACTGGGGACACTGGTGAGCCCATGACACAGTCGTGCTTCTGTCTGTAGAAACCTTCACTGTACTGGAAGTAGGTGGTCATCAGACAGAGGTCAAGTGAGGCACAAATGTAGTCTGGGGTGAAGTTGGTTCTGCTGGACAGACTGCTGTCCTGTAGCAGGCGTTTCTTCACCGTGTTTCTTCACCGTGTTTACCACTACTTGAGTGGGAATGCATGTAAAAAGTGATGTAACATCAAAAGAAACCATTGTTTCATCTTATATATCTTATATATCATTTTGAGCTGTCACACACTTGTCAGTAAAGCATAGAAACAGAGAGGACTCCGTCTTATAACGTTAGAAAGTTGTATTTTTTTCTCACAACTGACACTTCATATCCAGATCAATTCACACACACAAGTGAAGCATTACGCATAGGAACTTGTCCTTACCTGAATATGTCAGCGCAACGATTATAACAATAATCGTGTAAATGTCAACACTGAGGCAGGTATTGCTGAACACTGATTCATGATTATCATTCAGGTAGAAGAGAAAAAAAAACCTCTCCTGCAACTTCATGTGGGTGTCGCACAGTAACGTATAGGGCGCTCAGACTTCAATAAACAAAATGTATCAATGACAATATACAAGTTGAGTACAGGTAACTCTGCTGATGTGTTTCAGCATGTAATAGCTCAGAGTAGAGAGTCTCACCTTGCTTGAGACCAGTTTCACATTCCCTGAAGCCAGAGCCACTGCTGTATCAGCCATGACCTCTGCTTTGATGGAGCCCAGGCCTCCTGTGGCACTGGTTTTAATAAAGCTGTCCAACACTACATCCAACAGGTCTGTTATCTGAACACAAGGAGAAAGTTAGAGGTCAAATCCACAACAAATTTTTACTTATCAAGCTGTTAGTGTGGTAGACTCACCTGGCCCAGGCTACCCCAGATCTTAGCCTGGATGGAGGGATACATCTGCTTTTCATTGATAGTCATAGTGATGAGTTTGTCCAAAATGGCAGTGACGCGTTGGCGCTTGGCGTCATCGTTGTGCTTACAGAAGCGAACCAGGTTGAGCAGCCACGGTGTCATATATTCCAGGCAGAGATGCTTGAGCTCAATACCTGCAATAGAAATATGACACTAATTACACATCTTGCGGTTTACTCGCATGATGTCAGGAAGTCAGCAATATGACCTGGAGGTGTGGAATGGAGGGGCTGTATTTACCCGGCAGGAAAGAAATGATGCCATTGGTTGCATTATGGTATATATAGGTTCCCTACAATGTGGATATTGAGGTTTTTGGTCAAAGACATCATGATTTTTGATTATGTCATCCAGTCCTCAAATTTATGAAGTGCTTTTGATGAGATTTCAATTACAGCCTAAAAATATTGGAATATTATTTTAAGGCCACATGGCCCAGCCCTACTAAAAGGACTTACTGGACTTGCTGAAGCCTGAAATGCACTCCTCCAGAAACTCCAGTGTCAGATGCGGCTCATTGGCAGCCAAAGTCTTGCTGATGGAGACTATGAAAAGGGTGTTGTTGGCTGGAATGCAGAGGCCAGACGTCTCTAGCAGCTGGCCCTCTATTTTTAGGTTGAAGGTGCAGGTCAAAGCACACAATAGATTGTAAGCCGCAGACCTGAATGTGGGATGAACAACAAGTTAGAGGTGTTAAGTAAAGACAAGAGTAGTGCAAAAAAAAAAAAAAAAGTGGTGTAAAGTTTTAACATACTCAGTTGTCTTTTTTACCTAAAATGTTCTTGCAAATAAAAGCTTCTCCATGTAGCGTAATTTAAATAAAATGTTATCTACAAATCCTGAACAAAAGAACAGCAGAACAGCAAAACAATGACCAGATGAGCCTTCTCTGAAAAGTGCTTGTGGCATTTTAGACAACGATATAGACAGTGTTGGGGAGACTTAAACTACATGTAGTTGAACTACATAGATTAACTACAATTTGCTGTAACTTGCTGGTAGTTAAACTACTTTCATATTTTGCGCTGCGTCAAGTATTTCAACTACTTTTTGGGTCATTTTTTGTAGTTTAACTACTCAATTTACACACTACAATTTTGGCCAATAACATGAAATATTTTTTTATAAAATAAAGACCTATATAATATAAATTTTATTTTATTTTTCTTTGAAAAAAGGCATGAAACATGTCATGACATGCTAAGCCAATGCTGCCTCTGATTGGCTTGCCCTGGCGGCACTCAAATGCTTCACAGAGTGGGTGGGTCTTTATGCCAAGGAAGGCAGTGCTCATATGGCACAAGCACATCATGGACAACCCTCCCGCTACCCCCGATGCGCCACCGAATGCACCAGCCCAACCATGGCCATATTTGAGCTTGTACATGTTGGATATAGATGGCTATTTAGTGTTGGTAAAGATGTTTTTAGTGCCAAACGGAACCGGCTGTCTGATAAAAACTTTGAGAGACTGCTCATGTGTCGTGTCAACAAGCGATTCTGCTCTGGCACCTAGTTCTAGTGCCTAAGTGTTAGTGCCTCTGAAGTTCCTGTGATGTTGACCAAAAATGTCAGCTTTTGTTCTTTAAAAAATAAAACTTGAGTTGAGAGGCATATTTCTGCTGGCATGTGAATTTTTTGGCTATTATATTTTGTTTCATATACACCATATGTTGATTTATTTAACGCTGAGTTAAATGAGTATAATGAGTATAAGTAGTTGCTAAAGCTACTTTTTTAGCAGTAGTTTTACAAACTACATTTCTCCAGGGGTAGAAATGTAGTTTGTAAAACTACTGCCAGGCTGAACTACATGTAGTTTTACAAGCTACGCTTGCAAAGTAGCTTCCCCAACACTGGATATAGATTTGACTTTAGTTTGGATTCTGGAGTACAGAGCAGAAATCACAACTCGTCTGGCAAATGAAAAATCCTTGGTATCTCAGAGCACCTTTTCTTTTGCTGCCACACTTTTGTGGGCAGCTAAGGATAACATGTTTTCTTGGTTAAAAAATCTTGCTAGAATAACTCTACATGCCCTGCAGGACTGACCTGAGGCTTGGATCAGAACTGCCCAGGTTCAGCAGAGCGATGTTGAGCAGAGTGCCGGGAACATCTTTTGGGCGGATCTTAGTATGCTGTGGAATGGAATCAGGCTGCGACAGTTCCCAGCGTGTCCGGATGTGGATGATGGACTGAACGATGGCGTCACACTCCTGGTGCATGAACGTTAGCGGAGTGCCCTGGTTTGCCATTGTGAGTGTGAACTGGCTCTCATCGACAAGACAGATCTCTTCAATCTCTGAGGCATAGTAGACGTCGTTGAGGAAGACGGGCTGGCCAAGGACACGTGTCCGCTCAGCTGAGGTCACCTGAACTGCTGTTGAGCCCACCTGAACAGCAAGAAAACATACAACGTTTTAGGAAACCAAGGGCTCTCATTTGATATCGGTTCTAACTTTCACTAATCTAATCCTTTCAGTCTTTAAGTATGCATAGCACCTTTTAGTACAAACTGCTATGGCTCGATCCTCACCTTTATCGAAACCTTGGTGTCTTTGTGGGCCAGCTTGAGGGCATTGTGGAATACTTTAAGGTCTTCCTCCAAGGTCAGTGTGGCTGCAGGCAGCTTCTGTTGGTCAGGTTCGATGTGCTCGGCCAGCTTAGCCGGAGAGTCAATGAACTGAAGCCGTTTGCTGCCCTTCAATCCCGTCAGCAGCCGCTCATGGTACTTGGTGTACTCCCTTACCCAGGTGTTGCAGTTGTAGACATAGACAGCTGCTACGTTCTCGTAGGCAAAGCCAGGAAAGACCACAAACCACTTGGACAGGAAGTCGGTCTTGAAGCGATTGCTAGGTCCTACATGTGTTAAGTCTACTACTATCTCATAGGGCTTAGCGTAGTAGGGTTTGAGGGTGAGGAGGACATGGTAGATGAGCAAGTCGCCATTGATCTGGCCTGTTTTGAACCTAAAGAAAGGAGAACATTTCAGAAAAATACAAATTAATATTCAGCCCATCTGCAGTAATTGGTGCATTATAGTGTTTGGGGTTAGTTTTGGACACATGCGCCTGCCTAAAATTGTTCATAGCATGATATGTGACACTAGCAAAAGCCATTTTGGTTTCTGATGAACTATACTTCTTTTTTGTCTCTCATTTCTTGTAAATTCTCAAGCACCTGCGGTATCAAACCGAAGGCCCTGAAATAACCTGACCAGAAAAAGACCCAGAAAGGGGGTCAGGAAGTGAGTTCAGAGCATCTCAAGAGTCTGACTGCAGCAGGCGTCTCACTGCATCCCTCCACCAAGACCTCAAATAAGACTACTTGAAGTAAGTATTGTCAATACAAGATCTTTGATCACATGAAATGTGAAACTTTACTGAATATGATTGAAAAATCAGTAAGTAGCAAACTTAATTGTAAAATCAACTTTCTGGTCATAATTATTTGCAAAGACACATTCTATGCACGTACTTAAGTCGTAGCTTTATCAGGGCTAAGAGAGATTCAGTACACTTATATTTACTTGAAACATTTTAGTTGCAGGCTGTGAGGGATGCAGATGGTCTATGTTTCTGAATTGGATTTCTCTTTCTACATTGGTTTTTAGAATTTCAGATCACAATGAAAGGCACCAGAACCTCTCTCTGGCTGTTTCTCCTGCTCAACCAGCTGCCATTCTGTCCTACTGATGCAGACCAACAACTTTCAACCACGCAGCTTTATTCGCACACAACAGAAGATCATGTTGGCAGCTCAACCCCTGATGTGGAGCCCAGCCTCATTACCATTGACCTCACAAACTCTGATACAGACACAAATGGCACTCGTGGTGACTGCTTGATTGACACTGAGATGGGTCTGATTGCTATAGGTTCAGCAGGGGGGCTGATTGTCTGCCTGCTGGTTGCCACTGTGGTACTGGCATTCCAGGTCTGCAACCTTCAGCACCGGGTTTATGCCCCCCGAACTTCTCGGTCCAACATGGACTTGGTGACCGGTACAGGCTACTGGGGCACTGACCAGCCAGATGTCGGGGGACTAGTCGGTCCGTGTGATGCCAGTGTCATGCTTGAGGAGGTGAGAGTAAGCAATATGGAGGAAGACAAACTGGCCGAAATACGAGAGGCAAGGGAAGAGGCTGGAGCAGGACTTGAGGAAGGGGCCACAGCAATGGCTTTTGATCCTAAAGAGAAGGCCTGTCACATGCCAAGCTGCAGCTCCAGGGACTCCTGTCTGGAGATTCCCAGGGATCTAGAGGACATGCCCCTTGTTGTGTGAGTTAACCCGACCTCGGTAAAATCCAGCCCTAGACACAAACAGCAACCTCTTAGTTCAGCTTTCCTAGTAATGTGTATATATTTTGATGTTTAATGCTACCAGCAGAATTTCAAATTCAAAATATCTATACCTTTTAGAAAAAGGGCATAAGTAGTTTAATTACACATAACTTTTTAACACCTGACATGATATGCTACATATTTTTTACACTCTTGCTTAACACATGCAACACTTCTTAAGACTGTTTGATTTGGCTCAATTGTCTTGTTTCACAACATAACTGAGTGGGCACAATTTAAGTAGATCAACACATTTTTTTAGGAGATCCCAGGATCCAATCCTTGATCTCACACCAAGGACGTCATGCCTTGCCAAAGCCAT
Source organism: Pagrus major (assembly GCF_040436345.1). NCBI lineage: Eukaryota > Metazoa > Chordata > Actinopteri > Spariformes > Sparidae > Pagrus > Pagrus major. The sequence goes on from NC_133216.1 coordinate 34,372,560, forward strand.
GTTGAAATGATGGTAATGATGGTAATAAAGTTGTGTACAATGTCTGCTAACAGTCCTTGTTGTATTAATAAATCTCTGTTGAACTCTGCTTTTGTTCATTTAGCTGTCTGCAATCTCTTACCTGTTCTGAAGACTTTCAAATACTACTGTTCTATCATTGCTTTTGTGTACAAGAAGCACAGCCTATTAACGTGTCAGGTTTTGAATAAAAGGATTTTTGCATTGTACCTATGTCTTTTGTTTCAAATTAATATTCACAATTTAAGTTACTATCCCTATTTTTTATCCCTATCCCACAATTTGTCAGGGAGAGTAGAGTTATTACAAAAGAATTTAAGCATTGCTGTGATAACTGTGAATTATTAGCCAGATGGTATAAAATGAACTATTGAAGGTGTGGTAGAACAGGACGAAAAAATGCAAATATTATTTTTTGCATTATTATTATTATGGATATTAAATAATGTGAATGACTAAATGTGACTGGTCTAAAATCCCTTACTACAGGTGATTTTGTTGCAATCATAAAGATACATGCATTTTAGAAGATTTAACACAGTCTCCTGGTCATCAGAATGAGCCTAATATCGACATCAGCACCAAAAAAAGTATTGGTTGGGCTCTTCGGGTCACCGTAGTTTATAACTCAACGGAATAAAAAACTCTGTGAGCTGCAAGGACCTTACGAGTATGTGCAAGCCATCAGGTCTACACGTACAGTACATTTAAAAAAAATGTTGTCTTGGAGATCAAGACAAGTTGAACATACTAGATTTTATACAGATCTTATGTTGTTTAGTTCCGTGTTTTATTAAGCATTTTGTGTGAAACATGAACTGCTATGTTTAGCACAGCAGGCTGAGAACGCATAGGGGTTGTCATCAGTTTCACAGTCACACTTCCTGTAAGTGAGGCAAGATCAGTCTCAAGGTTTCAGCAGAGAAGAGCAATCCATGCACCTTGTTCCTGCTAAAGAGACATCTCGCCTGTCAGGCAACAGCATATTCTTCAACTATTTTACTTTTAATATATCCTGGAACGACACAGCTAACGGGTTACAGAGGTTATCTGTGGAAATTGGTAAGTACATTTTAATCATTTGAATTATTAATGTAGCCTTAGGCCCACCTTATAGCCACTTTGGATTAACGCCAAATGGGTTTATCCACATAAAGTGTCATGGAAGGCAAATCTTTATACAGACAACTTGGATATAATTGAGGGATTGAGACATTCCCAACACCACAACTAAACCAATCGTGACCTAAGTGCCTTGGAGCGATTTGTGACTGAGAAATTATCGTAAAGTTGATTAAAAAACTAGAAAAAAGAAGTTAGCGAAGAAAGCTATTACTTTCTTGATTTAACTGAAGTGGAGAGATGAATGCAAGATATATGCAGCAGTTGACTGTAGTTCCATAAATATGCATAGTATATACCCTTGAAACATCTGCCTATTTAGGGACATTTTGAGGGGAAACGTTGCAACACCAGGTTTCATTTCACAACACTATGCCCTTTTTTGCTCATTTTAACTATTTCCTCATTTGGGGCATTGCTTCAGACTGTATGCTGTGCATCTCTGATAAAACTAACTTCCTCTGTTCTAGCTACAAAGACACAGCAACCCAACAGAAGCCAGAAGAAAAAATGATCATCAAGTTTGTAAGCCTCATTTTTATATGTTTGCTGCCACACACAGCAAGCAGGACAGTAACATCTGGCCAGAATCACAACTTCACAAATGTGATGACAGGAGGGCTAACAAGACAGGAGGCGTCCAGCCTAAACCAACTCTCAGAGATCTCAGGTCATGGCGTCACACAGTCTATCATAGTTGATGTGAATCCAACAGTTGAAAAAACTACAAAACCCACGACTGAACCTTTACTGCAACGAAGTCCTTCTAAAACTCCTTCAACAACACCTTCTCAAACATCCATACCAAATATTCAAACAGCAGCAACTCTGATCAGTTCCACATTATCTCAGTTAAACAGCTCAACAGAAGACATGAAGCCCACAACAGAAGTAGACTTTGAAGTCTCAATATCAACAACGGTGGTAATCCCTTCATCCAGAAACCCAACCACGAAACACTCAATACTGATGGGCTCCACTCCAAGCCAAGACACCGGAAAGACAGTGACCTCCCAATTCACTATTGATAAACTTCCCTATCCATCTACGGGTCCAACACAACCTACAGACCTCATCTTGACTACAACCACATCCACCAAGACTGATGAACACAAGTCTACAAGTACAAGTACAACCACAGGTGGCGATTCTATGCAGTCCACAGGTTTATACATGACAAAGAGACCGTTCATCCACAGCACCAAGGCAAAGAAAAGACAGGATTCTCCATATAAAAACAGAAAAAAACACAGCAAAGCAGTGGCAGGACTGATAGGTGGGGCCCTGGTATTGATGATGGTCGGATTCCTGCTCATTTATATAAAGAAACGGAAGCTTCAGCGGCAGCAGATAACAACTACTGATTGGGCTGGTCCTTCACCGTTTCTAGAGGGTGGAGCTGACAATGGCCAGGTGACACTAAGGTCATCTAACCGAATTTCTCTCTCCAGCTTCCTGCCTCCAAGGCTGTCCAAGAGGTTGTCCTTGCTCCCGGAAACAGATGAGGAGTTAAAAGACATAAGACCAGGAACTACATTTGGAGATAAACATAGAGAGGGTATATCTGATCAAGAGGAGGATGGAAATGATGGACAAGACAGCAATGGGGGTGCGGTAGTTGTTACCAAAATAAGAAACACAGGAGGAGCTCCAGAGACTGCTGAAAACTCTGTCTCACTGTCCTCTTCGCAAACTACCGACCCACTATCCAAAGATAACAATTTGGAAACTACAAACCTCAGTGAAGCCCATCCTGCAAATCCCTCTACTCTATCTGGAGCTGTGGAAAATGTACAGTTGAATGATAGCTTGGTGCAAGCTTGACTAAACTTAATACCCACAGCCCCCAACACATCCACTTGCATTGGTTTGTAGACAGTTTCCTGTGTGACAGAGAACACAGGAAACTGAATAAATGACTAACATGACATGAGAAGTGATGTTTATGTAGGTTGCTATAGCAAAGAGGAAGAGGTTAACACATCAGTATAATATTAACAAAGACGATAAAGAAAATTACAAAAAATACCCACTTCATCAACTACAATTACATAATTGACAGCAGGAAGAAAAGTATCCACATTCACATTTTTAGATCTTCAGTTATGCATGATGCACAGGGCTCATCAGACAGTTCACAGCATTATGTCACACAAATGGGCCATGGAATGACACTCCTACACTGCCACACAACCCTGCTAGTAATCGTTGCAAGTCCTGATTCTGTCTGAGTGATGCCTTAGAATCATAACTCAGGTTTCTGGAACATTTATTGTAAAGGTGCGTTCACACCGGACCTTTTATTTTTGTCGCTGGCGACAAGTTTACATATTAAGTCAATGCAAACGAGCGACTGAGCGATTAATCGCTCAGGCGAAATATCGCCGGGGCTCCGAGCGACAGCGACAGAGCGACGGAGTGAAAAAGCGCTCAATCGCTCTGTCGCTCGAGATGAGAAATCCCAAGTCTCTGGCCGTCAGTCGCTTGTCGCTCAGCGCTGATAGGCTGCCGTAATCTATGTGTAACTATGACAACTACTGAAACCATGGAAACGTAATACAACTCCACCGGTCCGGAAGTGCAAAGCCGGCTTTACGTTGACACACACACACGCACACACAGCCACTCGCCGGACACCAACTACAGGCGCTCCTCAGCTGGGATGGAGCGCCTGTAGTTGGTGTCCAACCGGGCAATCCTGCCTCCGATTCTCGCCAACAGCTCGTCAAACTGTCAGCCATGCTGGACCAACACAAACGGGAAGAAATGAGCGCCTCCGAGCGACGTGAAATTCACTGGAATCGCTTGAATGACGTCATCAGAGTGATCTGTTGAATTGTGCCGACGAGCGACTGCAGCTGAGCGACAGAGCGATTTTTTTGGAGCGACACGAGCGACAGCGACAAAAATAAAAAGTCCGGTGTGAACGCACCTTAAGTCACCCTGCTTCTAAATTCTATTTATCAGCACACTAACTGTGTATTTCCCCATCACTACTTCAGGAATTCTCACACCAGACCACTGTTGTATTTTCTTTGTAAAAATGTCACAAAGACCTGAAGAGTGTAAATCTACAATGCTTTCTTCCTAACATCTCGTCTGCCCTCCCCAACCTTTGGCAAGTATTACTGGCGAAAATGTGACCATAAGACAATTGGAGGCAACTTTTTTTTTTTGAACAATGTTTTTATTTTATTTTGCATCATTCATTACAGTGCAGGCAAGGTACAAGTGCGAATAGTTATCCAATGAATGACACTGTAATATTACCCCCCCCCCCCCAAAACATACACGCTCGTTCTCTCTCTTATACTCATAGCTTAAGATTTATAAAAAATTGTATTACAATGTTGATACGATACAAAATACAAATCGATGGTACCTTAGCAAAAATAAAATGAAATAGAAAGATAAAAAATAAGAATAAATACAGATAACAACAAAATAACAAAATTAACCTGAATTCTCCAACTGTAGAAGCTCTGTTATATCTTCCTTTTTTATAAAGTCGCTAAATGGTTTCCAAATTCCTTCATACACACCCAATCTATTTTTTTAAATATATGTTATTCTTTCCATTGACATACACTGTGCCATACATTTGATCCAAGCTCCTATTGTAGGCACCACAGTTTTCTTCCAATTCAGAGCTATCAGACGCTTTGCCTGTAATACAGCAAAATTAATAAATGTGTATTCTCTAGCTCTCAGGTTGAGGTTTGCTGGATACAAATGTAACAGAGTCATAATGGGATCAAGTGTAATATTAACCGACAGAATAGCCATAATTTTATCCATCACCTCCCTCTAGAATTTCTTAATCTTGTCACATTCCCAGATACAGTGTATAAATGTTCCTTTAACCTCATTGCATTTAAAACATGTATCAGGTATATCGTTGTTGTATCTATGAAGCTTGACAGGGGTTATGTAGGTCCGCATTGACCAATTGTATTGGAGTAATTTTAAATTAGTGTTGGCTGTTTGTGCTTGTGCTTTCTTACAGGCTTTGATCCAATCATTGTTTGAAATGTCCACTTTTAATTCTGCCCTCCATGTATCAAGTTTGGGTGCTGATGATTCATTAGAACCAGATGTTAGCCAGTTGTATATTAATGAAATCCAACCTCTGTTAATACAATTGTTAGTAATAATTTCCTCAAAAGGTGAAAGTGCAGGAATTGCTAATGACTTGTTTTGCTTAGCAGAAATAAAGCTTTGCAATTGCAAATATTTGAAGAAATGTTTTTTGGGGATATTATATATATGAGAAATTTCCTCAAAAGACAATAAAACATCTTCCTTATACAGGTCAGAAATTTTACTTAGCCCTTTCTTTGCCCACAATTTGAACCCAGCATCCAGCTTGCCTGGTTTAAATGAGACATTACCCCAGATTGGGCTAAATTGTGACAGGGAGTTTAATATTTTCATGTGTTTCTTTACCTCGCACCACACATTAACCATATTCAATATTATAGGATGAACTGTATTCTCTCTTAGGTATTTTAATTCAGCTGAGTACAAATATAAATGAAGTGGTATCTGAGCATATTGTGCTTCTATGTCCATCCATTGGGTCTTGTTTACATCAGAAAAATAGAATCTCAAAGTGGTCAGCTGTGCTGCGAGGTAGTACCAATAGAGGTTTGGACATTTCAACCCCCCTGCATCAAACGGAAGATACAACAGAGATAGGCGAACTCTGGGACATTTCTTATTCCATATAAATTTTCTGATGAGTGGTGTTATTTTCTCAAACATTCCGTCAGGTGGCGCCAAAGGAATATTTTAGAATAAATATAAGAATTTCGGTAATATGTTCATCTTTAAAATATTTATTCTGCCTATCAGAGAGATAGGCAATGACATCCATCTTTCTAAAGATTTATATACTGAGTCTAATACAGGTTCATAATTTATTGGTGATATATTTTGTAACTGAGGTACTAATTTAATGCCCAAATAGGTAAAACCAGTTGAAAGCTTAAAAGAAGATATATGTTGATCAGGATTTTGTCCCTCATTTTCATTAAGCAACATAAGTGAAGATTTTGAAGCGTTCAGTTTGTATCCAGAGATATCACCGAACAGGCCTAACAGATCTAACAGTGCAGGTATGGAGGTGTCTAATTGTTTTAAAAATAAAATTACGTCATCCGCGAACAGTGCTATTTTGTGATCTTTGTTGCCAATTGTAATTCCTTGTATTTGCCTGTTAGTTCGAATTGCTATTGCTAATGGTTCTTTAGCTAGTATGAATAAAAGTGGGGAAAGAGGCGAACCCTGTGGACAAACTCTTGTAATATTGAAAGGTTTGGATGTCACATCGTTTGTTAGTACCTCAGCTACAGGGTTAAGATGTAATAGTTTAATCCAACTACAGAATGAGTCTCCAAATCGGGTGATGACATCGAAGAGATAACGCCATTCAACTCTGTCAAAGGCTTTTTCAGCATCAAGTGACAGAAGAGCCGTATCCCTTTCTCCCTTCTGGTTGTAGAGAATGTTAAGAGCACGCCTTACATTATGAAATCCTTGTCTTCCCTTTAAAAAAACATTTTAATCATCCCCCACAATGCTTGAAAGTACTCCCTCCAACCTCTTTGCCAAAATTTTGCTGAGGATTTTTGTGTCTGTGTTTATTAAACTTATAGGACGCATATTCTCACATTTAGTGTTAGTTTTCCCTGGTTTTGGAAGCAGGATAATCAAAGCCTCTCTCATAGAATCAGGCAAGTAGCCATTACAGTAGGATTCTAAATACATCTCATATAAGGGGGTTATCAATTTGTCTTTGAACTGTTTATATAGGTCAATTGGAAGGCCGTCCAGTCCTGCTGTTTTTCCTGTCTTCAATGCACCTATAGCTTCAGAAATTTCCGCTGTACTTAATTGTTTGTCTAATATATTCTTACTTTCCTCAGAGATCTTTGGAATATTAAGTTGGTCTAAGAATTTGGTCTGGGTATCGATATTGATATTGTACTCTGATTTATAGAGATTTTCGTAGAAGTTTCTAAATGCTGTGTTAATTTCCAATGGTTCGATAGTGACGTTCCCATTCGCGTCCTCTATCCTTATAATTGTCCTCTCACGTTTGTTGTTTAATGCGCCATGCAAGAAGCCTACCAGGTTTTTCCCCTTGATCGTAATAATTTTGTCGAAGTCTCATTAAATTTGCAGCAGCCTTATTGGATGTTATCTCATTATATTGAGTTCTTAGTAATAATAACTGCTTGTGCACATCGTTGTCACTTTTCCCCTCCTGAAAACTCCTGTTCTCAAGAATTTTAATTTGGAGTTCCAACTCCCTACATTTTGCCTGTGATTCTCTTGATCGCCTGCTTGTATAACCTATAATCTGACCCCTAATAAATGATTTAAAGGCTTCCCACCTGATTGTGGCAGAAGTTTGGGATGTATTAATCTCAAAATACATGTCAATTTGTTCACCTAAAAATTGTAAGAACTTTGAATCCTGCATCCATTTTGTTTGAAATCTCCACTTAGGGGGTTGGCGAACCAGTTTTGGCTCCACATAGACCATAGATATAACTGCATGGTCTGAGATGATTATGCTGTTGTAGTGGCATCCTCTAATATTGGAAAGGAGTTCTGCTGACACCAGAAAGTAATCTATTCTAGAGTAACATTTATACGTACTAGAGTAACAGGAGAACTCTTTCGCTGTTGGGTTCAAATGCCTCCATATATCCACTACATTAAGTTCTTTTATAAAATGATGTAGTGCTTTTCTGGACTTCGTATGAGTGTTGTCCACTCCAGCCGATCTATCTTTGCTTGGATCCAGGACACAATTAAAATCCCCAGCAATAATGTTTTTAGCAGACAGTGTTGAGATTCTCAGGAATAGGTTATTCTAAAAGTTAACATCGTCAATGTTTGGTCCATATACATTAATTAAATTAATCTGTGTTGACAGGAGACAACCTTGTATAATTAAAAATCTACCATTAGGATCTTCGGTTACTCTTTCTATTTGTATTGGAATAGACTTATGTATTAATGTCATTACACCTCTGGCGTTAGTAGAATATGAGGATGCTATGACATGCCCTGGCCACCTATGTTTTATCTTAGCTGTCTCATTAGCTACCAGATGCGTTTCCTGTAGGAATACTATCTTAGCTCTTAACTGTTTGATCCTGTTCATAACCTGTTTCACTTTGATGGGTTTGTTCAGGCCTCTACAGTTCCATGAAATACATTCAATTAAAGTATCCAAGGTTTAAGGTTTCCATATATTTAAGAAAACATAATGAAAAGACATTGAATTAAATAACTAACATTGGTACCATGCTGCACATGAAGAGAGCGAGTTTTCCCATCCCAAACACCCCAAACACACACAAGCCCAACTTGAACACATGGGCAACCCTTAACCCTTCTCAAACGTCTTCCTTCTAGTACTCTGAATAGATCCACATCATGATGAGGAGCCATTCTTCTGTTTACCTAAAATCTCTCCAAGCTGTTGTTGCTTGTTGGTTTAAGATTAATTCCTACCTTTTCTGTTATTTGTATGAACTTGTGAATATATTATGTCTGTTAAGTTTTTAAACTGTGACTGATTTTTAATTCAAACTCAAACGTAGTTGTGCGCCTGCACATGTGCATATATACACATATACCAAAGTAGAAAGTTGTTAAACTCAAACATTAAAGAAACAAAAAACAAAACAAAACAATACAAAAACAAACCTAGAGTGAGGCTCATATCAAACTGATGAAACCCAGATTGCTTAACTTAAATTTTCCATTGTCATCTTACTTACAGTGAACTACACCAAGATGTTCGTAGGTCATATTTGAGTCCGTTTGTGCTTTTAATCTGTAAAGTTTGGTGTAAGACATGAGTTCAGTTCAAGAACTTTAGACAGTGTAGGCAGCGTAAGCCTACCATACCTTGGCTGTAGTGGTGGACTGGTAGTCACTTAGTTAGTCTCCTGGTGCCAATTCTCCCAGCTCCCTCATGTATTTATCCACGTCGGTCGGTTTGTCAAAGACGGTTGTGCGCTCTGCGTGGGTCAGCAGCAGTCTGGCGGGGAAGATGATGCGGTGTTTAAGAATCCCTCTGTCCCGCAGCCTTTTCCTCACATCGTCGTATTGTCGCTGTTGTTTATAGACTTCTGCAGACAGGTCCGGGAGAAATCTTACTTTGTTGTTTTTGTATATCACCTCTTTCTTCACCCTCGCAGCTCTAAGGATGCCCTCTCTGTCCTTGTAGTTCAAGCATTTGACAATGATTGCTCTTGGCGCAGAGCCAGGATTCTGGCCCGTTATGCGGTGGGCTCTCCATGTACGAGCAGGGGTCGGATCCTTCTTCTTTTTCAGGTATTCCCAGTACACGCACATTATTACGCCGGCTTCTGCACTCCAGGTCATCCACTTTGTTAGCTAAAAATTTAGCTTTCTTCTCTAGCTTGTCCACGACCGTCTCCAGCCTGTTGATCGTGTCCTCGGCTGTGGATATGCGCTGTTCTGCCTCAGAAATACGGCCGCTGCATTCTTGAATATCAGATTGAACGGTCTTGATTTCTGCCAACATCCCGTCCATTTCTGTGTGAAAGTCTTGTTTGAATGACAATATAGCCTTCATGATGCCCGCAGTGGAGGGGTTTGCCATGTTTTCAGTATTGTCGATATTACCTGCCTGTGCAGGTGTTGCGGTGTCGTCTATTTCAGGGTTAGCTTCGGACACGTTTTCGTCGTTAACGAGCCCTCCGGCTGTTTTTGGGCCGTCTTTGTTCCTTCTTCTTGACATGTCGCGTTTAGTGTGCCTTTACTCTCAAGTTGTTTTACTTTTAGAAGTGGTTAGGAATGTTTAAAGTTTGTAAATTGCAGGATTAGCAACAGAGCGAGGAGAACCGCGTCTGCTCAGCGTGCCGCCATTACCGGAAGTTCAATTGGAGGCAACTTGGTAGTCATCTAGCAGCTGATAGAAAAGAAGAAGGATATATAGGGGGGGAAAAAGACAGTAACACTTTGTCTTAAGTGTTGACTAATAGCTGTGAATGTCATCGGCCAAATAAAAACCTTTGTGTTATCTACATCTTGGGTTAGACATGATGAGAAAAAAGGGTTGCCTTATTTTTTTATCTGACATAGAAGTTAGGGTAATGTGGCTTGCATAGTAGACAAGAAACATGGTTCAATACCCTCTGCACGAGAGTTACACATCTTGTCTAAATCATGTTTCAAAACAAAAGACCACATTTCTCAAAATCAGTCATATATAATCAGTTATGTTTGAGGCCTGTGTAATAAGTAAAAACAATGGCATTACATATTGTGTGCTTACAAGAGAACTTGTTCTAGTGTGTCTAAAACACAGACCCAGCACTTTTCAGCTGCATCTACTGCTGACTGTTATGGGTTAATGCTTTCATATGTTAACTGCAATGTTCGATATGGTCACATGATTTTCATAATGTGCCATTTGTAGGCTGTAGTTACTAAAGTGTATTTAATCTAGTTGTTTGGTCATCTTTTTCCTGATAGAGACTTTTGTTACATTTCTCTAGATGTGTATTTTTATATTTTTAATTAGGGCCCGAGCACGAATCTCATGCGAGGCCCTATTGAATTTGCTCGGATTATTTATTATTATTATTATTCTTTTTTGTCCTTCCCCAAGATTGCATATTTGGCGGCCTGAACATACCCCAAAACTCCCCAAACTTGGAACATACATCACATGTGGTGAAAAATTTGATAATTCAACATGATTGGGGGTGGTTGTGGCCAGGGGACTCCATAGCGCCACCTAACGTCGAGTCATGTGACCAAAAACCTTCTCGGATCATCACGAAATTCACAGGACTGATGCGTCTCAAGGATTTAGCCAGGAATTATTTTTGTCGGAATTTTTGCCACAACAGGAAGTCGGCCATCTTGAATGGCGCGTACATTAATTCAATACCATAACTGCCCTCAGGCGCGGAACGACAGCTCAGTAGCGCCCCCTAACGCCCCCCTTATGGCTTTTCTATTCTATACGGACCCATTTTCTAAGCCTCGTACTTTAACTAACTCGTCCTACAGATTTAACACCACAGAGTTCACATTCACTCAGTAGCATCTTCATACCTTCAACAGCCTGCGTTGTGCTTGGTGGGCGTGGTGGTGCGGTCAATTTCGATCCTTCGCCATCACGCAGGAAGTCATTATAACTTCAATATACAATTTCCCATCTTCACCAAATTTGTCACACATGTAGAGGGGCTGGCTATGAATACGTCTATGCATCAATACTGTGTTAAGTGAAAATATGGCTCTATAGCGCCCCCCTGAAATATTTCTAAGTTGAAGCCCCGCCTCCTACATGCACATACATGAACGAAATTCGAGACGCTTATGTATCATTACCAGACGCACAAAAAACCACCTTGGACCCATACCCTCAGTCCAACGGGAAGTCTGCCATTTTGGTTCAAAGTTCAGAACGTTGCCATTTTCTCCCATTTAAAGCCCATTTTTATGCCTCGTAGCTTAACTAACTGGTCCTACAGATTTCACACCACAGACTTCATATTCACTCAGGATCATCTTCAGACCTTGAAGATGATGTGTTGTGAAAAGCTTTCGCCCCTGTTACACCTGATGGGCGTGGCGGGGGGTGTTCAATTTCCATCCCTTGCCATAAGCAGGAAGTCCTTACAACTTCAACATACAAGTTCCCATCTACACCAAATTACTCACACATGTAGAGGGTTTAACCCTCAATCCTTCTATGCATCAATACTGCGTCACATCCATAGCGCCACCCACTGGACACAGGAAGTCACTGAAGATGTCACTGTTGTGTTTTATGTGACACGTATCCCATTTAGGTAGGAAATTTGCACAAGCAATGGGCGAGCACACATCTGGGTGTGCGGACTCCGACGGCGCCACAGCCCAACGTACGTGGGGGGGCGAGGGCCCGTTCATCGCTGCTTGCAGCTTTAATTGATTTTGTGTTTCTTTTGTTGTATCTGAAGAGAATTCTGAATGTTAAGCAAAGACTAAAAGCATTGTGAAATTGGTTTCTGCCACATGTATCTTAGTGGTTGTGGTTTTAGAATTAAACATTAAAAACAAAACCACTTCCAAGAACCAAATTCTAAAGCTGTACATTACATGGTTGCTTCAATGAGTTTAACTGGAGAAGATAATAAAACCTGGCCTACCAAGGACAAAGTTAATGACATCACTGCAATTGTATTTATTTCAATTACTGTGTATACTGCTATGGGACGGGAGTTGGAAACTAGCATTAGCTATAATCTCTGTATGCAGAACATCAGTCACATTGACTTGTTTGTAATGAGTGGAAGTGTTACTATGTTAACCTGCATTGTCCCTATCAAATAAACTAAATTAAATTAAATTATTTAAGCTCAGCTTAAGATAAGAGTGCCATCATGTGATTTGTTGTTCTAGTCAAAGAACAGTTATGTCATAAACATGAACATGTCTAATTGAATCACGATATATTTCAAACAATTCTCAATTTAAAATAGTTGTCATTAGAAGCATCATTTGTTTTTTATTATTTAATACACATTAGCCTCCAAAGGCTTTTAATATTAAGTCACAAGGTAATTGCTATGATCACAGTTAGAAAGTCACTTAGCCATCAAGAGCTCAAGTTGATTTCTATACACTCCAATGCTTTCGTAGGAAGTCATTCATATCAAATATCCCTAATGATCACTTTTTCCCCATCCTATTTTTGAAAAATGTCACTGTAGAGCTACATTAATTGATCTTCTAGTAATGACATAGTGCCACCATATTAAAGGGGAATTCTGGTATTTTTAAACCTGGGCCCTAGATTTACAAGATTTGGTGTGTTAATGATTCATACTTGCCGAATTTTTTACAGTCAGTCCTGTAGATCGCCTCAGCTGCCAGCAACATCAAGGCTGTGATGGCTGCATCATAATCCTTTGGGGCAACAGAGACGGTCAACGTTCCATCCACTTAAAGTGCTTGCTTTTGCCACTGACAGGCTGGGGTTGTTATTCTTCGTGTCAGAGTCACAACAAGACTTAAGAAAAGGATCATAATGTTGTCAGAGTTGGAGTTTACCTGGAAGAACTGCCAGCAAGAATATTTCCAGTCATGGCCTACCATTTAACTGATTTTGACAATCTAGATGAGGCAACAACTGTAACAATTTACGTCTCGCAAGATTTCAGGAGACTTGTGTTTCTGGTTACAAAAAGGATCTTTTTATTTAAAAAAGGTTTCAAAAAGGTTTATCTCTGTAGGAACTGTTGTGTGTTGCGGCTGCCAGCTGAGGTGATCTACTGGACTGATTTAAAAAATGTTGGTAAGTATAAATCATTTACACACCAAAACATGTATATAGAGAGCCCAGGTCTAAAAAATGTAAATTAAATTTAAAACATTTTTCAAATTCCCCTTTAAATTGATGTGACAATCAGTTGCCTATTTACATATTCAGTTGACACAGAGCAACATTTTCATTAATTTGTGATATGAGACTATGTATCATCTTAGATTTTGGATCTCGTTATATTGTGATATTGCATAAGGGTTGTCTTTTCCTGGCTTTGAAGGCTGCATTACACTAAAGTGATGTCATTTTCTTCACTTACCAGGCTGTTCTACTTGTTCTAATACTTGCCTTTACCCACTCAAACATTATATCCACAATACTGATTATTACCGATTAAAAACCTCATTGTGTTATTATTTTGTCAAAGCGCCAGTAGTCATTGCTACAATACTTTCACAATAAAGATATCGAAGTACTTGGTCAAAAATATTGTGAAATTTGATTTTGCCATCCTGTGTGCTTTAAGAAGATTTCAAAATATCGAGATATATTTATCGTGCATTCCAATATAGCCTAAAAATATCACATTATTTTATTTAGGGCATATCCTCCAGCCCTAAAAAGTATGCATTATAGCCAGTAGAATCCAGGCAGTACTTGGAAACAAGTCTGATAAAAGCAGAAACTGAACCAAACAATATATCTATATACTGTACGTATACAGTATGTCAAGCTAAAAGGCTTCACAAAGGAAAGAGGAAGTGGATAGTTGCTGATAATTCTGCGCGGGCTCTGTGATACATCAGAGTGACACCTTTGACATTTCACTGTCATTTTATCCACTGTTAATATGTTAATATAAAGTGTGTATAAGATTGCATGTGCACAAGAGAGAGAGAACGATAGAGCTGCTGAAGCATGCGGTTTCAGTGCACACACACACACGCACGCACACACACACGCACACGCACGCGCGCGCACACACACACACGCACACGCACGCGCGCGCGCACACACACACACACACACACACACACACACACACACACACACACACACACACACACACACACTCTTCCAGCTCTTGCTTGCCTCATCAGCAGCAGTGGGCTGGCTCGCTGCTGCAATTCTCTCGTCTCCCTCTCTCTCCCTCCCCTTGATGCATCTCCTTCTCCTAACCCACACCTCCAGCTGCATCTGGAGCCTGCAGAGCTGTGAGCAGTACAGGGCAGTCGCTAGCAGGCAGCATGTTTAACACCAGGCAACAACAGCCAGAAAAAAGAGACTGAGACCACTACCTTCAACCATCAGAAAACCTTTAAAGCATAAGGGAACTGGAGGAGGAAACAACAGGAGAAAAGGCAAGATGACAGATCGACACTAGAAAGGATGAGGTGAGTGATCTGAAATTCAAAGATAAGGAAAAGCGTACGACCCATATACACCTGATGGGAAGGGCAGTGAGCCATCTCATTCCGAATCCAGCTAATGCAGTACTACTAGCTGGTACTGTGTAATGTTGTGCTGGCTCATGAGGAAACTACTCCTAGCTCATTACAGCATTTAAACAAACACACAAAGTGTTGTAGTGATGTAAGGCACAATCACAGCAGGGCATCAACTGCCATAAACCGAATAACGCAACAGCACAGGGAATTTTATGGAACACATTTCAAGGGTGTTAACATGTTCCACAGTTCTGTCTTTGAAAACACACATGGACCTTGAGTGTTTAGCTCAAAACATCTGCAGTCACGGACACAGTGTATCGTCCTAAATGAACTGAGTCTCACTGCAGCACTCGGAGCTCCAGTCCCACTGGCAAAGCTTCAAACCGGTTGGCATTCAGGATGACTGGCACCCTTATACAATGCATCAGGAGCAGAAAAGCTAAGCTATCTGTCTGACTCCAGAAAAGGGACTGGTCCTACCAGGAAGCCAGATGGATAGTCTGGATCTGATATGTTTATATTCAAAACAGTCAGAATGCTCTCCATTTCTGCTGCAGTTCACATGCATCAAAGGCTAATAGTTCTCAAACTGATGATTCCATAACACACACCATCAGTGGTATTACATTGTTATGACATATACAGTAGCTCAGCTAGTCCAGGACTGCAGCCTAAGTTTTTTGGTCAGAATGGAAGTTTCAAACTAATTGTTGACACTGCAACAAAGTCTCAAGGGGGAGGGTAAGTTCAAGTTTGAAGAGGACTCCAGTTTTTAGTGCAAGAACTTGATCTGAGCATGTGCCATGCTTTCAAAATGTTGAATGCTGAATAGGTTGATTGTTAGGCCACAGTCGAAAATTCCCAAAGACAAGACCATAAAAAATAGAAGACAGCATAAACACAATTTTAAGCTAGAATGGCACTCAGTAGTGCGCATACCTCTGTCAAGGCAGTCCCCTTTTGTACTCACTCATAAATAGCAGCCACCTAAATACCCCTATCTTGCAATGTTAAAGAAAGTGAGAAAAGAACCCTGGATCCGTCCATCCCCAGATCTGAACCAAAATTTAATGGGGTCGATTCTGGGCTGAGATCCATCCTTGATCCAAGTTTTGTGGAAAGCTGTTCAGTAGCTTTTGTGTAATCCTGCTGACAAACCAATCAACCAACAAACACACAAATGAACACTATTGCCTTAACATATATGGAATTTTGAATCCATTACACATCAAAAAGTGTGTAATATGATAAAATTTATTATCTTTTCCAACAATCAATTCAAGATGCGTAACCTATTTAACACTCCTCTCCCACCCTCTAGAGCCCTGAACATGCCTGCCTGCTCTGCCTCCCTGCTCTGCCTGCTCCTCCTGCTGCTGTGTGGGCTGCTGGGCGGTTGGGTGCTGTCTATCTGCCCCTCTGTGTGCTCTTGCAGCCGGGGACACCGTGTGGTAGACTGCTCCTCACGGGGCCTAACCAAGCTACCGTCTGGTCTGCAGCACAACATCCGCTTTCTCAACCTCTCCTTTAATAGGTGAGTAGCTGCAGCTCTGCAATGTCATTTGGTTAACAGTGTGCTCTTCCACAATTACTGGATTTCTGTATATGCAGGTGGTATAAGACTGTAGTTCTACAATCATAAAGCAGGTCCCAAAAAATCTATTCTTTCTAAGAGAGGTGAGGGTTAGGAGATATTGAGACAGTGACAGGAGACACTGTGTGGATGGTAAAACAGCAAGAAAATGCAAAACTTTTAAGGTGTTACTAACTAATGGCCAATTTAATTTTTTAATTTGTTTGTTTCCCTACCAAAAAAAGGTGAAAAAAATCTTCAGGGACATTTGCATGTAGCAAGCTTATGGCTATCTTTTTAAATTTTAGATTTTTAAATCTTTTTTAAATCAATACCATTTAGTTTACAAGCTAGCTATGTTGACTCAAATGATACTGTCTAAGCCTCAAACATGGCTTAATTTGAGAGACGAGAGCAGCTTATCATCTCATCAAATGTTTTCACATGCACAATGTTAGGTGTGAGAATGATAACAGTAGTTATACTGTAGTGGGGAAGCACTTCAAGTGCATCTATGGAACTTCTAAAGGGAGTAACAACTCATTCTCTTTTTACAAATGAAAACACATAAGCAACTTCAATGGGACTCAGAAGAGCACATACCTCTGCCAAGGCCCAGCAGTCCCCTTTCATTCAATCAAACCTAATCTCTGTCATTATTTCTGACATTCACATTTCTCAATCCCCATTTTATCAGCTGAACATTGTTGGTAGTGGCATTCCATCCCTATTTGTTACCGTATAGCGGCAGAAAACAGACCATCCTCTGTGAAAATGTACTTAAATCTGCCAGATCCAGATTTTTTTTTGGATCTGTATCCAACTGTACTCACTTATAGATACAGTACCAGTCACCTAAATACACCTATTTTTTTCATCAAAATCTATGCATTATTCTCTGAGAAATTATTGAAAATGTATAAAAACACTTTTCCCACAATGTTAAAGAAAGTAAAAATTCCTGGATCATCCCTTTATATGGATCTACACCAAAAGTTAATGGGGTGTTTTCTGAGCTGAGACTCATCCTCCATTTAAGTTTGGTGGAAATTTGTTCAATAGTTTTTGTGTGATCCTGCTGACAAACCACCAACCAACCAACAAACCAACCAACTACCAGACATGGGCAAAAACATAACCTACTTGGTCATGGGTACTAATAACTGGTTCTCCCTTTCTTGGTCAGGTTTAAGCAGTATCTTATGATGGCTAATGTTAGCAAACTGAGACGATGCTATGTAACATCGCCAAGTCAATTTGCTGACTTTATAACTCTTCTCTACAGTTCCAACATATTTCAGCATTTTCCATTTAACTCTTATCTAATTACACAGGCAATCCAAGTTACATTTACAATACACTTTATCTTCTATGATTAGTCTGATAATAAAATGAGATATCTTACGTCACACCGTCCGAGTTCTCTAATAAACAGTCACTAGTGTCAGAATAAAATCAAACTTGTTTACTGTCTACATACAGTGTATAAATATGTTTTTTAAATATTACACTCTCCTGACAGCTTGCAGGCTCTGGATGGCCAGCTCAGTCAATATGCCCACCTGCGAACCCTGGACCTGTCCTACAACCGCCTGGAGAGCCTGCCCTACTCCTTACCACGCTCTTTGTGGGACATCAGAGTGGCGGGGAACCATCTACGCTCGCTGGACAAAAACGACACGGCTTACCACTGGAACCTGAAAGTACTGGACTTGTCAGATAATGAGCTGGAGAGAGTGGTCTTCATCAACAACACGCTGCCGAGTCTTCAAGCTCTCAATCTCAGTCACAACAGGTTTTGGACTGTGCCCACGAATATGCCGCACCACTTGGAGAACATTGACTTGTCGCATAACTATCTGGCGCAGATCCTGCCTGGATCATTGGATCGGTTACCAAGGCTGACTCACTTCTATTTGCATGCGAATCGCTTCTCCTGGTTGCCTGAAGGGATCTTTGATAAGCTGAAGGTGTTGGAGGTGATGACTCTTGGGGATAACCCCTGGGCTTGTGAAGAAGAAGAAAACATAACAAGGCTCCTGAGATGGGCTGAGCAGACCCGAGCAACCGTCTTTGGCTGCCCCTGTTATACAAGACCTATCTGTGAGAAAACCCATTCGGCAACACCAGGGAGGGAGTGGCACTCTGCACTGTTTACAGAGCCACCACTCTGGGTTAACAGCAGAGGTGAAGGGCATGGTGTCCTATCACCTGCAAGAATTGCAGAGGTCACGTCTAGTTACCAGGCAAAATCTGCACTTTTCGAGACAGGAGTATATCAGGACAAAAGAGGAGTGAATGAATCTGGGGACCACATGGAGTTTGTCTGGACATCTTCCACAAGTTTGGACAGTGTCTCCACGTACACAAGCACAACAAGACCACAGTCTTCAACCAAGAAGCCTAAAGTAGCTAACTCACAGAATAACGGTCAGGGACTTCTCATGGAGACTCCACAAACTGTCACCTTGACTATTTTAGTCATGGCAACAGCATTTAACACCATGTGAACTACCCTGGCAGGATATGGAATACACTACTTCCCAGATTATTTTGGACGATGAATGTGTGATCAAGTATCTCCAGTTAGCAGCTCCATTTTCATTTCTCCTGAATAAACTGTAGCAACTGTTACTGCCTGCTTTAACCATCATCAAGTGTATCACCATCTCTTCTACAAGCTCAACATGTGCAATGTGACAATGTCTCTCAAAATCCTGTACACGAACATGAACTGTATAAACCTACAATATCTGAATATGGTTCAACTCGAGTGCTAATGTCAATGCTCAACTCTCTAGGATCTACACCTTCTTCATTGTAGTGATGCTTGTGCCATACTTAGTTTACTGAGCCATTTAAAACAAGACTGACAACAGACATTACATTGACCCTATTTGCACACCAAGCTGCCTCTATCAGCGAGTAGTAAGGAGCCAAAAAATGACTTTACTGTACAACAGTAAACTGGATAAAGGGATTACAAAGTAAAATAGAATAGTCATAGGTGGTTCTGTCTGCTGTGAAAATTGAATAAATATGAATAGAAATCCAGTACAGTTCAATAAGTCCTCTATGATTTAATACAATGTGCTACAAATAAAATTCAAAAAGAAAAACCAAAGCACAAGAGATAAATAATCACATTGAAAAGGCAGAGTTAGACAGCTACATTTATTTGACAGTTTAAGTTACTAGTTACTTTGCAGACTCAGATTATTCAGTGTTGATAGGCTATAACTTGTGATGTGTACCTAAGCAGATAGTATTGTGGGCAGGACATTGATTATTGGAGTATTGCATTTTTATAAATGCAATAATCGGTCTATCCATAAACATACGGTGTGGATATTTCCTTTCACACAAAGAAAAATCAGTGGAAAGTCAGTGGTGGCCAGTGAACCCTGAGCTAAAAATATTAGCAGGTCAAGGGGCCTGAACTATAAAACTGTGCATAGGTTTCACGTCAAAACATGGTGTACGGACGAAACACAGACAGTGCTTACGGACAAAAATGATTCGTAACACAGTGCGAATGCACGTCCTACCACAGTTTCCTTTTAAAAATCACAATCAACCTCGAAATGTGGCAAACCTTTTGCGTACACCCACAGTTGTCTATAAATAGTCAGTGAAATGCCTCTAATTAATATTCATTCACACTGACTGTATGAAGATGAACACAGAAAATGCAGGGAGAAAGGGTAGGAAAGGAAATTTCACACAGTGTTAAATCAAAGGTCTTGCTGTGGGGGTTGAGGTAAGAAAATATATGTTGTTTGGTGTACACAGTGTGGACATTCCAAATGCAAAAAGGTTTGTGGAGTCACAGATGCTGCTGGCTCAGAAATATAAAAAAAATAAGCTGTCCGGGGCTCCAATTAGCTCAGTTGGTAGAGCGGGCGTCCCATGTACAGAGGCTTTGTCCTCGCTGCAGCGGCCCCGGGTTCGAGTGTGACCTGAGGCCTTTTGCTGTGTGTTCCCTTGTTCTGAATGAGTTCACCATTCTCATTCAAGTTGTGATCAAACATTTATTTTTGTTGCTGGCATGTTGGTGCTGCAGCTGAGCACACCAGCCCAGCATCTCCAGTGCGCCCCAAATGGTTAGCAGCTTAAAATTAAAGGAAATGAGACTTGTTTTATGTGGCTTAAGCTGTACACTGAAAGATAATTCAGTCAAAATTACCCTGATTGTAACTGACAACGAACAGGAGATAAAGCTATATGAAACAATGAACCCGCGCCGAGGCAACATCGGTAGAAAATAAATTACTCCCATTCTGCACGTTATTATTTATGAGAATGAATTCCATAATATGAAGGGATTAATTAATTATAACAGAACATTTTTATGGGGTTATTATGCTTCAAAATATGTCCCAAATAATGTTGTTTTGTTTGTGTGTTTACTGATTACACTTTCATAAGACAAAATATTAATGAAGACGGACCCAATGCTCATGACAAATAGAGGTTTTTCCAAGATCCAAAAAATAGTGTATGATGACAATTCCTGGTAAAGGGTAAACAGAATTGCTTTTATACGGGTTCTTTCTCTGAGGCCTTATCATACAGAGCCTCCCCATGCACACTTGTCAAGAAAAACCACCAGGGGTAATTAACAGAAGACTAATACATCACCCTGCTTTGTACTGAAAGCTCAGGGTATTGCAGACATTACAGTGGGGTTTCACTGTGTGTGCTTTGGTACTGGGGTAGATTTAAGAGGCTATGGGACACAACACAGCAGGAATTCACTAATCAAACTGAAAGTTGTCAACACTGGAAAATTTCACATAATACACCACAGGGTATGTTTCACCACAGGGTTTGGTGGAAACAGATCATCACACTGGTCTGGCTAGTAAAAGTTCATCAAACAGATACATACAATAGCTCAAAGCACAACCACATAACATAAGGTAAGCTAAGAGAAGATGGGAAGTGCTGAGGAGTATTTTAAGACAGCCAACTAACATGTAAGTGTACGTCACTGACTGACCTTTAAAAATAGACACACCTGTATGATGCAATGCGCTTTTTGTTGAAACTACACTGCTCAAGATCCTGGAGGATCTTCTACCAGACTTGGATCAGGGCATCAGTGAGCTCCTGGACAGTCTGTGGCGGTACTTGGCAGCATCGGATGCACCGATACATAACGTCCCATAACTGCTTAATTGGATTTAGGTCAGGGGAACAAGAGGGGCAGTCAATGGCATCGATGCCTTCATCATCCAGGAACTGCCAACAGACTCAACCCACATGAGGCCGGGCATTGTCCTGCACCAGGAGGAACCCAGGGCCCACTGCAGCAGCGTAATGTCTGACAGTCGCTCTGACGATTTCATCCCGGAACCTAACAACAGTCAGGGTACCGTTGGCTATGACATGGAGGTCTGTGCGACCCTTTAAAGACCATCACTGACCCACCGCCACACTGGTCATGCTGGATGATGTTACAGGCGGCACAATGTCCACCACGGCGTCTCCAGACTTTTACGCCTGTTACATATGCTCAGAGTGAACCTGCTCTATCTGAGAAGAGAACGTGGTGCCAATGGTGGACCTGCCAATTCTGCCAGTGTGATGTGAAAATTAGACTTTACGGTAGTGGTACAGAACTTCAGAGTGGACTGAGTGTTTTTGTATTTCCAACCACTCCAACAGACTGAGAAGTTCTCTCTAGCCGATGGCAGTTACAGAAGTCACATTCTCCTGTTAAACGTTTATTCACATGAGATCACTAATTTTGAGCTTATGTATGTTACATTTTTGAACCAGGACCTTCTTTATTAGGATCAGGCAGCTCATAAAAAATAGGGTGTTTCAGATTTAGCAGCTACAGCTTTTATTCTAATTTGTCAGATACATATTAATTGATTGATTTTATTGCTTTTACAATTTTGTCATGCTGATGGGGCATTTTATCTTACTGTATTACCTAGTACCAGGGTTCCTATTTTTCTGGCCACTTTGTGCAGTATAAGTTATATTTATTGCTTTTGCAAGTGTATTCATATTACGAATGCAGAGACACAAACAAAATCCTAAACTGGCCTGTCACTAAAATGTCTTCTTCCACTTCTAAATAACAATCTGACAGTTGTAATGGTTTGGTATGTTTGAGCATGTTTTAGAAGAAGCATGGAGTCCTAGGTCTTACCTGCGGGCCACGTAGTAGAACACTGGGTTCCCAGTCTTGGAGGTTCCTGCCTGGTAGAAGATGTTGAGGGTCTTTAAAGCTTTGAACTCCTCCTTCTCATGGACCTGGTGCCTACAGAACAAAGCAGAGAGCTGAGGATCAGTCACACCTATATTAATTTGACAGGGTCTATGACCTGGTGCTGTTGTTTCATACATTAGGTTGTATTAGAGTAAGATGATACATTGTTCTATCATCAGGTTATATTTTTAATCCCAGTGGGAAAATCTGTTCATAGCATTTGACTGAATATGAATTTGGCTTGGGGTTCATCCCAAGCCAAATTCACTGAACCTCTCAGACTGTTTCATTTATGAGTTCTAACAAATTGTTATCTATTCCGTTTTCAGTTGTAGATAACCAATTGGCTTTGAATATCATCACAAAACTTCCCTATGACAGTTAAGATGTTCAGAAAGACTGATGAAGGGAAAACTACTCTGAGGACAACACAGTGACGATTTGAAAAAGAGCAGCTATAAAAGCAACTTGGTATGAACTTCAAAGCATGTGGTCATGGTGACTGTGGCTTGGAGGAACAAAAGAGGAAGAGGAAACAGACCTAAACACAGGAAGCCTTTTTTAAAGGATATCTTAAAGCAACAGAGGTAGCAAACAAACTCTTTCTTCAACCTTTTGTCACTTCTGAGTAAAAAAAAATAATGTAACTGGGAGAGCCACAGCATTTGCTAGCTGTGTAGTAGCAATTTTTTTCTTAAGTGCCAGGAATGAGTTGGTTAGAAACAAAAAACACCCAAAATCTATTTTGTTTTATTAGTGGTCAGTCACTAAGAATGCAATGCAAAATTTAGTTTTTTTAGACATCAAAACACTGAATTGAGAATCAGAATGTCACAGAATGTTGGCTCTGCTGCAAAAAAGTAAACAGTGAATGTGGAGGAATGCCAATGGAGAAAATGAAAGCTTCCTGAAGTCTTTCTGAGATTATAAATCAGATGCACATTTCTTTGAGCAACTGATGAGGCAGTAGGTAAGTTTTAAAAAACAT
Organism: Pagrus major; assembly: GCF_040436345.1. NCBI lineage: Eukaryota > Metazoa > Chordata > Actinopteri > Spariformes > Sparidae > Pagrus > Pagrus major. Next base: position 34,396,251 of record NC_133216.1, read on the forward strand.
TTCCCACTGAGGGTTCATAAAGTGCTCACAGCTGAGCTTCACTCCAATCAGAAGAAGTCATCATAGCAATGAGTAGGCTGAGTGTTACAGTCGATAATCAATGAGTCACTCCATCCATTATATATTTTAACTATATAATGTACTGCAAGACATGGCCACTGCACGCACTGTAGAAACACATTTCTCTCTTGGGGACAAAGTTCATCTGTCTATGTAATACTAAATATCAAAACTACAGAATAAAACAACAATTTGAGTCTCACCATGACTTGACATCTACTGGAGACTGGAACCTGATAAACAGGTTTGTGGGGACATTATGTTATGTTACAGGCTGGTAGATATTATACCTGGTCATGAACTCCTCAAACTTGGAGCTGGTCAGGTTGAGACTGGACCAGTGAGTGTCAGCTACAGGTTTGTGTTCAGGAGGTCCGAGATAGGCCAGCAGAGTCGCCATCTTGTCAAAAGGTCGCCTGCCGACGGCCTTGTGGTCCCTGGAAATAAGATCATAATGAAGTAATAATGTTTCAAATGAGTTCAGTATTGAGATTATGTGGCAGAACTAATTAGTGTTCTGCTCTATCAAATAATCTATTCTGACCTGTTACTTGAAAGGTACTGGCCAATCCTCTCCTGGTTGTTCCAGAGCAGGCGGTGGAGGGCCAGCACATTGCCATCACTGATAAAGGACAGACTGTGGTTGACTGAGTCACTGGGCGGAGAGTCAGATGCAATGTCTAAGAAAAACCTGGGGTGGAGTGAGGAGAGTACACACTCAATCAACAGATGATACTTTACACCAGGCACTTCACTGCTTTAATCAAACATACACTGTGGTGGTCTTTGACACTAGTGATGTTGTAGGATAATGTTGTCATTCGAAGGGTTTCTGTTCTTGTACATCATGTTCTAGGACACCTTTAGGGTGTGTTGCACCAACAAAGATTAATTTATTCTTAAATTAGTGTAATCAGAGTTTTGCAAAACTAGTTTTAAATTGAGTAAATCCAGATTTAAAATGAAAAGATCTTCTATTATCCCTTATGATTTTTCGTTTTTTTTTTCCCCTTTCCTTTCCTCCAAAGTCTGTGCAGAGAAAAGCCATATTAGTTTGAAGGCTCAGCAGAAGCTCTAATTTCTCACTGCTGACTATTTGGCAGACAGTGGCGTTGTGTAGGCTAAAAAGGTCTCCATCCACCATCTGGAAACTGAGGGGAAAAAAGCGTGATGGGGATCTCTGTGTTCAGAGGCTGAATGAGGTCTGTCGCATCATGCTCCAAGTGTCTTACCTTCTAGCTGAATCAAAGTTGCTCTTCACAAAGTCATTAAAAGGCCTCATGTGCTCTTCTTTTGTAAACAGAACATGGTTTGCAATGCTCTGCAGAATCTGTAAGGCAAGACAGTGATACAGTACACACTTATTTAAACAATACAACTGCTAGTCTAAGCAGGCTTTCACCTCAAGTAAATGACATTACACAGTCAATTGTTGAGTCTTGTTTACTTATACTTCTGTTACACTCTTTTTAGCATTTAGGAGTACGCCATCATTGTAATTTGTAGCCACAGTGCCTGCAGTTCAGTAAGAGTTACATTGTCTTGCTTTGAGTCACTATGTGTTTGACGTCACAGTAACTAGCCCAATTCTTGTTCACAGCTAAAGTTGGGCTTCTGGGTTTCTGAAGTATTGCTGTCTCATGCTATGATTGTGCATGTACCTATTTGCAAGTAGCCACTCACACTATGTACTTGATTCGTATAATTACTTCCCAGGAATTCTTGTCATAAAAGAAGTTTGACTTTGACACAAAACTGTGGATAACTTATCATAAAAGGATGTTCATTCCTTTTTCTTCCTGCTATTTTTGGTAGTGGTAGAACAGCAATTTCCTGGGTTCCTACTCATTTTCTATTTCAAAACTCCATATTTTACCATACTCAAATTTCCAGATTTCTTTGTAGATTTTTCAGACCATATTTGACATCTGAGAAGAAATAGCTTGATGTTTATTATGTAAACAAGAATGGCAATCAGTAGCGTGCATACCTCTGCCAAGGCCAACCAGTCCCCTTAAGTTCAATCTAGCCAAATCCAATATCAAACTGGACAGCCCTGCATCACTCGCAAGTTGAAACTGCCCACAACTGTATAACCATAATTTAAGATCAGCAGGTCTAGGATCTCCATCAAGTTGTACTCACTCATAGATATCAGTCACCTAAATAAAAAAAAATCCTGGATTTGTCCATTTATCCAGAGCCACACCAAAAGTTAACCTTTATTCTGGGCCGAGACCCATCCTTCATCCCAGTTTCGTTGAAATCCCTTCACTAGTTTTTGTGTATTTCTGCTGACAAACCAATAAACCAACCACCCAACCGACCAACATGGTTGAAAACATAACCTCCTTGGTGGATGTTAAGTTGAGCTGCAGGCCGCGCCCATCTCTGCCTGAGAGCATCAGGTTTGGGTGTGTCTCCAAGCCTGAAGGCAGCTGATTGAGGGCACCAGGTGAAGACAATCTGGAAATCAGGGGGTTTGGAGGCACTCACTCACAGGACAATGAGGTGTGAGCAGTGTGTGAGAGAAATGGTTGGAGAGTCTGGACTTGGGAAAAGGAGACTGTAGGACTAAAGCTTGGTTCAAAGAAGGAAGAAGGAGCCGGTGAGCTTTCAGTTATGTGTCTGTGCTGCTTGCATTGGGGTTGTGGGCTGTGAACTAATTATGTGATGAAATTCAGGTTAAAATGTAAAGTATTGAATAAGTTATGTGATTAAAATGCAAGTTAAAATGTTATATATTTAATATCTGGTGGGTTGAAAGCACAGTTAATAAGGTGGTGTATTTTTAAAAAGTATTCAAGCTAAAAGTAATTTGATAAAGAATGATGTGTGTATTTACAGGAGTTAAAAGCTGACAAAGTTTGTAAGGTTAAAATCATCATTAGATAGTGCTTTAAAATGTATTTAAGTAAGTATGGGTATTTTCCATTTATTTTCAAGATTGATTTCTAGTACCTTAAAAATTAAGTAGTTGATTTTGGGTTATGTTGATTGATTATGGATTCTTGGGTTACATTTTTCTTGACCTTCTATTTCTGTTTGTGTTTAAGGTTTTTCACCTGTTATTGGCCTTGGCAACTTTCAAATAAAAGAAAGAAAAGAAAGAAAGCTGAATCTTGGTCATTGAGTGAATTCCAGTCAAATCTTCTGAAGCAAGCTGCCTTTTCAAGTGAGGGAAGCTGCAGTTTAAACCTCACAAGAGTAAGGGCCACTTGACAGTGGAGCTAATATGTGTTTTTAAAATCCAACTGATAACATGCATGTTACTTTTACCCATTGTGGCTGTTCAGTCCCAATCCTATGTATAAAGTTGGACATTTAACATTCCAAAGAGAAAGTAAACAAAACAGTGCTGACTACACTCAGATTATTTCCCTTAAAATACTGAAAAACTACTATTACGCTATCTGTCCCCCCATATTTTTTAGCATCTTTTATAAATAAGATCCAAAAAATGAGAAGAAAAAGTTTAATAATTCAATGTTCACTCTGTATGTGCAGCCTTGTTTATTCACTGTGTCCATGGAAAGGATGATGAAAGCAGACATTAAGGTATGGTTTCCTAAAAGATCTGTTTATTTCTGTTTTCTAAAATCTGTTTACTTATAACTAGTAACTACATCACTACATAACTCATACATGTTCAGACAAGCTTAACATTTGGTTGTTTGTGGCTCCATGTATATATGCATTTTAAAGAAACTGCTGCATTTTCTTTCTAACTTATTTGATCCCTGATGTCTGGATTTGGTACAGTAGGAGGCACTTGGGGCAGAGCTGTTTTGCAGGCTGGGACGTACAGGTGTAAAGGCAGCTCTGTGTAAGAGTGTGTGCTCAGTCGCATGCCATACTTCTTGTACTTGACATCAAGCTTGCTCTGGGTCGTGCTCTCTCACACAGTGGTAAACAGTTTTTGTGGCTGCTTGCTCCAAACGCCATGAGAATTTTAGCAAACAGAATAGGGGCAATAGTCTGAACACATACTTTTTTCCAAACCTATCCAGACCTGGAAAATACTAACGTCTAATTGTGTACTTTTCCTTTCAGCAGGGGGAACCCTGAATTCCACATAAAAGTTGCCATCTCTGGGATAGAACTCACCTACCAGACTCTCAACATTAGCAGTTTTGATGTGTGCAAGTGGTTACAAGGAAATGTTTGACCATTTTAGTCAAACTGCCACCAGATTACCGATTTTGCCCTGCATTTTCTTCACACCAATTCAAAACAATATTTGACCAGTAAGCTACCAATGAAGAATTAAAAGTAGCTGCAGCTGAAACATCAACCCTGCTGTATTACCGTAATGACTGCATTTCAAGGTCGGACTATAGCTACAACAGTTTTGTGGTGGCATTAATGAGGTTTGGAGAAGGAGACTTTGTTCCCTACATAAAATATTCTTCAGTACACAACTAGGGATGTCCCGATCAGGTTTTTTTTTACCCCGATCTGAGTCATTTAATATTTAGTATCTGCCGATACCAAATCCCGATCCGATACTTAGCCCTAACTAATATTTTCTTAGATATGACAGCTGCATTAAGAAAAAAATCACCTGCATCCAAGCTGTTCTTAATAGCTTTTTTTATTTTGTTGAAACAAAGTAAATACTTTCATATGGCTCTTTCTTATTCTGCATATCCTATTGCAACATTGATTTTCATTATTATTATTATTATTATTTTTTTAACAAAAACAACCAAGTAAACAAAGTCAGTAACTAAACCCTGATCCTCTACCACAGAGGTGGGCTGGTTATTCAGAGCGATGAATTCAATGACCTTCTCTTTAATATTTGTGGCCATGTCGCTGACTCGAGGATATTTCTCTTTCCTTTTGAAAGTATCCGCGAGTGTTTGTTGCTTCGGTGCCTTTGCCTGTATTGTTTGAGTGAACTCGTGTTTTTGTTTATGTGCCGTATCAAATTTGTAGTATTAAATGCAGCTCTTTTGTTACCAGCTCGTGAAACGGTCGTATTGCAGATGTTACGTGTTGCCGTTGGACTGCTTTCGCTTTCTAATTTGAAATATTTCCACACTGCAGACATTTTATCCACAGGTTCTCCAGACTAACGTTACGAGCACGACTGCATTCTGCCACAAATTGTGCTCTGTTGACGACAGCTGACGTAAAAATAATCGGGCTTGGGTCCACGTTCAAAATTGCCGATCCCGATTGACACAATCAAAGAGTCCTGCAAGGACATTTTTGCGGGAAATGGGAGTACACTTTGGTGAGAATCCCTGGGAAATGGTATAATCTCATTTCCAAACATTCAATCCACTGTACACCAAGACTTGGGTTTAGTTTCAGCACCGCTGATAGTGACAAAAGGTTGTAAAGTTATGAATGTGACATCAGTCATAATTTGACAGTCTTTCACAGTCACAATGTCGAATCTGATAAAATATATACATTTTACATTTTTGTAAAAAAGTTTCTAAACTGAAATTTAGACACACAAGGGTAAGAAAGGTTAACATGTAGTGAGTAAAGATGGATCACTTAAGATTCCACAGCTCTAATAAGATTTATTGTGTTAAAACGTTTTTCCCTCCTCTCTCAACCCTAGCATAACATTTACATTTATTGCGTGCTGCACTTGTTTTTCTTGTCCTTCCTTTTTTCTGTGTTTATTGGCAGATCTCAAACAAATTGTAAAGGAGCATACTTCTACCCGCTGTATTGGAAAGTCTAGATGCTGGGCTTGATTAGTCCATCAAAGCAATTTGGCTATGTATTATCTATATTGCTCGGAAATAATTAAATGGAAACCGATAAATAGCCGATCATAAAATATTTCCCAATATCATGCCAATAAATTATTGACCTAATATATATCGTGCATCTCTAGTCAAAATCATTTTCATTGTTGCATGCTTATCAAGCATCTGTAAAATATTTTCATATGAGCAACTACTATGGAGTTATCTAGTAGATTTATTTCTCCCTCCATGACTATTTTTTCAAATGCAATTACACAACAGTGAACTTAATATTCAGTTTCCCTCTAGTCATCTCATATTGAATGGCCTTACCTTGGACATGAGTTTGAGACCCCGTTCTATCCTGGGCAGGGGCTTCTTGTCCAAGATGCCAGCCTCATAGGGAGACACAATGGCTGGGTTGACGAAGCGCAGAAACATGGCACTGCCCACTGCACCAATGCTGTTCTGTGGGAACCGCTGACTCACAACCTGTTTGAAGGAGGATGACGGGAGCAGGGGAAGACATAGGAGGGGAAAATAAAGGGGAAATGTGGAATAGATGGAAAAGAAGGGAAAGGTTTGAGCAGGGAACCAGGTTTGAGCAAATGGAAGGAGAAAATATTGAAAATAGATTTAAGTACATTAAGAGCCAAGGAGGGAATGATGGGAATAACAAAATATGTATCAACATGTGTAACAGAGTGGAGTAAGGTGAGCCATTATGAGAACAGTGAACAATGTCAGGTTTAGGAGGAGGAACAGTGGAGGAAGACATATGAAGTGAGACTTAGACACAATCTCAGTTCATTTTGAGCTGTAACAAGCGCAAGAGAGGGTCTCACTCGAGCTGCAGCCCAAGAAAAAGAAAAGAGAGGAAGAGCAAGACAAGAAACCCAACCAACTCCTCTCTGTTGGTGAAGAATGAAAACTGGAATCATCACAAAAAAGAAAGCGTGCCATGATACAGATGAGCCATGAGTTGAGTTGTGAAGCAGTGGACAAGCATCCAGGTATATAGCAACCCGCACATCACATCTTGCTTTAAGGCAAAGCAGGGACGTGTGTGACATTCCAGAAGGCTTACAACATAACGTAAAAAGTTCCAGAATCAGACACAGTCAATCCCTCGTCAGACTTTCAATCAGTTGATTAGATTAAAGCATGACTGTGAAGCAAATCTCTAACATGGATTATCAGATCTGCAGCCAGAGCCAGACCATTCTAAGGTTAAATAATGAGTATTGTAATCCTTCAATTCCCAACTATCTACTGAGAAGATGTAACTTTGGGCTCATTTTTTGTTGTTTTAGTCATCAACAGCATCAGTAAAAATATTATATATAATAAATTACTATCGGCAAGTTAATCTCTAAGAAATTTAATGACACAACATTGCTAAAGAAAATCTGAAGGGTCAAGACATCCAAGCAGTCAGATGATGATGATGATGATCAGACAAGTCAGAAATAAACTTACTCAAACTAATTTGGATGAGAAAATGAAGGCAAACTGTTCAATTATGTCTGTTGTAAACATCCAACATCCAGACCAAACTCCTGCTCCAGCTTGAACCTACTCTACCAAATCTGTGTGCACACAGTTTTCCTGTAGATAGAGGGATTGTTACAATCATTTTGAGTATAAGTACTTATTAATGGGGATATGTTTAGAAAGACACGAACAGCCATTGGTAAAATAACTGTTAGAGGGCTATGCTGTTGACAAGGTTTTAATAAAAAATAGCCCTATCCTATGCCTTAGTACCAACCCTGATAACATACATAATATACACTAAAAGTCAACATAAGTAATTTAGTAAAGAGAATCATTTTTGTTTTAAAACCCTGTTTATATATATATATATATATATATATATATATATATATATATATATATATATATATATATATCTATATATATATATATATATATATATGTATATACATATATATATATATATATATATATATATATATATCCGTGTATGTCTTTTCCTTCCTGGAGTTTTCATTGATTTCTGACACTGCAGTGGGCACTGTGGACAAAGTTATAGCAGGCAACTGTAAGGCCACTCTTGAAGCTGATGAAGACAAGAAAAGCCCTACTCTTTGTTCAAACTTTTACAATGGCTGCATGTCTTCTTTTTGCAGCATGTTTGTTGTTTTCTTCTTCCTCTTGCTCATATTTTAAAATACAATGGCAGGTTGCTGTTAGGTTCTTGAAAGAGGCAGAAATGGAGATGATTCACTTGGGGCACCACAGACCAATTAATCATCATCAACAAGATTTTATGTGCAGCTAAAGAGAGCAATGTTTGAAGAAGCACACAGCAGGCCCAGCTAAACTCAGGCTTGATTCCAGCCTGTCTGATCATTAGTGTTACTGACCAGTCAGACTTCCTTGTAGCAATGTCACCGCATTCCCAGATCTATGCGATCTAAGGGAATACAATGTTATCATACCTCATAGAGATGATGGCCAAAACTACAAAAAATAAGATCCACATTGAAATTAACTGCAATTTTTCTTTAATTGACTATCGACTAATCTAATCTAACTATATCAGCTATTTTTTTTCATTAAGGTGCACCAGCACATAATTTAGGAGCACCCAGTGGTAGCCTACATTCTAATTATATTTCTTAAAAGATTATCTTAATGATTGTTAACATGGATAAAGATACAGATAAATGTGTTTTCTTTATTTAAACAGCAAATGCATACAGAAACTGATAACCTCAACTGTTTAAAACATAAAGTTAGAAAGTGCTGATGTTTAAAATAAACTTGAACTGTTTAAAATAAACTTGAACAGTTTAATCTTAGTGTAAAAACTATAGTGTTTTTTCCTTGTCTTTAATGTGTAGCACTTGTGAAAGTATTTGCGGATTTGCTTTGTTTTTTTGTTGTTGAAAAATATTTTTGAAATCTGACTTGCTAAATATCAGGTGCACAAGTGCAACTATTGAAAATGTTTAGTCACAATTGAGAGATTTTTGGAGCCCTGTATTGGCTACAATGAATTCCACTGGTTAAATGTTGTCACTCACGTATCAGTTCAAGACTGATCTGTAAAGTAAGGGTACGTTGTTACAAATATGAAGACTACGAAGAACATCATACAGAAGGAGCCATGTCCGATAAAGGGAGTATTGATATTAACCCACAAAATACATACAGTATCCAAAATTTGCATGCATGAGCACACATAACCATACATTCACTTTCCAACAAACCAGAGTTCTGCCTTATGGAGATTTGTCTCTTTTCAAGTGATCATTTCAAGCACATTTTCAGTTACATAAACTAGACTGAGATGGCTTTGCTTTAACTACAAAAGTATTAAAGGTATTTGATGAGATCATTCGGTAGAATGCATGACACACATGTCAGAATGGTCAATAACTGTGATTTCATACAGACTGGTGGAGCAATCTAGCTCAGTACTAACATGTCTGCAGCTACACCTCCTTTTAGTTGTACCTGTCAGTCAAGTGGCACTCTGATGCACTGGAACAATATCATGTGACCTGTGTGACCTTGAGGCACTGTGTAGCTCAATTTTGTCTGTACTTCACTGTGTTTTACAGCCAAAACACAACACTGCCAAATCGACCTAATCTACAGCTGCTGATTACTGCAGATTAGTTAAGTAATTTTCCAGGTTTTCCAGGAAACTGGGAACCCTGCTATAGCTTACAAATGATGCAATGGTATTGGCAAAACAAATGTTTAAAGCACATTGCATGGTATAAGTGGTATGACATAGGTGTTTTCTGACAGATTAAGAATAATTTAAACTAAATTACAAATGAAGTATTACTAAAAATCCAAAAGGAAATATTTATACTTTTGCCTTGTTTTCATTAAATGACAGTAGACTGAATAGCTGCATACAAATAGGAGGCCTTGTAGAAAGAAATCAATAAATAACTGATTTCATGAGAGTTTTGACTAAAAACTAGATTCTCTTCACATTATCCATGAATACCATTATCTCAAGCTCATCTCCTAAGGGTCCTGCTGACTCAAACCTCATTGTCAGATACTGTATCTATATCTATATATCTATCTATCTCTATGTGTATATATATATATATATATATATATATCTATATATATATATATAGATATATATATATATATATATATATAGATATATATATATATATATATATATATATATATATATATATATATATATATATATATATATATATATATATATATATATATATAGACATACATATATAGACATACACACACATATATATGTCAGATCACTTATCATTTCTGTTTTCATTTAGTCATTCCTCACTGAAAGGAAATACTTAAAACAATGATAGAGATCAAGTGAAAACATTTCACCTCATACACTGTATGACACTAGTGGTGATGCTGCCCACTATGACAAGATTAGCAGAGAACTTAATTACTATAATGGCACTTTATTAATACTGTGCTACTGTGAGAGAAGAAAAAACAGTGAAACTGGAATACTGTTGCACTCCCACAACCCCATTCACTGTAGTTCTGTGCAGTCTACAGTACAGTGATCACACATATCAATAAAACATGGCGCCACTGCTTAAGTTAGAATGAAAAGGAACAGAACAAGGATGCAAACAACGTCCTCCCCCAATTTAATCATTGGATACAATGACCCCAAGTGGTACGGTATTTTTCACACTGATAATAATTACAATTTCAGGATTACTTTAAGGATCACTATAACGCTGGGTTCAGAAAGGACGCGGAAGCGCCGCGATTAGCTGCGAAGTGCTGAGGAGCGGAGCCATTTTCGTTTCGGCGCCCATAGCCGTTTTTATACTGGACAGCAACCCGCCAATTTGGCTGTCCTTTTTGCGGCTAGGTCCGCGAATTTAGACAGACCGCGGTTTATTTGGGGTCTGTTTTGGTCCGCCAATATGACGCCTCGGAGGGTACACTTCCTGCCGCCTCCATTGCTATGTAAATCCAAGTCGTCGATGTCCCGGCAATTGCGTGACATGGGCGGAGGTGTCGATGACATGCACTGTTGTGCGACCCACAGCCGGGAGTTTTAAAAGCAGGAAACAGCTGATCACAGCAGTCAGTTCATCACTTCATCCGGAGTTGTTGAAGATGGATGATGTGAAGTTGATTGTGGAAGTGGAGAAGTACAGGGAGTTATATGACCCCCAGCATACATTCTACAAGGACAGCTCCAACACTCCAAGTGTGACTGCAGAACAGCCAAGGAGCAGAGCCGCTTGCCGACCGGCGCGGAAAAATTCGCGTCTGTTGTGAACAGAAGAGCTGTGGCTCGCGCGAGAATTTCTGAGCGGGCGCTTCCGCGTCCTCTCTAAACTTTGATTGAAAAAATTAACTTACAGTGTGAAGAAACAACAGTGTTCATATTATGTCAAAGACTTCTGTGTGCTGTGTTGCAGATGTCCACTGAAATTAGCAAGCTAATCAGCTAGTCCCAGCCCGTCCTGTCTCATAATACCACTTTCTACGTCAAGAGATGACATCCATACTTTCAGCTGGAGATGTAGAGCACCAAGTTCACTACCAAGTCTAACAAGTAACAAAATAAAGTTGCAAAATGTCAAGAAAGGAAATATTTTGACACCTACAGTATTTTCCTTACTAAACAGATAAATACAACCGTACACTTTCTGAAAGTTTCTCTCTTTTACTAAGACGCAATTAAGTGCCTTGTTAACTCACTGTAAAGCACACTCGACACCAACTACATAAAACTCATCAAAACAGTCTTGGTCTGTCTTTCCGCAATCACCTCAATAATTCCTCAATTCATTCCAGTCAATTCGAGTAAGATGATAAATAATTCCAGCTCTACATGATGGCTGATCCGGGTTCCTTCAGGGCTGTGTGTGGCTATGTGTGCTATAACAGTGGGTTAGGGTTAAAGTATAAAGGCCGAACACTTCAGACAAACTAATAAAACTTGTCGATGATACTGCATTTATTTCAGTAATCTCAACATGAACAATACAGAAACCTCCTTAAGTGTTGCCATGTTTGTTTCCTTTGTGAATCTGTTCTCAAAAATGAGAGGCCTAATCTGATTTGGGCCAGGAATAACTCAGCTCTGATCTATGCTCTATGCAGTGCATATAGGGTTGAGTTCCAGTTCCAATTAGGCACACTGCCTAGATTTGCTGAGCTCTTATTTTAACGCTGAGATAAATCCCTTATTGGAAATTTTTATCTTTTGATAAAAAAATATTTAGGGAACATTACCAGGCCCCTTCATCTTTAGGTGGTGCTGACCACTGCATTCATTGGATGCAATAAAAAATGATGAATATATCTGGCTGCTGATGACATCACCTGTGGATTAGTCATGTTATCTGCCAGTAAATTTAACACTGTAATTATATGCTTAAGAGATGAATATCAGTACTGCAGCACCAACAAGCATGTATGGAGGTAATTTTAATATATTTAATTTCATACAACTTTCAAGTGGAAGATTTTTGAGGTGAAAGTGAGAAATTTGAGTCCAATTTAAAATGATGGCCACTAATAATCTAATGTAAGAGTTTAAGCAAGATGAGGGCAAGTCTGAGTGCGAGTGACATGGCTCTGAGGGAGGGGACTGGAAATAAAATGTGAATTTAGAAAAGACATTGCTCATCATGTATGGTGGGAGAAACTACCATACAGCTGAGGAATCCAACCCATAACAGAGGGAGCCAAGTTTATCAGAATATTTCATCTAAAAACCATTCATGTCCTTTATCAAGCCATTGTCGGCTAGGCAGGTGAGGTGTACAGGTTTGTGTGTGTGTGAGGTTGATCTATTAAACTGATTCATATAAGATGGGGAAACATGATTTGAGTGCAGATGAAATGTTCTGAGAAAATGTCTCCAGAAGTGCAAACAGAGAGTCCAGAAAGAAAAGAGAGAAGGTCACAGTTTCCTGAGAACTGTTAATTGAAAATACATCAAATGGTGCCGATATTAGTACAATGATTTTAAGAGAGGGTTGTACACAAAGCTGAATATGAAGAAAAGAAAAAAACATTTCCAGAGAAACACCAAATTAAAACCAACTTTTTAAAAATGAAGAAATGAAAAAAAATCAAATGAATAAATGCAAAAAAGGCTTTTTTGCTTTAGGGGGAAAAGTGTCTGAGGGAAAGGAGATTCTCCAAACTTACTGCTTTTTTGTTTTCCTTTTTTTCTTTTACTGTTGCTTTATTCAGTAGAGAGTGGCAAGTAGCCTACAGAACAGAGATGAGCACAATCATGGTCACAGCGCCAGCTACACACACACACGCACACACACACGCACACGCACACGCACACGCACACGCACACGCACACACACACACACACACACACACACACACACACACACACACACACACACACAGCCCTAACCCCTCGAGGGGCACACACACTCAATCTAGTAAAACAGAAAAATCAAAGCTGCAGTTACAAAAGTGTTCATCACTGCTGAGGGGACTTAAAGCGTGTCAATGCATGCACTGGTGTGGTTTGACTTCAGCAGACTGTATTGTGTGTGTGTGTGTGTGTGTGTGTGTGTGTGTGTGTGTGTGTGTGTGTGTGTGTGTGTGTGTGTGTGTGTGTGTGTGTGTGTGTGCGCGCACACACAGATGCAAAAGGTAATCTAAGATGGAGAATGAGAAATCAAAGATGTCAACAAATGGAAAATACAAAATCTAGGATAAAAAACCCAGACCACTTTAAATGGGTGTGAGTATGAAGCAGTCTGTATTAGTAAAACAATATAACATATTAACCATAAAATGCATTAATTCAGTTGAGTGTGAGTAGACAGAGCTGTGGAGCTTTTTCTTTCACTGTAGTAAAGGCGAGGTAGCAGCAGCAGCAGTAGTGTGAAGCTGCTTTTCATTCAGGAGGAAAGGACAGTCAAACTCAGTGTTCAGTAAAAAAAAAAGAAAAAAAAAAAAAGAAATGTGTTTAGGGTTGACTAGAATATTATCTAGTGATACAGGCCAGTCACTTGTCATCTTCCCATGCTGTGATCACACCTAATCAATTGTTAGATTTTGGCATGGACAGTAGGAACATGTCCCTGCCAAACTTTTGAGCTGAGACACTCACCTGAGACCATCTTGTAATTTTACCTCCATACTCCATACAACTCATCCAGTATAATTCAAGTCTCTGAAAGCCCTGAGATCCCAAATTGATTTGAAAAGTTGTTATTTACACCATTATTTACAGCTCGTGCACCCACTTCAGACAGGATGTGCACTAATGCTTTCAGCTTAGCAGCTATGGTAAAGATTCATAAAAGGGTATAAATAACGTCTTTTTAAAAATCAGTTTGGGATTTGGAATTGGACTTGGAATTTAACCAGACTTTCCATCAACATGGGAGTGAATAGATAATGGCTGATTTTTTATTTTTACTTGAACTGTTCCTTCCATTGAAAAGGTGCATACAAAGCTGCCAGGGTGGCTGATCTCTGCAAAAAGAAGGTCATATTGATGGATAGAATGAGCTATGAGGGATACCTGACATGATCTGGCAAAACTCTGGCCAAAATTCACTGTCTGTGAGATCAATGTGCAGCAGCATATTGGAAGCAGATGGTATTCATAATTGAAAAGATTCAAACGTCAAAGACTAAAATAATGCCATCATCAACATCTGTCACATTTCAGTCTTGAAGTGTTGGCTCATTTGTGCTCATCAGGGAACTTAATATTGTCGGTGAAAATGCCCCAGTGAGCAACATATAGAGGACATCAGGTTCTTTTGTAAAAGATCTAGTGTCTAAAGAAAAAACAAACCTACACACTGGGTACAAACTGAACCAGTCACAGCCACTTTGGGTTTCATTTGTGAAGCCAATGCAGGTCACTGCTGTGCCAGTACTGAATGTATGTGCGGAATTCTCTGTGAAAATACTTGTTTATGGACTAACAGATTTAAAGCAGATATGAGCTGTTAATCTTCCACCAGGGAGCACCCTATTGGTGTTAAGGTACCACAGCGACAGGCAACGATCTAGTGTACATCCAGCCAGACTTTTGCTGCATGTTGTTCGTATATCTCTCTCTCCCGTGATTTCCTGTCATCTCTCTACTCTCTGCCATAAATTAAAAAATGCACAAAAGAATAATTTTGCAGGCATCTGATAACGATCAGCTGACATGGCAGGACAGCGTACAGATTTGCATATGATTTTTCAACAGAGTAGAGTCTCAGTTGACAATGGTAATGCATAGGATTAGGTGTGATCACAGTTTTGATATTTTTCAGCATCACATGTCTGACAGGGGAATCACTGCAGTGCGGTCTTGGACAATGCGCCCCAATACCCTATAAAAACTGCAATAGAGCCTGTCTTACTCTATCAGAACTTTTTTTGCTTCATCCAGAGCCAAATTTCACTAACTTCTGCCATCATCAGTAGGCCCCCTCTCTGACGGGTCTTAACATGTGATCTGAATCTGGATAGGTTATTTCAATAAGAGTATGTGAGCACAGGTTTTGCATTTACACCTGATTTTATATAGGAGGCCCATTACTCTTACTACCCGTGGTCCTCTGGTAATTTGTAATAATTGCGGAGGACATCTGTGATCATAATTCTTTGTGAATCTACCATGTCTGTAATTTGTAAAAATTCCACAGAATATTACCTACGATATTTTGATAATATTACTCCCTTGCGAATTGGCCCCTCTGTGATTTAGGGTTGTATTTTTCCTTAAACTGCTGTTCTTTGCTGTCAGACAACTGAACAATTATTACATTTGATAGCTGCTCATAACATCTTTAATAACAGTAAACAACTGAGTTGAGAGATCAGCTATATTGACATTTAAAAGATGACACAAAAAGTCAGGAGCAACCAAAGGATTGTATATGCTGCCAGCTGTTGGAAAGCGAAAATCTTAATCGAATCTAATCAATAACTTAATTCTTCACTCCACACATGGAAAATTAAACAAAGTTCTAATCCGACAAAGTTCTGTAGAATTACCAATGGGAGAACACAGTTGTGTGAAGTCATTTTTTTGTGCTGCACTTTGTTGACAGTCCCTGCACGCTCACCTGGCCACCACTGCACTTACAGACCAACCTAGTCTGTCCAGCTTGTTTGGATGAAAATTAGGTTGTAGCTTGTTGTCTATTATGAATGACTGAGGCACTGTTTGTGTTTTGACAATGTTTTGCTTCTGAGTTATTAATCCTGGAAGTTCTAAGTTGACAACATATCCAGGAGATAATGTCAGTAAACAAAAGCAAAATACAGACTTTGCTTATGAATGCGCCACATGAAACACAGATGTGAAGTCATATTTTCTACATCACATGAGGTCGCCTTACAATACTAGTCCCGTGCAAATAGAGCTTTAATCTTATATTACAGTAAACTGAGTATCTTTTATTATTATGGACTGACATTACAGAAGGAAATGATGATGGGCATTTTATCAATATTTTATGACATTTTATGGACCAAATGATCAATTACTCAATGACTTGTCAGCTTATTGGTTAATGAAAATCATTCTAAGCTGCAGCTCCTTCTGTGTAGTATTCCTGCTGCCGGTGCATATTTTATGGGTTTTCTGGTCCGGCTGGAAAGCTGCTCTTTTAGCACACTACAGTAAGGTCAGTAAAAAATGAACTGTCATGATGGCAAAAGCTAGTAAAAGGAGCTGCTGTTTTAGGATCACATACAAGTTTATTGTCCCATGGTGCCTTATGGGTTTTCTGCTCTGACTTATCTTTAATGTTGAGGAGGAACACTGAGCATGTGGAGCTTTCGAAACATGAAAATGATCAAACAGAAAGGTCTCGATGTAACGGTCCAGCAGAATGTATATAGTTGAAAGGTATGTACAGCTGTGCACGGATGCGTGTAATGTAGAGAGCAGTGAGTGGAGCAGCTTCAGCAGACCTCATAGTGGAGAGGCAGGAGCTCGAAATGTGCAAGTGACACTGCACACACACAGGTAAGAGCAGAGAGGCTGGGTGAGCAGCTGGGGGCCATGGTGGATTGAGAGAGGAGGGTCTACCTGATAAAGACAGTGGCAGACACTGCGAAGCTGGGGGGGGAACTCGCTGGAGGAACCAATGATGGCCTGGAAAAACCGCTCGGTGATCTGCAGCAAGTTCCTCTGGTTCTCCTCCAGGTTCTCACTTTGTTCCAGCCTAACCAGACAAACAAGGAGCTCCTGTCAGTGAGGCTTTTAATTCTTGTGCTAAGAGGTGCAATGGGCAATAGCCCAGGGCAAAAACTTCTAAGAAGTAGTCTTAAAAAACATTCTCAATTATAAGTGAAACAATGTCAGTAACAAGTATGACTTCATAAGGTCACTTTGGTTACAGTCTGAGTGGGATTCTTCAGTGCTAACTACAACCATGTCAACCCACAACACCACTGTAGAAGAAAATAAATTTGCTGTAATTACTTTTCTGTTATATTTTCTTTGTATGATTTGGTGTCTTCCCTTTCACATGAGAATGAGCTCAAAGCATTTTACATTGATTAATAGACAACTTATAAATAGATCACTTTGAGTAAAACTTGGTAAATTGTGAAAACAGTCTAGACCTGGGTCCCTTTGATTAAAAGAAACCTTTTGTTAGTGCCCAGAACAGCCCTGTGAAAGTCACAACACAAGCCTCAGTTGCTCTTCCTCTTAGCCTTTGCACATTACAATAGTAATCTAATCAACACAAGTGTAATGTTTTACCCAGGAAGCCCAGGGATTAATTAGCCTTTTGCTTTTAGACAGTTGTGTATTGAGCATATGTAAATCAACCCAGACTTTGGAGCAGGGTCTCCCAGACGCCCGCTCCCCTGTTGCTGAGCCCAAACCTATTGTTTCCTGTTACATGTATATAATACTGCCTTTCCACCATAATTAGCTAGTCTACACAGGTTGTTTTAAACGCGGATACACCCACTAAAAATTGCCTATTGACCCCATTCCTACTTCCCACAGGCAAGGCAGCCTGTCTGTGATTTTTATCTGAAGCGTCACTGACGTCACATTTCACACAACTGCACCAGAAACGATTGTAACAGACGAGAAAACAAAAATAGAGCCATTGGGAAAGAAGTGGCTGTAAAATGGTGGATAAATTATTTTGAGTGACACAACCCCCGTGACATGACTCGTTTCACTGTCATAATTTGAGCCATTCAGTCCAATTACATTTGCAATGTCTAGAAGAGCAGCACAATTAAATAATTTTATCCCCATTCAAGTTAGCCAGCTCGGTTGGTGATCCAGGCATTTTTTGGCTTCAAAACACCACTGAGCAGCTTTCGTAGGAATGAACAGGGCTCCACCTCCAACACTGTGTCCAGTAATAAAACGTCCTTAATAGACCGCATCCCAAATTCCTTCCTTATTTACATGCCACCATCAGATGTTGATAACGCGTCATCACTTTGCACGGTAGAATTTGGCGTTTTCACTCAGGTCTTACTTTAGATCAAAGCCGAGCTGAGGTGATAAAAACCTGTGTCTACTGCAGAGTCAATTGACTCGGGTGTAAATGCAGAGTTTACACATTCCCATTGCACACAAAAGCCTGATCGTAGCAGGTTTAAGTGGGTTTTTTGATTAGATTATTTTATAACACTTACTGATCCTGAGTACAATAGCCAGATATAGATGAGCAAGTAAGTTTTTTGTCTTACTGATTCATGTGTAACAGCATCTCTGACAATATGAATATGACATGTTGTCAGAGTTGCAGGTACCTACCTGGTTGGATCCACCTCAAAGCTGATGTGTTCGGGGGTGGTGATGACCCCTCTTAATAAAGGCTCCAGTAGCTTTTGCAAGTATGCCGCTCCATATACCTGACATTAAACAACAGAATACTTTTAAAATATAAAGACAACATGTACTTTTAGGCAGATATCTCATGCCAGACCTAGGCATTTTTAATACAGTACATGGCAGGAGTTGTGCTGTGCTTTCTACCTTGAAACAGAAGGTCATTATTTTGCTGGCCAGGCTGTTTCCTCTGAAGAGAGTCTGCATGGAGTCAGCCAGCTCCACCTCTTTAGAGAACATGTTCCACAGCAGCTGGTAAAGTAGGTGGCGGGAGTCAAACAGCGTCACCAGGACCCTGGCTAGCTCATCCTGGAAATACAACAGATATATATCCCTGATGAACAAAAGTTTTATGGCGATATTTTAATGCAGCATGAGCACTCAAGAGAAACTTTCAGGACTTGCTACAAGCCTGAGCACATCCTGTATGATGACTGTAGGTAGATAAGCATTATGCCCATTGTCAAAGTAATTATTGAATCAAGAGGAGATACACACCCACTGGGACCCAGGAACCACATTAGCCAGTGCCATGGCGATGGGAAGCTCTCCCTGGTCTCCCATCATGGTGACTAGCTCCACAAGCCTCTCAAAGCGATCAGCCAGAACTGTCTCTGCCAGCGTGTCAAACTCCGTTCCCTGCTGCAGGATCTTGGTCAGCACTTCCATGAAGGTGGCTCGGGTCTGCAGGTCCTTGTGGTAACCCAGACCTGGGAAGGAAGAAATGGACACTGGTACTCATGGGAAAACTCCTGATATGTACAAGGCAACATTTCTTTAAATGCTGCAACTTCTCAGTTGTGGCTGGCTTACCGATAGAGTGCATGAGACCACTGTCTACGTTAGCATTGAGCAGGTTGGACATGGCCAGTACGGTGCAGTGGCGAAGGGAGGCCAGGCGGCGGGACATTCCTCTCTTTCGTCCCCCCACTGCTTGGCCCTCATCCTCAACCTCACTGCAGTCATTCAGTAGGTTCATGAACAGGGTGAAGTACCTGCAAACCACCACAAACAATAGCTCATTTCCTATTAAAATCTTCTATTAAAATGCAAAGGTCGTCCTTTGTACAACTCAATTCAAAAGCTTTGATTTTACACTTTCATAATGCCTCACATTTCCTTTGACACATTTGAGTCATCCACCTGTACTTATCAATACTGTATTTAAATACCGCATGTTGTTCAAATATGCTCTTGACACACACTTACTATGATATAAACTAGGCCAGTGTTAAGAATGACCAACTCTGATCGATTCTGTATTTAGGCTACTCATGTCGATGATGACAGATGCTTTACCGTCCAGTTGATACCATAGAAATAAACCACTTTTGTTAATTTGAATTTTGTAGTGTATCATAATGATGTGATAGGGCTGTACTCGACTCAGGATTTGTCAGTCGAAGTGAATTTGGCTGTCCAATGAAAAGATTAAACTATAAACACTATTTACATAATGTGAATTGCACAATCAGCATAATTTAAATAGCCTTTAAAGTAAATACATTTGAGTTAAGTGAAACTACATTTCTATTATAACTCAACATTATATATACTTCTAAAATTAAACAAGTCATTGTTAACTTTTACATGAATAATAAACTATAGTGCAAACTTGACACTGTTCCTTTAAAATCATACCTATAAAAAACACAACCCTTCAGTATTTAACAGTTCAGTAGCTTTACCAGCCAGCGAAAACATTGATCAGTTATATACTCCACCATACTTACTATGATCTACAACATTATCTGTAAGTTTATTCACTTGCTCTCGCAACTGGGTGTTTCCACATATAGTCCTCTTAAAAAAAAGAAAAAGAAAAAAGACACTCCATAAAGTGGACCAACAGGAGAGGGACTTGGTTCTTTTTGTGTTCACACTGTCAGTTCATTTGAGAGCACTCTTTCTGGTCCATTTCAGCTCTAGTGGGGTCTCAGTCTTCTATCTGTTCACACTGTAGTTCCTATGGAGCTGCTGGAGACCTTTACTGCTTTCACTGGTGTACTTTTCTCTGATGACTGCTGCCAATAAAGATTATTCTCAGATAGGCTATAATAGGCTGATTAATTTGGCCGCCAGATTAATCGGTCGGGCCCTACTTGTTTAATGGCACCTGTCTGTAGTGGGATATATTAGGCAGCAAGTGAACATTTAGTCCTCGAAGTTGATGTGCTGGTAGCAGGAAAAATGGGCAAGCGTAAGGATCTGAGTGACTAGCCAAATTGTGATGGCTAGGGGACTGGGTCAGAGCATCTCCAAAACTACAGGTCTTGTAGGGTTTTCCTGGTCTGCAGTGGTTGGTACCTACCAAAAGTGGTCTAAGGAATTACAACCGGTGAACCAGCAACAGGGTCATGGACACCCAAGGCCCACTGGTATGCATGTGGTGAGCGAAGGCTAGCCCGTGTTGTCCAATACCACAGAGGAGCAACTGTAGCACAAATTGCTGAAGACAATGAATGCTGGTTCTAATAGAAAGGTGTCAGAACACACAGTGACACATAGTGAGATATGAATATTGAAAGAGAACTTTGGGTGAAGAGATTAACCCAGATTCTCTCAAACATGCGTGAGGTATCTCACCAGATGATCCTCTTTGCCTGGAGCGAGGAAGAGGTGTGCTTACTTGGACTGAAGAGATAACATGCTTCAGGCTCTTATAGTAGGAAGAAGTCCCATCCAGGGAGCAGACATCACGTTTGTCTGCCAGTCAAGACTGGCATAGTGTAAAGGCGCAGAGAGCGTGTCCCATAGGGAGATACCCCTTAATTTAACTTTTTAACCTAAGTTAATGTGATGGCGTTTATTAGGGCTCTGGATTGCAACCATTTAGTTGTATTTTGAAACCTTTTTGGGAAAGTGCAACTAAATACATAAAATAAATAGTAAAAAAGTTTTTTTTAAAGGCATCATTGTGTAAAATACCAGGCGCAACATTTCTGCTGGTAACGTCTTGCTGTGGCTGCCACAGCTATTAAAAAAAAAAAAAAAAATCACAAAAGCAAAAAAAAAAACAACAACCAAAAAACATTCCGTGATCAATCAGCTGATCCACTTCCTCAATATATACATGGTTATTATCAAGCACATTAGTTATTTTACCCCCAGGGCCCCCACTGTCCCCATTTCCCCCAAGACCCATGACCAGATTAGCATAGTTTATGAAGTGCAGCATTTTGAGGATACAGCCATTTTATACGAGAGTAGCTCATATAAAATGGCTGAGAGTGAAGTCTCTATAACGTGGAACTACTGATGTGCATTTAATCTACACTGGACTCGTTCATATGAGTCACCTGTGGCTTTACTTTGTCTGTTGTAGAGATTCTGTGATGTCAAAACATCAAATTTCTACACAGTCAGAGAAAGTAAATGTGTGCGTCCTGCTCATAATTCAGTCTTAAAAACAAAGCGAAACCTTCAGTGTTTGTATAATGTTTTTGAGAAATGGCGTTCAAAGGAATTGGATGCCATAAGGTCACAGTGACCTTTAATCTAATCAGTTCATCCATGAGTCTGAAGTTAAGGAAATTCCCTCAATGCATTTCTGAGATATCGCATTCATGAGAATGGGGTGCCCTGAGATCACAGTGACCTTGACCTATGACTACCAAAACCTAATTAGTTCATCACTGAGTCAAAGTGAACATTTATAAGTAATATGGTTAAGATTAGGGGTGGGACAAAATATCAATACGGCAATATATCGTTGTCCTTCCTCGTGCAATACGAGTAAACAGATTTCCCTGCCAATTTGACTCCCCAACGTTGCTACTTAATGGCTCCTGGCGTGGCACTTATCATATGAATGAGGGAAACTTTAAACGGAAGTATTTCACCGAAAAAGCTCTTCCAGCTATTTATGAGACAAGAGGAAAGGTGGAGGATGCACTCCTGTCTGCAGAGGGAATTGCGCTCATCTGGCCACAGAGTCCTACTTGACAATCACTGCCCATTTTATTGATGACAGGCACTCCTACATGCTACAAACAAGGGGGGAATGACACGAGACTCATACCGGTACTAATCACTGCTCAGAGAAGTGCACTCACCTCCAAGCATGCTGATCAGTTGCTGTTCCTGAAGAAGAACATGCATATTTGAGGATGAATTGAAATGTGCTCAGGTTTACACAATACAAGTTTATTCAAAGCACTAAAATGTTCTCAGGTTTATGTAAACGCAAGCTGGTAAACTATGATGTTCCAGATTTATATAAAACAAGTTGATAAGCAGGTAAATGTGTCAAGATATACATAAAAACAAGTTTATCATGCTTTAAAAAGTTTAAGCACTCAAATGTGTCATGGTTTACTTAAAAGCCAAGTTTGTTAAGCTTCTAAAAAGTATAAGCATAAAATGTGTACAGGTTTACATATACAAGTTGGTTATGCTTGCAAAGCACTAAAATTTGTACTTTTTTATGTGCCTTTTATAAAGAAATGGGTATTTATTACACTAATTTGTTTTCATAGTTGTTCTATAGTTCTGTAAATGTAATTTACAGACTGAAAAAGTTGTTCTGCTTCAGAACTGTCTCGTTTTCAGTCAGTGTGTTTGTAAAAGAGGCACTATGCTATGACTTTATGCACTTTTGGTCCGGGTTTCATCTCATCGTTTTTGTCAAATTATGTAAAACTGACACCAAATTGCAGTGAATAAAAAGAGAAATCCTGAACTTTACCTTTTTACGGGCATTTTGTATTCTTCAGTTTGACAGATATGACGTATCATTATATGACTTGCAATATATCAATTATGGCAGAATCGCTGTATTGTGATATAATCGGTATCTTGGGCCAGATGGGACATTTCCAACATGCAAATAGGTGATTTCTCTTGCGTTACTGTGGCAATCCTTGTATTATCATAACATTATTTGCCATTTATCTGGTGGAATTAAATAAGCATGGACGCTCGCAATTCATTCACAACTTAAAGCTTGAGTCAGATCACCAAATAAAAAAGAACACTGCTTAATTATCTGAACACTACTTTATCGGCTAAAAATAGCAACCTGTGCTTCTACCCTCCAAGTATGCACTGATATTAGAGGAGCAGTACCAAGTGCAGCAACTTCACTGCTGCACTTTGGTTAATTTCAAAGAGGGTAATACACCATTGAAATACGTCAAAAAATACAGGACTGTCATGTATAAGCCAGTTAGTCACCGAAACACCAGCAAAGTAGAGGTGATTTTTTTCTGCTTATTATAAAGAAAAAAGGCCATAATTCTGTGAAACAACAGAGAGTTCTCATAACTGTCTGTGAAAGTCCATGTAGAATGATAGGACTGTAAGTAGCTGTGCTGGGTAGCTTGTGTCCATGGTGCCTCCAGCTGATCAATGAGAAATGACGCTACCTCCAGAGGGAGATGGAGGACTGATTCTTTCCACTGTACAGCCCCATGCATTTTACCGTACACCTACTTATCACAATGCAATCCAGCTTGTGTGGCAGCTAAATGCTTTCATAGTTTCCAACAAGCGCCAACTTCCAGAGCTGAAAAATGAAGCCAATGCAGAAGTACCAAAAACTGCAGTTTCTCGAATGGCCGCTTGAGGCTGACTCCAAAAAACATGTCAATCCCTGCAAGCTCTGGGGAAGACAGGCAAAGCCTGAAGCTTCTGGAGGAGAACACAGAGAGTCCAGGAGAGTACAGAGTTTGGTTTTAAACTTTTGAGCTTAAAAACTGGATTCATCTTCACTCTTGCCCGCCATAACAAGCCACGGAGTTACAGAAATCCAATGCAATGTCCAAGAACTCTCTTGTTTGACTGTTGGATGGAGGAGAAATGTGGGGAAAAGAAAAGAAACAGATAGGATAACAGAAAGAAACTGGTGAGTCTTCTTGGGTCAGATTGAACTCAGACAGACACACAGTCCCTCTGTGCTCTTTGTTGCTTGTTATCTTGCAGCTAATGTACAAGGTATTCTGGCTCTTTGAGGTAATAAACCCCTGCATAAATTACGTGAGGTGAAAATCACAAATCTTATTGTGTGAACACTGAGAGCTTGTTGGCGTTAGCTAGCTTGGTATCTTCTAGCTAATTAGGCTTGCTTCAGCGCCACCCACACTCCACTTCCATTTTTGATTAGCTGGTAGTTAGGTGGAGTCAGGCACTGCCAAAATGGCTAGGGGCTCTGTTCACTTTTTTATACAGTCAATGCTTTCCACACATGAACATTTTAATTTTTGTAAAATTCAGATACATTCACATTGTAAGGGTTGTCTGTCTGTCTTGCTCACTACACTGACACAAACACACAGTGAAAAAAAATAATGAATAAAAAAACTAGACCAACCCGCTTCTTTTAAAACCATATGGTTCAAGGAAAGCCATACTTTTGCATACCTGCTGCATGTACAGTTGTCAGTAGCCTGGTAAGTACAGTGCATGTAAACGCCCTGAGTGAAGACTTCTCATCCACTAACAGCCCTCTGATGGGATGTCCCATTGCTTACTGTCAAACTGTACTGAGCTACATGATAAGAAGGACAGGTAATATGCTCTGCTTATCATTTTAAAAATGTAGCATCAGATTTTGCAGTAACTTGGTAATTAATGGTATTCATAATTCACCATTCTTCATTCACACCCCTACCCCACACACAACTACTTACCCCACATAAACATATTCAGACACTTGCCCTCCACTTCTACATGGAATTTTTTTCAACATGAGGGAAAGACGTGTCCTGATAAAAACGGAGGGTGTGCTCCATCAAATGACTGTCAACATTTGCTTAGGGTTAGTGCAAGTGTGTTCTTACTTTAGGAAGAGCTGAGATTTAGCCTCCATCAGCTCTACTCCATCTCCCTCCTCTGGCTGCAGAGGAAGACCAGCTAAAAGAGACACTACTGCCTCCATACTGGCCTGGTCCAGGTCCCTACACACATGTACACGCACACACATGCACGCACACACACACACACACGCACACACACACACACACACACACACAGACGACAACAGTGAGAAGGGAGCCCTTTCAGTTCCTAAGAATGCATTAGTTAACTTGAGCACATAAACAGAGCTGCACCTAGTCAGACACTTGATGTCATCATCGGCAGCTTGGTTGGAGGTTCCCATCACCCAGTCGGTCAGATACTCCACCATCTTGTTCCTATAAACAACAGAGAAAGACGACAGCATGAATTAAACCTTTCAACAGGGTGAGGGGAAAATAAAATAGTGTCTGTTGGACAAGTGAGGAAAACATAAAACCTTAAACCAGGGTTTACGTTTGTCATTACTTCCTTACCCAGTGATGTTGATAGATTTTCAATGGGTCCCCAACAAAAATCGTGATTTCTGACAAGTTGTTAACCTTATACACCTTGTTAAACTCATAATTCAGGTTATTTGGTTATAATTATGCTTATACTATTTGTTTGATGAAAATGTATCTGAAAATAAACAAATGCATTCAGAAATTTAAAACACTGCCACATCTAGGCCTGCCCCCTAAGACCGATTTTGTCAGTCAGAGTACATCACAAAAACAGGATAAAACATAGAAGCATAGAAAAATGCACAGGGATAACACCTCAATGAGGAATTATATATAAAGGGAACCATACTTATACTTTTGAATTAGCTGCTGCATTAGTTAAAATAATCTAACTGACAACATGTGCTGGTGGTTAGCTGATGAGAGAAGCTGCAATTTAGGGGCACCAAATCCTAATCTGGCCTGGGGCACCAAAATGTGTAGCACCAGTGCTTTTATTACTGAACTATGTGCAGGAAGCACATTTTACAGTCTCTGAAATGTGATTGTTTCACATCACAGTTGACATAGAAAGGCGTCACAAGGCGAGTCTGAGGCTGCAAGTAAAACAGACTGATGTAGGATGATAAAGAAGTATAGTGTGGCGCTGAACTGAAAAAAGACAAATAGTTGAATTATTTTATTGAACAGCAAAATCTGATTGGACTGATGAAATCCTGGTCACATCATGATCCTGATACACTTGTCTACAAAATTAAAAAAAAAAAAAAAAAGTAGTTTATTTCTTTGGTTTCAACAAGGTGCATCTCCTGATCGGTAAAGCGTCAGCCATCATCATCATCACAAGAGAATACTGAATCGATCAGAGCTGATTATTCCTGATAGTGACCCATTTAGTTAATTTACCAATACCAAGTTTTGACCAAGTAGCTTTGACTGTTGACATTTTTGCAGTACAAAGTATCATGTCAAGGTGATTGAGATATGCACACAGTATGCAGGTGGTCTGAAATGGTGACCAGCAGATTTTTTGTTTCCTTTAATAATTATTTCAATATGGATTTGTTGTTCACAATGTAGCACTATCAGGGTTAAAAAATGGTGCATCCCCTGGACGCATGGTTAGTGACTTCACTGCGTCCTTTCCAATTTGAATGTGTCACAGACGCAGGACGTGTACCGAGCAACATCACTGCTTACCCTTTGAATTTGTTTCATTAATATGTTTATATCCTGCCTAGAGTTCTGAAAAATCCCACCCAAATATGTTTTAAGATGTATAAAAAATACTCTACTTTGAATAATTTGCGTCTGATATGGTTTTTCGACAAAATAATTTGATTATCTTGATAACATCCTTAAAATGATATCAACTCCTTTTCCCTCATTTAAAATTTCAGAACCTATGAATAAAATCACTCGTAAAATAATAGCTTGTTTGTCAAATCACATAGGAGTAAATCCTAGGAGGACAGGGGGGCATGAGTCCCATCCTGGGAAAAATTAAATTTGCCTCCCCAGTTTATCACTGTAACCACAACTAGCAGTGTTGGCAGGAGCAATGTTGTTTAGCGGGCAGGGTGAAGGAGTTTTTGTTAGCAGAGTTACAGCACTATTTTTGGTGTCCAACTTAGGATATATGTAGTTGTGCCCTCCAGTTGATAGTAAATTTTCACCCCTGCAGGTCTGAATTTTCAGATTTGTTAAAACAACTGGCTCATCACACCTCATATTTACTTTACTTTGCAAATGTACAAAAAAAAGTGTGTGTGCGTGACACCTCAGCTACAACTCGATCCTAGGGGAAACACTGTTCTACACAGTGAAGCTCAAGCATCAAACTGTAGGAACAAGAAATACACACTTCTGACTTTCTGAGGGTCTTAGTCAAAAAGTGTCATCAAGGTGGCCTTATAATTGACCTGTAAACATCCAGAGGGATGTGTGTATGCCTAAAAATCAGCCGTTGTCACTGACCTGAACTTCATCTCCTGGCAGAAAGACAGGTCATCTCGTCTCTCCATCATCACCTCCACCAGCTGGCATAGCTTGGTTTTGATCTGGATCGCATGGACAACGTTGCCAAGGATGCGCACATACCTGATAGATGGAGCACAGGCCGGTACACCTCAGATCACTACATTCTGTCTTTAAGTCATAATACAATGAAATTTGCCTGTCAGCATGTTAGCCAATTTTCCACAAGTTCTGGCATCTAAAAACATTTAGAGGAAGTCTATACTTCAAGCACATTAAATTCAAAACCTGAGTAGGCTTTCTTTTTCACTAATTACTTGGTGTTTTAAACACTGAATGTTGGATTTCCAAATGTTCCTTTGCCGCTTCTATGTTTTGATGAACATAAGATAATTTTCAACTCCAGTGAAGAATAAAGATGAATTATTTTATCCTATAGGAATTTAAAAATAGATGACAAATACTGGATGTACAAAATGATATTTCATTTTTTTCTCTGGTCATTTTTCTGTTACTTTTTTTTCCTTGTTATTTTTTAATCACTGCTGTAAGCATTCAAAGTATTCACATTGCATGGAAGAGCCTGCCTTTCCAAGCAATATTCAAATCTGCCTTTATACTCACAGGAGTTGATAGTAATACAGAGATCACATGTCAAAGAGGATAGTGGACATATTTTCCTAACAGCTATTGGCTCACGGCCTAACTTACTGAAGAGGCTAACAGACTGGTTGGCCAGATGATAACATGATATGAAAGCAATTTTTTCAGCAGAAGACCAGCTACAAGGCGTCAACACCGCTCCTAATGTATCATTTCAAACAGTAGTCTGAAATCTGCAGTAAAAGGTCCCAGCAGTCACCACAGAGTGTTGCCAAAATCAACACAGCATAAAACTAAAGAATTATAACCTTTTACTTTCGATGCTTCTGCCTATTTAATATCAGTGCACTGCACAGAGTCTGAATGAAGACTGGACACAAGCTGTAGCAATATAGGTGAGCACTGCGTACTCCACTGTGACAGATACTGGGCCATTGGGAGTACTGACCTGACCAAGTTGAGCATCATGGTCTCGATGCTGGCCTGTCCCAGGTGTTCCGAGCTGCCCTCAGTGTGGTTATCTAACAGGTTCTTCATGATGGCTATGGTCTGCTCCACAAACTGGGTGTTAGTGTCATTGATAGGAACCTGGAAACAAGAGAACCACCGAGTACACTTCAAAATACCACACACATGTTAAAACACCACCCACCAAAAATACTTAATAGTACCATAATACAGCAGGCTCATTAACCCTCTTTGAATTTTAGAGGCTTGGGTATTGAACAAAGGATCAGACATTTTTCACAAGATATGCTGTTACAAATCAGTTTATAGATTTTATGCAGATGGTGTCATTTTTCAACTATGCATCAAACAAAATTAAATGATGATACGGTGGGGCAGAAGGCAGATACAGTCCAAGAAACCTAAAGATTCATATCAGTTTGGAAAAACCTAATTTATACATTATTTACTACTTTTTAATTGCTCTAATATTGTATCAACACAGACAAATGTGGGATTGGGTTAATATTTGTCCACCAACAATGTCTTAAATTTATACCATTTGCTTTTAAACAAATTCAGTTCAGTAAGTGTACACATACAAGTAATTTGACTCCAGTTTTAAGTTGCTCTTAGTGAACTTTCACACACTTTCAAGCCAAACTGTGAGTTTTCAAGTACTGAAACTATTGTAAGTATTCATTTTCATAAGAACTTCCATAACACTACTCACCGGTCCCTGTGTGTCAAAGAACTTCCCAATGCTGTTCCTCAGCTTGTTGAAGAGCATGGGGTAGAGGGCAGGGCTGAGCTCCAGCCCCAGCAAGTCTTTGACGTTAGTGCGAACATGGAGGCCAACCCTGTCGTGGCCACAAACCAGCAGGGCCAGCAGCCGGTCCAGGAAGCGGCTGACGGGTGTCTCATTGGAGGCTGAAGAAGAACAGGAGGAAGCGGAGGTCACTGGGTTGGACACATCGCAGGGGCCCATGGAGATCATGGAGTGTTTGCGCTCGCTCATAGGGCCCATAGGTGGGCTGTAGGTGGCTGGGCCGGGGGTGCTGCGCTGCTGGAGACATACACCACCCAGAGCACACAGGAAGCCCGTCATGTTGATCCACTCCTGCTGTGGGGGGATATAGAGACATTGAAGACCAGGAGCACAATACCAGAGAAACTATATCTGTGCATCAGTGTGTATTATTCTATACCGTTTCACGGTGTACACAATGCACAGTTTCACACTTTTAATCACAGCTCGACCTCTAGACCAATTTAAAATATGGGTACCCAAACTGTTGCCAACTTAGCAAATGTCATGCCAAATATAGTATCTTTTGAGATTCTTTAAGAACTTTCATTTAAAAAAAGGGCTGAGCAAAAGATATAAGCTCCCCTGCAGCTGTGCACGGGTGGATTGGAGAAGAGCAGCAACTGAAGCCTATCATTGCCTTGGAAACTCTGCCTGAGTTTTTGTCTTAAATGATTTAACTCAAATACTTAACAACTCTATTATTCTACTTGATTCTATTCAAAACGTTTAGAAAAATGAGTTTATACAGGTATCTGAATGTGTTCTATGCATGGTATTTCAGTCAGTCTGTGCAGTACATACAACACAAGCCCCATTCACACTGCCCTTTCAGTGCGGCAATCATGCGCCGATTCTCCGCCTCGCCGTCTGTGTGAAAGTTTCAGATGCGGATGGGGGAACAGTTTCGCATTGGCTCTGATCCGTAAATGGAAAAGCCGGCAGCGTGGAACAAGGGTGTGTCGGTCTGATGGTGATCACAGTCTGACAGCTAAACAGATCCTTCACTCATCAAATCCTTCACTTACATGAGGAAAAAAATACTGCAGTCATCCTGTCTGTCCTGCTGACCCTTTGTCACATTTCTGCCTGAAAAACAGCGTCTGTCCCCGGCAGCAGAGCCAGGCGGCTCCTGCAGTTGAATGGTGATGATTATGTGACGCGATTCAGAGCAAAAAACTTTAACTCACCACGTCTTTGTCGCCTTCCATTATTTTGTTGTTGTAGTTACCGTCTCTGGCAACTTGTATTGAAAAATCACGGCGACAGTCAGCCCTCTTCACAGAGACTTCAGTGAACTTTTCCCTCAGAAAACAGCCCCGCGAGTGAGAGTCAGACAGCGTCCGCTGTTTACTGAAGGTGATTATGTAATTATG
The DNA here is from genome assembly GCF_040436345.1 of Pagrus major. Lineage (NCBI taxonomy): Eukaryota > Metazoa > Chordata > Actinopteri > Spariformes > Sparidae > Pagrus > Pagrus major. The sequence goes on from NC_133216.1 coordinate 34,427,303, forward strand.
TGATTTAGAGCAATAAAATTTAACTTTGACACTTTCCAGGATGCATGGTGGATCAGGATCTCAATCACTACACATTATAACAGCATCCATATGATTATAAACAGTCGCAGATACATGTTTAGATTAACAGGTGGAAACGGGAGAAACGCGCTGAAAAATAACACACGGATATCAACGTCATGACGTGTACCATCATGCCTCTTTTGGTTGGAGCGGCTTTAAGGCGGCGCTGCTTGGTTCAGTGTAAACAAACAAAGGCGGTGTAAAAGCAAGCCTTCACTGCGGCGATAATGCGGAGTCTCTGTGTGAAAAGGGCTAGAGTCTATACAAAGTTTGGCAAATTACAGGTAGATTTAGACTCATGGATGAGATGATGGCAGCTTAAATGATATAACATTACCTGATGACAAATGCTTGTTAAAATTTTGAAAACGTTGAAAATAGTTGTACAAGTGTATAGTTATGACTCATGTTTAACACTCTGTAAGACTGGTGTTGGAAAACCTGAGCTTCAGTTAGCTGTTTTTAAGCCAGTCAGCCAGTTAGAAGGTTTGCTGTGTGAGGGTGCACAAACTACACAACTCATCTCAGATCAGGTGTACTGATTCTGAGGTTATAGACTGCAATAAATTATGGCAGTCTTGCAATAAAATCATGCAAGAGTTTACTGTGGGCCACTGTGGACTTGTAAATGTGGTGTATTATTCCTCAGACACATGTGCATGTATCAAATAAAGAGTACAGAGTGTATTGAGTCACAAGGAAGGTTTGGCTGAAAAATGGAATGTGAATTAAGTTTTAATTCACAAGAATATCAATAACATCACATGTCAAGTGAGAACATCACACAATTACCCAGAGAGCACCATACTTAACTGAAATACCTAAATTGGCAATAGACAACTTTTTTGCTTCAATTCATCATTCTGAAATGAATACTGGGTGCACAGTGTAATGGCTGCAGAAAAATGACACCACCTGCTTATAGATTGGTTCCCTATAAGCCTTGCTTTCACTATGCTACTAAGACTGCCACTGGGCTTGATTCCTTATGCAAAAACGAAAGTTGAATTACGACCAATTCTTAAAATCAATACTTGACATGAAATGTCTTCAGACTGATAAAATCAAACAGGTAGTGGGGAGCTGTGGTTTCTTTTGTTATTAACTTGACATTTATATTACATTATTGTAATATCACTTAAGGCTGCAACTGAACTCTTGTGCCGTTTTTTTCTGAATTTACTCACCTCCACCTGCTAACCTATGAGCTGCAGGACCTCCTGCTCTGTGTCTACCTCTCTGCCTGTGTGTATATTTTGTGCATCTATGATGAGTCTTGCTATGTCTCTCCATCTCTTTTTCACTCGTCATTAAGAATTTTATTAACAATGTCATTCTGTGTGTGTATTTGCGTCTGCTATATGTTCGAATACTGTGGTACCATCTGGGACAGTTCACAAAAGGGTTAAGACGGGTCTCTGAACGGCTTGAACTTGGATGAAAACGGATTTCGTGCCAACTCAAGGGTTTTAATCTCGAATCAAAGAAATCTGTTGAAGATGGGCGAATGTGGTTTAAGTTGTAATCTTCACTAAACCTTTTGTTTCCTAATGCTGCACACAGCAAACACCGGAAGCTCCTCTATGTTTCAACTGAATCACACCAGTTTCGTCTGAAATATAACATTTGCTCATAACTCCACACTCAAAAAAACAAAGAGGTACACAGGAGAGAGATCCCTTCAGTAACATGCTTACCTGCCCATCATCGGCCTTGTTTTTGGGGAAGTTGAGAATCTGTTTGGTAGCCTGGTCCCATTTAGAATATGTGTCCTCCCAAGCCTGAAGATGGAACCAACAGACAATGAACTGGACATCACCAATAGCGCACAAACAGGTGAGAGAAAACCGACTAATGAAAAATGCTAACCTGACATCATATAAGTATTAGAGATGCATCGATTGCAATTTTCTTGGCCAATTTCAATTTCTGATTTTTTTTTTGGTGATTCCAATTTCAGCAGTAGATTTTCTTTCTAAGAATTATAATTGACAGCATACACAAAAATATGCATGTTTATAATAAAACACTGACTATTAAATAGGCCCAACTCATACATTTTCTTCAAAACTGCACCAGGTTACAGCACCTTCTCTCACTCTCACTAAAACAAATTTTAAAATAAGGTGCTCTGTCACTGGACAGAGGTTTTTGGTACAAATATCATCCAACTGAAAATAGACTGCAGAATATCCCACTTTATTTAACATGTTGTATGGCACTTTATTTAGTTACTCAAATGGTTGAAATGGCGCTGCAGTTAAAAGTTTACCTCCCTGGTTCAGACAACGGAGCCTCCGTATTGTTGTTTTTGCATTTATAATCATCAACTACAATATTGTACTTTACACCAACAGATCTATATAACAACACATGGTGTCATCAACTTGAGTAACATCCGTGTTTCTGCTCCGCTCCATGTCTATGTGGACTACTGCGGTGAAACACAGGCAGGCAGCAGAGGAGAAAGGCATAAATGAGGGCAAAACGCAGCAAAGACCCTCACAATGAGCTAAAATGAAAGGAGTGTGTATAAATTAGGTAAATAACATAAAATATTTAATTTCTCTCTTTCAGTTCGGGCTGGCAGAATCAGATATCTCTGACACTGACCAGCTGGTCACCATTAATTGCCGGTCATGCCTCACATGCTATGGGCAGTTAAAACAAAATCCTGTCTGCAAAACATTTCAGTTTTAGAGTGGAGATTTTTCATAGAAATATTTGTTTCTTAGAAAACTTTAACACTATTTCTTATTCTCTAACTCATTTCTCTAAAAAATATGTACTGCTTTCTTTATTTCATTTTATAAATTAAATAGGTGCAGTCTGACACCACACAAGCATCATCTAACAGTGATGAATGAGGGTGAACCATTTAAATAAAACAATAAAACCTGCTAAAGTTTGAGCTGAATGTTACCTCAATGTTTCCTGGTGTGGGGTGCTCTACCCTCCTTAGCAAAGCCATCACCCTCTTCTGCAAGGTGGACCGGCCTGTGGAGACAAGAACCAAACTGTTTATTGAAATTAACAGTTAAAGTCCTCAAGTTAGCAACACATGTAGAACTTTTACAAAGTTCCAGAGGGAGGAATGACATTCTGCTTGTGAATTGAATGATACACCATACTTTTTACATTCATAATATCCACTGTATCACCTGATCTCCATAATGTGGGGTTTTGGAACCAGGATGGACGAAGATATCCATCTTCAAGCTCGAACATCTCGGTTTCAATATACACTCTACAGTTCCAATTTTAATTTTTATATTCTACAGACCTCCAAAGCCAAACTGTTTTTATCTAAAAATAGTCAGAGTTTTTATCTCATTTTATGTCCAAGATTGACATGGTTCCTATTTTAGGCAATTTTAACATACATGTCTGCTGCCCTTATCACATATTTTATGGATATTATAGACTCTTTTAACCTTTCTAAGGCAAAACAAGTGCCCGAGCATTCAAAAGGCCACATCCTTGACTGGTTTTATTTTATGGTCTCAGCCCTTTTAACCTTGATACTAAGGATATCTGTGTGTCTAATACAAACTGGTTTTATTCAGTGTGGTTCTATCATTTTTACCAGTTTCTCACAGCTCACTAGTCCATCAACGGGTTTTTAACTGTACGTCTGCTAGCAAGTTTTCAGAGGTTTTTATGGCCACTTCTTTATTAATAGTAATAATAAAAATAATAATACATTTAATTTATATAGCACCTTTCAGGGTACGCTTAACAAAGTGGAACATACAAAACAAAGAATAGATGGGATAAACAAAAATACATATAAGATAAGGAACTAGAAAAATTGATTGTTGGGGCTGGACCTAGAGCAGATAGACCTTATTAAAGAGATAGGTTTTTAAGTCTTTTTTGAAGTTCTCCAGAGAAGTCTGTTTGCGGATTTCAGCTGGGAGAGTGTTCCAGAGAGTGGGGGCTGTCACACAGAAAGCTCTGTCGCCGAGGGTTTGCAGTTTGGTGTGAGGGATGGAGAGCTGGCGTGTGCCTGATGAGCGCAGCTTCCGAGACTGGGTATAGGGGTGGAGAAGGTCAAACGGGTACTGGGGGGTGAGGGAATGGAGAGATTTATAGGTCAGGAGGAGAATTTTGTAAGTGAGTTTAACTGCTTTTAATTCCAATTTTAACACAGAGGAGCTGGTCTCCCTTTTTAATCACATCTGTCAGATCACCCTAGACTTTGTTGCCCCCTACAGGGCTAAAAAGTAATCTAAACCACCACTGCCCTGGCTAAGTAAATCCACACAAGACCTAAAAAGAGACTGTAGGAGAAAGGAAAGAAAATGGAAGAAAACTGGTACACATGTATTTTATGAGATCTGGAAAGAAGCAATGGAAAAGTACGAAAAAGCAGTTAAAGAAGCAGGTCCAGGTCATGGTAATTCTATGTGCTGTATCGTAAGCAACTGGACGTGTTTCAGTTTCTTGAAGACGGTTCACCTCTCATCGAAGAGGATTCTTCAGTTCTAACTAACTGGAGGGGAGCTGCAGGCTTTTAAACTCTGTGTGGGAGTGTCCTTACAGAGTCTTTAAGGACACATGTGAGCTCTGAGTTTCAGAGTCATTAAGGCTACTTGTGGGTCGTTGACTTAACCGGCCTTCACGAGGGTTGCTAAGGCCAATTTCATTAATTTTTTTTTTTTTTTACATATAAGGTTAATGACATAAGACAACAGATTGACGACCATGTTTTACATACCACTAGATATATCTTTAATTAATTTAGCACCTTTAAACTCGGCTTCATTGTCATTTTTATCAGATACCATTTTACACATGAAATCAACCGCATGCAGCATTGACACAATCCCCACCAAATTTCTCAAAGAGGTTTTTCACACAGTTGGCCATATATGTTATTGTTTATTAAGAGCTCACTTTCTAACGGTCTTTTTCCATCCATTAAAGAAGCCTAATCTTGATCCCACTGTTCTCAATTTCAGGCCAATTTCTAAACTACCATTTTTATCCAAAGTCTTAGAGAAAGTGGTTTCAACTCATCTTTTAGCTTTTGTGTGTCATAATAACATCTTTGAGAAGTTCCAGTCAGGTTTTACAGCATTACATAGCACAGAAACTGCCCTCTTTAAGGTAATGAATGACCTCTTTTTAGCAGCTGACAAAGGAGAGAGCGCAATTTTAATTCTTTTAGATAAAAGTGCTGCTTTTGATACAGTAGATCATGCCATTTTAATCAACGGTCTCAAAACCTGGATGGTCAACAAGGGAACTGCTGTTGGTTGGTTTTATTCTTACCTTTTAGAAAGAACCTTTGCGGTCACCGTAGGTAATTACACATCATCTACAACCCAAATTGCCTGTGGTGTACCGTAAGGTTCGATTTTAGGTCCAATTTTATTTTCTATTTATATGCTCCCTCTTGGCCATATTATCCAACAACCAATTACTGCAACTCTCTCCTGTTCGGCATCAGCCAAAAATCTCTCTCCCACCTCCAACTTGTCCAGAATGCTGCTAGGCTTCTTGTTGGTTTTAATAGACAACATCACATCACTCCTATCCTTGCTTCTCTTCACTGGCTCAATGTCCATTTTAGAATTGATTTTAAGATTTTACTGATTACTTTTAAAGCTTGTCTCGGTCTTGCCCCAAGTTACATAGTTGAAATGCTGACCCCATATAAGCCTATTCGCAGCCTTAGATCCTTGAGTGGGACCCTTCTGGTCATTCCAAAGTCGAGACTGAAAATGAAGGATGACCACGCTTTTGCCTTCAGGGCCCCTCAACTTTGGAACGACCTACCTGAGGAGATAAGGATCGCAGAATCAGTGACCTCTTTTAAATCACTTCTTAAATCCCACTTTTATAGACTTACTTTTATGTGAAGTCACCCTTTTTTAACAGAATATTCATCTTTCTAGCTTTTATTACTGTTCTTAGACAACTTGTCTGTTTGTAATTCCTCCCTTGTGATGTCTTTTTTCTTTCTTCTTACTGTCCTTTACTGCTTTTATTTTATTATTATTATCCCTTATTCCTTTTACTGCTCATAATCCTTGTATTTGTCCTTAATTCCTTTTATGTGATGTTGTCTTTATATTTGTCCTTTATTGCTTTTTATTCTTTTATTTTTTCTATTTTTGCATTTATTTTTCTAAATTAAGTATCTATTTTATTCCATTCATTTGTGTATTCAATTTTTCTTTTCTTTCTTGTAATAACTCATTTTGACTTTGTAAACTCTGTTTTTAAAGGTGCTGTATAAATAAAGTTTATTATTATTATTATTAATATTATTATTATCTCAACTGACCATTTAACATGTACTTCTACACTGGAAATATTTCACATATTTAACAAACATTTCTGAAAACCAGAAAACACTTTATCATCATGAACATACATACACATATCAAATGCTTAGACTGAAAAAAAAATCATGAACATGGCAACTTGTTATTAAAAAACAGTTGTTACAATAAACTGTATGTTCACAAGGAAGACATTTTAATTGGAGTCAAATTTTAATTTGCATATATAGAAAAAAAACCCTTTAAGAACCACTGTCATCGACTACTCCATTACAACTGCTGTCTTTATTAAGTTTTAACAGCTACATGTGTAGAATACTCCTGAATGTGGATGTGATATGGAGTCATCATATTTATACAAATGGCTTTGTTTAGTCACTACTGAACTTTACCACCATCTTTTTGGATTTTATGTTATTCTGCCATGGTCAAATGTCCATTCCACAGTGTTAATGAAAGTGAAACCACTTCATGTAGCTGCCCCTCAGTTCTGTTCCATTCCAAAATGTAAAAGGTTCTTCCTTGGCCCGTGCTATATTGCTTTAGAACGTTTCAAGAAAATCAAGCCAGTGTTTCTTCTATAAACCAAACAGACATAATAACCTCCTTGGTAGAGTAAAAAACCTACACTACCGTTCAAAAGTTTGGGGTCACTTGCAAATGTCCTTATTTTTGAAAGAAAAGCACTGTTTTTTTCAATGAAGATCACATTAAATAAATCAGAAATACAGTCTAGACATTGTTAATGTGGTAAATGACTATTCTAGCTGGAAACGGCTGATTTTTAATGGAATATCTACATAGGTGTACAGAGGCCCATTTCCAGCAACCATCACTCCTGTGTTCTAATGGTACATTGTGTTAGCTAATCATGTTAAAAGGCTAATTGATGATTAGAAAACCCTTATGCAATTATGTTAGCACAGCTGAAAACTGTTGTGCTGATTAGAGAAGCTATAAAACTGGCCTTCCTTTGAGCTAGTTGAGTATCTGGAGCGTCAGCATTTGTGGGTTCGATTATACTCTCAAAATGGCCAGAAAAAGAGAACTTTCTTCTGAAACTCGACAGTCTATTCTTGTTCTGAGAAATGAAGGCTATTCCATGCAAAAAACTGCCAAGAAACTGGAGATGTCCTAAAACGGTGTGTACTACTCCCTTCAGAGAACAGCACAAACGGGCTCTAACCAGAATAGAAAGAGAAGTGGGAGGCCCCGGTGCACAACTAGGCAAGAGGACAAGTACATTAGAGTCTCTAGTTTGAGAAATAGACACCCCACAGGTCCTCAACTGGCAGCTTCATTAAATGGTATCCGCAAAACGCCAGTCTCAACATCCACAGTGGAGAGGCGACTCTGGGATGCTGGCCTTCTAGGCAGTGTGGCAAAGAAAAAGCCATATCTGAGACTGGCCAATAAAAGGAAAAGGTTAAGATGGGCAAAAGAACACAGTCATTGGACAGAGGAAGATTGGAAAAAAGTGTTATGGACAGACACATCTAAGTTTGAGGTGTTTGGATCACACAGAAGAACATTTGTGAGACGCAGAACAAGTGAAAAGATGCTGGAGGAGTGCCTGACGCCATCTGTCAAGCATGGTGGAGGTAATGTGATGGTCTGGGGCTGCTTTGGTGCTGGTAAAGTGGGAGATTTGTACAAGGTAAAAGGGATTTTGAATAAGAAAGGCTATCACTCCATTTTGCAACGCCATGCCATACCCTGTGGACAGTGCTTGATTGGAGCCAATATCCTCCTACAACAGGACAATGACCCAAAGCACACCTCCAAACTATGCAAGGACTATTTAGGGAAGAAGCAGTCAGCTGGTATTCTGTCTGAAATGGAGTGGCCAGCACAGTCACCAGATCTCAACCCTATTGAGCTGTTGTGGGAGCAGCTTGACCGTATGGTACATAAGAAGTGCCCATCAAGCCAATCCAACTTGTGGGAGGTGCTTCAGGAAGCGTGGGGTGAAATTTCTTCAGATTACCTCAACAAATTGACAGCTAGAATGCCAAAGGTCTGCAAGGCTGTAATTGCTGCAAATGGAGAATTCTTTGACAAAAGCAAAATTTGAAGGACAAAATTATTTTTTTTCAAATAAAAATCATTATTTCTAACCTCGTCAATGTCGACTATATTTTCTACTCATTTTGCAACTCATTTGATGAATAAAAGTGTGAGTTTTCATGGAAAACATGAAATTGTCTGGGTGACCCCAAACTTTTGAACAGTAGTGTATGTGCAATTGTCAGAAGGTGAAGTTCAGAGCTAAACATTGAGCTAAGTTGTTGTATTCAAGATGATTAACTTAATCAACTGAGGTTGAAAAGGGTAGGAATAGCAGCACTTACCTGTTCCCATCATGTTGCTGACAGAGGCCAGTTCACTGAAGGTGGCGTAGTTGGGCAGGATGCTCTGGACAGGCACCTCATCAGCAGCACTGCGGATATCAGCCTCCTCACAGAGGTGGCGGAAACACGACATGGCCACCAGCACCGCCTCCGTGTCCGGACTCCACAGGAACATGTAGAGACATACCTCCAGCTTCGTCTGAGCTTGCCGGCAGATGGGAATGCCACCACCCATAGTGGCGCACTCCTGTAATGAGGACCAAAATCCACAGTGTACACATCATTTCCCTTAAAGACAGGATGCCACATGAAATCTTAAACCTTTCCCAGCAATCACAGTACCAACAATTTGCTGCAAAGTCAGTAGCCCCATTCCAGGGTATATACAGAAATTAAGTTGAATTTAATACCTTATAATACCTTTTTTAATAACTTCACAATATTTTTTAATACCAACACGACTTCGAGCTGCAACTGTAGTGGCAACCTTTCGAACTTCAGTGTTGGGGGTAACTAATTATAAAGTAACGGATTACTGTCATTTTGTTACTTAACTTTCTGAGTGAATAAGTGTCGTAATGCTTACAATTCAAATCAAGTACCTATAATTACTGGATACTTTGTTACTTTTTTGCCTCAATAAAAACACTGACCTATACACAATTATTTGTTATTTAATCCTAACCCAAGACAAAAAATTATTTCATTGTTATGTGTAGTAAGAGCACACACCACTTCTCCAGCGCTACACTCTTTCTTTCACTATCATTCCCTCTCAATGAAGACAAAATGACAAATGAAAATCAGAAAAGGTTTAAAAAGTTTAAAAACAGAAATGTTTAAAGGACTTCTGTAAAAAGTAAAGTGATGAGTATATAAAATAATAATTCCTTTCCAAAAAGAGTAAGGTAGCAGTAAGGAGAAAGAGAGAGAGAAAGAGAGAGAGAGACACAGAGAGAGAGAGAGAGAGAGAGAGAGAGAGAGAGAGAGAGTGACTGCCCTTTGAGTGCTGGAATCAAGCACCAATTCTCTGCATCGTCCTCCGTGTGAAAGTTTCAGATGCAGAGAGAGGGAACAGTTTTGCTGCGGTTCTGATGCACCTCCAGAGGTAGCATCAGAGCCACAGCAGAGGCGAGCCAGGGTCTGTGTGAATGGATAAGCCGGAGGCGCAGAGTGGGGGTGTGTCGATATGATGGTGTTCACAGTCAGACAGCTAAACAGATCCTTCACTCATCAAATAAAAGAGAAATGACAGTAACGTGTTAACTGGTAGTGACTTTGGCAACTTACATGAGGAAAAAAATACTGAAGTTATATGTGGAAAAGCCTCTGTCATCCTGTCTGTCCTACTGACTCTTTGTCACATTTCTGCCCAACAAACAGCGTCTGTCCCCGGCAAAAATTTTTAACTCACCATGTGTTTGTGTCCTTCCACTATTGTGTTGTTGTAGTAACTGTCTTGAAAAAAATCACGGTGACATCAGCCCTCCCGACCGAGACTTTAGTGAACTCTCCCCCAGAAATCAGCATCCCTCCACGCGAGTGAGAGAGTCAGACAGCTTCCTGTTTACTGATGACGATTATCAAATTATGTAATTTAGAGCGAAAAACGTAACTTTGTCACTTTCCAGGATGTTTGGTGGATCAGGATCTCAATCACAACACATTATAACAGCATCCATATGATTATAATCAGTCAGCAGATACATGTTTAGATTAACAGGTGGACACCGGGGAAACACGTTGAAAAAAACCACACAGATGTCAACGCCATGATGTGTACTGTCACGCCTCTTTTGGATCCGCAGCGCCGGCGTGCTGTATGAATTGACACACTGGTGCAGCTTTACGCCGGAGCTCCTTGGTTCGGTGTGAACAAACAAATATGGAGAATTGGTGAGCCTTCACTGCGGAGATAATGTAGAGTCTCTGTGTGAAAAGGGCTAGTGAAATAGACTACACTGCTAAGCCGGTAAGTGACCTACTCCAGTGCAATTTCCAATGATTTTCCCAAAGGGGGACTGCATCATTTGTTCAGTTGATGACATTTTGCTCATAACCTGCCTGTTGACTCTTTTTGTAACCAACAAAGCAACACGCTACACATGGGACTCTACCTTGTTCTTGAGCAGAAACTTGTTCCTGCAGATGAGGATCTCCCTCAGCCACTTGAGGACTTCTGTCCCATTAACCATTTGCTGGCCAATCAGTTTGCGGCAGATAAGGAAGAGCACCTGTGAACTGAAGTAAGAAGCAAAAAAGGAGAGAAGTCATTGCCCTGTAAAAATATGTTTAAAACATCAAGATCCATGAAGATTTGCCATTTCTCACACAATCATGACATTCATGGTTGTTTGTTGCTGTCCAGGTTATATCTAGAAATTAATACTTACAACAAAGTCGTAATCCTCTCGCAAATGCTGATGCAATTTTTTTGCTCAATGCTCATAACAAATAAATCACGTTCATCTGTAGGGTTGTGATGTATCACAAAACACCGTACCTGTGTAAACATGTTTAAAGACAGTGGCGAACTCAGGATTTTTAAGGGGCAATGAAAAAAATAACAAAGGGCACTAGCTATATGCAGTGGGGCACCATCGCACAGAAAGTCATGATACATTTATGGTGAACTATAAGGGCACCCTAGAGGGCGCTTTATCACATTTTCTCCACTGTAAAGGCACCCTATAGGGCACTTTGCCATGTTTTGTCCACTGAAAGGGCAACGTTGGCTCGGTTAATGTGTTAGCCAACATCAGTTCGCTAGCTTCAATGATTATAAATGAAACATGCAGGCCTTCACAATTAAACTTTGAAGTTAAACTTGACCAGGATAAATTAACATTTCAGTCAGACAATTGAATTGTTTTATCTATATACTGTCCTGTTGTCCAAATGAAACATACGGGTAAAATGTGTCTGAATGCGCATCACATGTTGCTGCTCTAACGTTTATAGCCTGCAAGGTTAGTTTGTTTTGTATATAATTTTTTCACGAGGAGCAGTCCATACATGTGGACAAGCAGCTTGTTATTATGCTTGATCCATTCTCACTTACTTGTCCTTACCAGAAAAAGCATCATGGTGGCTCTGAACATGGCATTGCAGTTACAATCCAGTCAAACTGTTGTTGGAAGACTACACAGCATTCATTTGGAAGATACAGTTGAAACCAGAAGTTTACATACACTGTATAAAAAGACACATAACCTTTTTTTTCTCACTGTCTGACATTAAATCAGACTAAACTTTTCCTATTTTAGGTCAGTTAGGATCACCAAAATTATTTATATTTGCTAAATGCCAGAATAATGAAGGAGAGAATTTGTAAGAAAATGTCTCATTACGTTCTTCAAAGTCAGAAGTTTACATACATTTCATTAGTATTTGGTAGCATTGCCTTTAAATTACATGACTTGGGTCAAACGTTTTGGGTATCCTTCCACAAGCTTCTCACAATAGTTTGCTGGAATTTTGGCCCATTCCTCGTGACAGAACTTGTGTAACTGAGTCAGGTTTGTAGGCCGCCTTGCTCGCACACGCCTTTTCATCTCTTCCCACAAATTTTCTATAGGATTGAGATCAGGGCTTTGTGATGGCCACTCCAAAACATTGACTTTGTTGCAGGCCTGGACTGGGACAAACATTCGGCCCTGGACTCTTTGGTCCAGACCGGCCCACGACAATCCGCACACAGATACTGTGCCAACTCAGTTCTTGTGAAAGCACGTTTTTGAATGACAATAAATGAACCTTGAACTTGCCCCGTTGATGTACATATAAACACACAAGCCCTTAATATCAGAAAACAATAATATAATGATCTGACAAGCTCCACATAAACAATAAAGCATGACATAAGAGGAAATACTTGTAATTTGTGTACTGCATCATGAGTAATATGTATGCAGATGTTTTATTATAACAGTAGTTAATCAGTGTTTTTATTAGTTTTAACTGTATAATGTGAAAGGGCAATAAACCATTAACACTGACTGAAAAAAATATGTAAAGCATAGGCTACATATGTGTTATGTTGTTAGATCAATGTCCTTCATGAACAAATTGGACTGTGGGCATGAAGAAAGGTGCATGTTGCCACTTAAAACACTTTAACTCTGGTGACCTGATTTGGGGGATGTCATTATAGGTAGAAATGATCAAAAATTGTGAAAATAGCAGATCTACATGCTCAAACCACATCACATTAACATGTGAGATGTAAGCTTGCCGATTTGCAATTATGTGTGGCATCCCTTGATGAATATAGTGGTTAAGTGGTTAATAAAGGCAACTAATCAATTAATCAAGATAGTATATGAATATGGTTATTGTTTTCCAATACTTTTGGCCTAGTTGTAACACACCACACTATGCAGAGTTTGCTATTTATTATGTCAAGTAAAGTTCATAGACAGTTAAGTAACCGTTCTGAACATTTAATGAGTGTTTATCCACACCATGCTGGCAGGCACACACCTGCTTAAGTCTTCCTCCACCTGTTCCTCCTGCACCACCACCGTGGCAGCGGGAGCCTCACCTGCCTCACTGTCCAATTGACCCACTGCTGAAGCAGCAGCATCACTGCTGCTAGCTCCGGCCACGCTGGCCCCTGCAGCAAACATTTTTTTTTCTTGTCTCTTTGTTTTTCAGCTCCACCTTTCCGTTTTTTACCCTTTTACCCTACCCTCTTTTGTCTCTCTCACTCTCTCTCTCTCATCATGACTGCTTGTCATTAAAGGTGATTGGACGAGGGGGGGGGGGGTCTAGAAGATGCGTGGGTGGGACTCCTGGCCTCTGTAGCCTATCATAGGGCCATTGGGCCAGGTATTCTTTAGACAGACAAGCCAATGGGCCTCTGCTGTGTCTGCAGGCTGCAGCGGAGCTCTGTGGGCCGGTGCATGTCTCTGCCCCTGGGCTGGGAGAGTTACCATGGCAAGGCGCAGCAAAAAATAAATAAACAAATAAAAAATAAAAAACGGGCAGCCATCGGCCCATTATTGATCGCCCACCAGGGAAAAGTCCCAGTACTCCCAATGGCCAATCCACCCCTGCTTTGTTGTCCTTAAGCCACCTTGTAACTAATTTGGCAGTATGCTTAGGGTCATTGTTCATTTGGAAGACCCATTTGCACCCAAGCTTTAACTTCCTGGCTGATGTCTTGAGATGTTGCTTCAATATTTCTACATAATGTTCTTTCCTCATGATGCCATCTATTTTGTGAAGTGAACCAGTCCCTCCTGCAGCAAAACACCCCCACAACATGATGCTGCCGCCCCCGTACTTCACAGTTGGGATGGTGTTCTCAGGCTTGCAAGCTTCCCACTTTCTCCTCCAAATGTAACGATGGTCATTATGGCCAAACAGTTCAATTTTAGTTTCATCAGACCACAGGACATGTCTCCAAAAATTAAGGTCTTTGTCCCTGTGTGCATTTGCAAACTGTAATCTGGCTTTTTTATGTTGCTTTTGGAGTAATGGCTTCATCCTACAGAACTCGTTTCACTGTGGATAATGACACTCTTACCAGCTTCAGCCAGCATCTTCACAAGGTCTTTTGCTTTTGTTCTGGGGTTGATACGCACATTTCGCAACAAAGCACATTCATCTCTGGGACACAGAACCCGTCTCCTTCCTGAGCGTTATGATGGCTGGACATTCCCATGGTGTTTATACTTGCATATAATTGTTTGAACAGATGAAAGTGGAACCTTCAGGCATCTGGAAATTGATTGTTGAACTAGACTTATGGAAGTCCACAATTCTCTTCCTGATATCTTGGCTGATTTCTTTTGATTTTCCCATGATGTCACACAAGGAAGCAGTGTGTTTGAGGTGTGCCTTGAAATACATCCACAGGTGTGAATGTAATTAACTCAAATGTTGTCAATTAACCAGAATTAATCAGAGGCTTCCAAAGCCATGACATCATCATCTGGGCTTTCCCAAATTGTTTAAAGGCCTAGTAAACGTGGTGTATGTAAACTTCTGACTTTGAAGAAAGTAATAAAAAATTGTCTTAAAAATTCTCTCTCTCATTATTCTGGCATTTAGCAAATATAAATACTTTTGGTAATCCTAACTGACCTAAAACCATTGACACGTGTTTGAACATGAGTGAGACCACTGTCACCTCATATTGTCCCACTTTTGTGAACACCATATCACAGGGAATTTTCAAATGTGACACAAACATCCACTTGGACTCAAGGATGAACTCAAGAATTCATACTGTAATTATGACAAAACATCACACAAATGTAAAATAGGGTACAATGATAAAATGATGACAACAAGGTTTCAACTGTATTTGTGTATGATTTCTTAACTCCTAATGCCAGGTAGGCATATAAATCAATCAATTGTTTCAGCACTTATGTGATTTTAATGGCAGTATTTGTAAATGCAACCTACACAATAGGGGTGTCACGATTCTCCAAATTCTCGATTTGATTCAATTTTCGATTCTAAGGTCACAGTTCGATTCGATTCTCGATTTTTACATGTATTTTTTTTAAAGCACAGGTGGCTATGCCATTTTTAGACTAGACTTTTATGCAATATAATATCTGACCTTTGTTAGCAATGTACCACACTACACTGTCAAATTTAAAACATTTATTAACAACATAATGTAACAGTAACTTATATCTTCAGTCAACTGGAAACTTAAACAAAATAACCTGCCATCTAATTTCTCTTTTGTAACTGCAGTCTTCTTCACAGAAGATGACATTCAAGTTCACAACAAAACAAACAAAAAAAATAAAACAGCCATGTCCATAGTCTTCTCTGAACAATTAAGTGTCTTAACAAACTATTTCCGAACAGTTGAACACAAGGTGCATAAGGTGTGAGTGGGCGAGCGAGAGTGAGGGAGCGTGCGTACGTGCGGACAGTGAATGAATGGGAGAGGAAGGAGAAGCGAAAGGAGTAGCAGTAGTAGCGACAGCAATAAAGTGAACAATATAGGCTGCAGTTTGGCTGTGAATAAAGGCGACGGCTCCTCAAGATACAGCAAAGCTCCCTGGTATTATTTCCCGACTACCTTAACACGTGAAAGGGGGTTCCACCCCGAAGGTAAACAGAAACTTCGGCCCTGGAGGAAATCATCTCCCCTGTGCTGCCCGACCACGGTCCGGGAGGCGATATTTTTTTCCCCAGGATGGTAGGGGAAGGTACCGCCTTTTTCGCCTCTGATTGGCTGGAAGGGCTCTCTTCGATTGGTTATTTGATTTGGCCGTGAACGTCATCTCACGTTCATGGCAGGCTGTCTGCTAGTCTGTTTTGATCGTCTTGACAACAGAAGTAAACAAAAAGTCAATCCAACAGTGGGATAAGTGTGTGCCGTCAGATTTATATTCCAAGTTCACAATTTCATAGCCTGTTTAGATCGTGTTTAGATTAGTCCTAGATGTTTGAGGGAGTTTTGTGATGAACATGTGAACTTTAATCAGCACATTAGCATGACACAGTGGCCCTTAACCATCACATTTCTGTGTGGCTATAAATTACTGTACAGTCGATTTACCTTCATAGTGTTTGCCTCACCTAGATACACCATCTCTCTACACACTCACACACACCTCTGCACCACCCACCACCACCATCTCTCTCTCTCTGTCATCACAAAACTCCCTCAAACATCTAGGACTAATCTAAACACGATCTAAACAGGCTATGAAAATGTGAACTTGGAATGTAAATTTGACGGCACACACTTATCACACTGTTTACTTAAATCGTTTACTTCTGTTGGCGGTAAAGATGATCAAAACAGACTAGGCGACAGCGCGCCATGAACGTGAGATGACGTTTCACGGCCAAATCAAATAACCAATCGGAGGAGAGCCCTTCTAGCCAATCAGAGGCGAAAAAGGCGGTACCTTCCCCTAAAAAAATATCGCGTCCGGGAGCCGAACAGGAATGGTGTAACACCATGCTATCGTTTGACTGGCTGTAGCTAATAGCTACTGGCTTAGCTAGTAGCTAAATTAGAGGAGGTTGACTCGCAGCGCTTCAACACGTGTGTGTTTTTTTCCCCTTGGCAAGCCGACCGGACGTGACATGGGGGCGTGGCAGCATCGACGATTCCATTTTTTAATTCGAAGTTCCAGATTGTGAATTAATTTCGATCGATTTCGATTTTAAATCGAAATCGTGACACCCTTACTACACAACAGCCTGATCAAACTGTCTGGCATGTTTGAAAAAAAATAAAATTGAACATGAAGCTGCTGATTATGCAGATGCCTATTAGATACTGAATTAGATATGTGCCAATAAGAATCAAATAAAACTTATTCAATATCAAATAAAACTTATTAAGAATTTCAGAGAACATAAATCTCACTGAAGCAAAAGAAGGTAATCTCTAAAGAAAAATCTTAGAACTTGAAAACAAATTATCATTTGTTAGTTTTTGTAAAAACTATTGCTCTTTTACTTTTTTGATAGCATGTCCTTTTGTTTATAGTATAGCTTTGCGGTTATGCTGCCAGCTTTCTGCTTTGCACTCCCTGATATTTTGTTTGCAATTCTGGCACAAACCTCTCGTGTGGGTGGGGTTTCAGGCGTGCGTCCACATTGGCTAATGGTTTTTTGAGTGACAGCTCAGTGCAACCCATCCGGGTACTTCGCCCTTGCATCACATCCCCTCTTTTGTGTGAAAACAATCCTTGTAATTTGAATGGTGCTCAATACAAATTCCAACGACTTTGACAGTTTAACAACATAAAATAAGAAAACCATGGTCTTTTAGGTATGAGGATCAAAATACTACGGCCAGTTAGGCAAGTAATTATATCATGTCATTGCGGATCAACAATTGGCGTCGTTACAAAGAAAAAAATTATAGAAATAGGGGTTGATGAGTGTCCTTTCAGGACAGCAGATTTGGTCACATTTTCAGAAGACCTATCATAAATTCAAATTTGAACCAATCTTCATCAATGTTTTTTGTGACAAAGTAGTATGTGTTCCACTCATTCCATCACAGAAAAATGAGAGTTGTAGAAATCAATAGAACTGAAGAATGCCATGATATACATTTTCTTGAATGTAAAGTGTGTAACTTTTGACCACGACTGTATACACCCGGTGAGTCAATGAGATAGTTGTATATGTCAGGATACGAGACCACTTGATGATCATATGTAAACTTTTGACCGCGACTGTATGTATTTCTGACATGTCACCTTTTCTGTCTTTGTGACCAGTGTTGGGGGTAATGCGTTAAAAAAGCAACACGTTACAGTAATACATGTCTTTTAGCGATAACAGAGTAATATAACACATTACTAATAATATTTCAGTATTTTATTATTACGGTCACGTCATGTAATGCCTTACAATCGGCCATACCAACCAAAGTGAAGTGTTTATTGTTGTTTTTTTTTTAAAAGAACCCGTCCACACCAAAATGCCCATATTAATATAGGCTCTGTGTGTTTAATATAGCCGAGCCCAGGGGTGGACTGGCCATCTGGCATACCAGGCATCGTCTGGGTGGGCCGTTGACCCAATGTGGGCCGGTCCGGTCCGCTATGTTTTGGTTTTTTTTGTTTGTTTTTTTTTCTTCTCTAAAGTCCCTCCAATTGGGCCAGCCAATTGGCTACAGAGGTCTAGCAGTGTGTTACCAGCATCGACACATATAATTGGTCTATTGTTTGTCATTGTCAATCAATCATGGGCTGACAGGCTCAGAGAGCCCTGACAGTGCTGTCAATCACTACACGAACCAGGGTGGGGCGGGACCTCGATGGGCGGACTGCGGGCGGGACGGGCTAGTAACATTAGTAAGTAGTAGTAGTGAGCGTCTTCGAAACTGTTGTGTCTGCTACTTGAAAATGGATAAGAGGAAGAAACGCCCGTGTGGTGCTGAGAAACAGCGATTAAAACAGTTGAAGTCTCTGGAGGTGGAGGCTTCTAAATGTGCGAAGTTGACGGACCTTTTTGGTGCCGGTGTCGTGCCAGAAAACGACTGCTTGCCAAAAAACGACTCCCCAACGGGAACGCCCATGGGGTTAGGGTTAGTCGTTAGTTAGTTAGTCGTCAGTCGTTTTTTGGCAAGCAGTCGTTTTCTGGCAAGCAGTCGTTTTCTGGCACAACACCGGGACCAGTGACACCAACCCACAAGCAGCCACAGGTGCTGCTGCGCCGGGAGACGAGGGAGGAGGACCTAATGATGATGAGCAGGTGGAGGCAGACATAGTAAGTAACGTTAGCCTGGGGCTGGCTAGGCTAAATTTTTGAGACATGTCCAAAACAAAGTAAAAAACATTTTTATATTGAATGTGATGTGACCTAACTAACTTCATACTGATGAATGCAGCTGCCGCTAATGCTAACGTAGCTCCTCAGGGATCGAAGCCATTGTTTTTCTAACTTTGACAATCTAACATGTGACAGCATATAAGCCCAGAGTTGAAGGGCTGTGACTGTTGGTAGTTGTGGTTGATTTTGTACAAATATGCCGAATTGTGATATTATGGGTTATTATTGTTCAGATGATTTAGCTTAGCTAGCTAACAGATGCTAACGTCAGCGGTCTCTTGTTGCCATAGCAACAGTAAACATTCACGTGGACTGATGAGCTGTAAATAGAGATGCAGAATCAAGCTGAGATGCTTTGAATTTTAGCACAAAATACAAGTAAACCTATAGGAAATAATAAGTTTAATTTGCAATATTTACCATTGAATTTATTGTAATCTTTCAATTCATTTATTGTTTACTGAGGTGATAACTATTTAATAGGTATAAATTCTGTGTAACTTTAATTTGTGTGTAAATGTGTTACTTTTACTGTAGTTTTCAAATGGCTGTGTATAGTGTTGTCTTGAGCATTTTCAGGTCACAAAGACCTGGCTTTTTTGCATTGGAAAACACTAAAGTGTCCTAATGAAAACACGACAAAGCCATTTGACTATCTTGTTCATAAATGATGGTGTCAGGACTTTTTTTTTAATGACACACACTTTCATTGATATGAATACTTGGTTGACCTCTATTTTGAGCATGTGACATGCTTTTGCAGGTTATCAACAAGGTTTTGCAGTTTGTACTAATTGTTTTGGGAAATGCACCAACTGTTGTGCAAATGTAAGTAATGATGTGAGAAATGCTCCAACGCCACTGAGAAAAACTGTTTAAAAACAACATTGGGTCATATTGGACCCTAAACACTATACAAGGCTTAATTATAGCTTTTATCTATAGTCTTTCTCCCTCTGTTCTATATGTGGACCTGTTCTCTCATTTGGGACCACTGAATTTGGTAAGTTTATCATGTATTTTTTAATGTTGTATGAATTCATACTTCATAATTATAAGAATTAATAATTTTAAAAAAGTTTTAAAAGAAACGCACATCCAAAAAGTTTTCAACTCTAGGTGCAGGACAGAGGAAAACATTTTCTTTATTTTTCAGACTTAACCTTCTAGGCGCCAGAGTTTATTTAGGAAAATATTCTGTTTGGATTTTAAGATTTCAAAAGGCTGTAGCTTGGAAGTGGTGAGAGATAAATCCATAGTGTAAATAAGAAAAATATTCATAATGACCTAAAGTTTGTGATGGGAGTAAATTTAATCATCTAATTTGCATATTGTGACATCACCAGGTGACTGAAAGGTGACTTTCAGTAAAACTGATTTTTTAACATATTTACACAGAAAAAAAAAATGTATATTGTTATCTCATCCTCAAAATAAAGGAACAGGAGTTTGATTGGAGTAACTTTACTAATCTAATTTGTATATCACCAGGTAAAATTCAGTAAAACGGAATTCTGAACATATTTACACAGTAGATTTTTTTTCATTTCATTTCATTAGGGCCCGAGCAGGAAACCTGCGAGGTCCCTATTGTTTTTGTAGTGATTATTAGGGCCCGAGCAGGAAACCTGCGAGGTCCCTATTGTTTTTGTAGTGATTATTAGGGCCCGAGCAGGGAAACCTGCCAGGTCCCTATTGTTTTTCTCGTGATTCTTATTAGGGCCCGAGCAGGAAACCTGCGAGGTCCCTATTGTTTTTGTAGTGATTATTAGGGCCCGAGCAGTGAAACTGCGAGGACCCTATTGTTTTTGTAGTGATTATTAGGGCCCGAGCAGGGAACCTGCGAGGTCCCTATTGTTTTTCCAATGATTATTAGGGCCCGAGCAGTGAAACTGCGAGGACCCTATTGTTTTTCGAATGATTCTTATTATTATTATTTTTACTTTTTCTTTGTCGCAAATGATCGCATTTTTCACTGCCTGAACATACCCCAAAACTCACCAAACTTGGAATATATGTCACACCTGGCGAAAAATTTTATAATCTGTTGTCGTTGTGATTTTCCACCACTAGGTGGCGCTATTATTAAGGAAAGTGCGTTTTGGCTAATAACTCCCACATAGTTTGTCGCACATTCAAAAACCTTGTATCCACGCGTTCAGTGAATTGTGCTGAATCTCCTGATATAGGCCACGCCCATTTCCGCCTACCGTTTTTTTTCGCTAGCTCGCGAAATGTCGAAAACCTACTTTTTCGAACTCCTCCCAGGCAATTTCACCAATTTGCACAAAAATTTGCACACAGCATCTGTGGACCCTTCGGACAAAAAGTTATTAAAAGAATTTTGATATGCCAAAGAATACTCAACTTATTAAATAACAACTTCTTGTGGATTCGGGTCAAAACAGGAAGTGTTGCATATCTCCACATTGGTGTGTCCAAATGATGTGAATCTCAGGATACTACTTCCGCATGAGCCTCTAAGGCTCTGTGCAAAATCTTGGCCCATGACCACTAGGTGGCGCTATTTAAATTGAAGTATTTTATATCTCGATATTGGTTGGTCGGATTAACACAAAACTTGGTACACTCATTGCCAATGGCCTCCTGAGGACAGCTGACAAAGGTGTTACCGATCTGACAATAGGTGGCGCTCTGGTGGCAGTTTCATTTTATAAGTGGCACTGTGCCCACACCATAACACTTATGGATATGAAACTGATTGGGGTGGTATAGACTGGCATCTGTAACTCGCACACCAAAAATCACCAGCAGGTGGCGCTATTATCAACACAAAACCGTTTTTGGCTATCAGTTAAGACATGCGCGCACAATAACGGGGCAATGGGTCCAGCTAAGGAGCACGCCCCGACAGCAGCACGCCCCGACAGCAGCACGCCCCGACCCGCGTGGACTGCGAGGGCCCGTTCATCGCTGCTTGCAGCTTTAATTAGGGCCCGAGCAGTGAAACTGCAAGGACCTATTGTAATTGTAATGATTATTATTATTATTATTATTTTTTTTTTTTTTCTGCCAAAATGATCGCATTTTTCACTGCCTGAACGTGTATGAAAACGCGATTTTATTTGGCAAACACATTAGGCCTGGCGAAAAATTTTATAATCTGCTGTCGTTGTGAACTTTCACCACTAGGTGGCGCTATAATCAAGGAAAGTGTGTTTTGGCTAATAACTCCCACATACTTTGTCGCACCTTCAAAAACCTTATATCCACGCGTTCAGTGAATGGTGCTGAATCTCCTGACTTAGGCCACGCCCATTTCCGCCCACCGTTTTTTTTCGCTAGCTCGTGAAATGTCGAAAACCTACTTTTTCGAACTCCTCCCGGGCAATTTCACCGATTTGCACCAAACTTTGCACACAGCATCTGTGGACCCTTCTGACAAAAAGTTATTAAAAGAATTTTGATACGCCAAACAATACTCAAGTTATTAAATAACTACTTCCTGCAGATTTCGTTCCAAACAGGAAGTGTTGCATATCTCCACATTGGTTTGTCCGAATGACGTGAAACTCAGGACACTACTTCCACATGAGCCCCTAAGGCTCTGTGCAAAATATTAGCCGATGACCACTAGGTGGCGCTCTTTAAATTGAAGTAATTTATATCTCAACATCGGTTGGTCGGATTAACACAAAACTTGGTACACTCATTGCCAATGCCCTCCTGAGGATAGCTGACAAAGGGGTTACCGATCTGACACTAGGTGGCGCTCTGGTGGCAGTTTCTTTTTAGATTTGGCACTGTGCCCACACCATAACACTTATGGATATGAAATTCATAGGGGTGGTATAGACTTGCCCCTGTAACTCACACACCAAAAATGACCAACAGGTGGCGCTATTATCAACACAAAGCAGTTTTTGACTAATAACTCCCACATAATTTGTCAGACATTGTTAAACATTATATCTATATGTTCCCTGAATACAGCCGAACCGTGTGATGTAGGCCACGCCCACGTTCGCACTGAATTTCCATTTGCAAATTCGCCAAATGTCGCAAACCTACTTTTTCGAACTCCTCCCAGGCAATTTTTCATATTTGCACCAAACTTTGCACGCAGCATCTCTGGACCCTTTTGACAAAAAGTTATTAAAAGAAATGTGCTAGTCCACAGAACGCCCAAAATATAAAACAACAATTTCCTGCGCATTGTGGTCAAACAGACATTCTTGTGTATCTTGATGAAATACAGTCCGATGAACACAAAACTTTTGGCAATTGTGTTCCATGGCACAATGAGCATTTCTACAAAATTTCTTGCAAATCGACCAATAGGTGGCGCTTTTATTGCTAAATGACGAAATGACAGCTTCACTGCCTTCAGTTTTGATTCCTCTATGGAAGTTGTTGCATGAACAAGCCTCGACAGCAGCATGCCCCGACAGCAGCATGTCACGACAGCAGCATGCCCCAACGGCAGCATGTAACGACGGCAGCATGCCGCGACGGCAGCACGCCCCGACCCGCGTGGACTGCGAGGGCCCGTTCATCGCTGCTTGCAGCTTTAATTATTATTTTATTCCTTCGTCCAAAATGATCGCATTTTTCACTGCCTGAACATACCCCAAAACTCACCAAAGTTGGAATATAGATCAGACCTGGCGAAAAATTTTATAATCTGTTGTCATTGTGAATTTTCACCGCTAGGTGGCGCTGTAATAAGGAAAGTGCATTTTGGCTAATAACTCCCACATACTTTGTCGCACATTCAAAACCTTGTATCCACGCGTTCAGTGAATTGTGCTGAATCTCCTGATATAGGCCACGCCCATTTTCGCCTACCGTTTTTTTTCGCTAGCTCACGAAATGTCGCAAACCTACTTTTTCGAACTCCTCCCAGGCAATTTCACCAATTTGCACCAAACTTTGCACACAGCATCTGTGGACCCTCCTGACAAAAAGTTATAAAAAGAATTTTGATATTCCAAAAAATACTCAAGTTATTAAATAACAACTTCCTGCAGATTTCGTTCCAAACAGGAAGTGTTGCATATCTCCACATTGGTTTGTCCAAATGACGTCAAACTCAGGATCCTACTTCCTCATGAGGCCCTAAGGCTCTGTGCTAAATTTTGGCCGATGACCACTAGGTGGCGCTCTTTAAATTGAACTATTTTATATCTCGACATCGGTTGGTCGGATTAACACAAAACTTGGTACACTCATTGCCAATGGCCTCCTGAGGATAGCTGACACAGGGGTGACCGATCTGACACTAGGTGGCGCTTTGGTGGCAGTTTCTTTTTATATTTGGCACTGTGCCCACACCATAACACTTATGGATATGAAATTGACAGGGGTGGTATAGACCGGCCCCTGTAACTCACACACCAAAAATGACCAGCAGGGGGCGCTATCATCAACACAAACCGTTTTTGCCTAATAACTCCCACATAATATGGTGCACATTGTTAAACCTTATATCTACGTGTTCCCTGAATTCAGCTGGACTGTGTGATGTAGGCCACGCCCACTTTCTCGCCAGAACTCAATTGGCAAATTCGCCAAATGTCGCAAACCTACTTTTTCGAACTCCTCCCAGGCAATTTCACCAATTTGCACAAAACTTTGCACACAGCATCTGTGGACCCTCCTGACAAAAAGTTATTAAAAGAATTTTGATATTCCAAGAAATACTCAAGTTATTAAATAACAACTTCCTGCAGATTTCGTTCCAAACAGGAAGTGTTGCATATCTCCACATTGGTTTGTCCAAATGACGTCAACCTCAGGATCCTACTTCCTCATGAGGCCCTAAGGCTCTGTGCTAAATTTTCGTTGATGACCACTAGGTGGCGCTCTTTAAATTGAACTATTTTATATCTCGACATTGGTTGGTCGGATTAACACAAAACTTGGTACACTGATTGCCAATGGCCTCCTGAGGACAGCTGACGAAGGTGTTACCGATCTGACAATAGGTGGCGCTCTGGTGGCAATTTCATTTTATAATTGGCACTGTGCCCACACCATAACACTTATGGATATGAAACTGATTGGGGTGGTATAGACTGGCATCTGTAACTCACACACCAAAAATCACCAGCAGGTGGCGCTATTATCAACACAATACCGTTTTTGCCTATCAGTTAAGACATGCGCGCACAATAACGGGGCAATGGGTCCGGGTAAGGAGCACGCCCCGACGGCAGCACGCCCCGACCCGCGTGGCCTGCGAGGGCCCGTTCATCGCTGCTTGCAGCTTTAATTATTATTATTTTTATTAGGGCCCGAGCAGTGAAACTGCGAGGACCCTATTGTAATTGCAATGATTATTAGGGCCCGAGCAGTGAAACTGCGAGGTCCCTATTGTTTTTCTCGTGATTCTTATTATTAGGGCCCGAGCAGGAAACCTGCGAGGTCCCTATTGTTTTTGTAGTGATTATTATTTTTTTTATTTTTTTTTTTTCTTTGTCCCAAATGATCGCATCTTTCACTGCCTGAACATACCCCAAAACTCACCAAACTTGGAATATAGATCAGACCTGGCGAAAAATTTTATAATCTGTTGTCGTTGTGAATTTTCACCACTAGGTGGCGCTACAATCAAGGAAAGTGCGTTTTGGCTAATAACTCCCACATACTTTGTCGCACATTCAAAATTCAAAGTTCAGTGAATTGTGCTGAATCTCCTGATATAGGCCACGCCCATTTCCGCCAACCGTTTTTTTTCGCTAGCTCGCGAAATGTCAAAAACCTACTTTTTCGAACTCCTCCCAGGTAATTTCACCGATTTGCACGAAACTTTGCACACAGCATCTGTGGACCCTTCTGACAAAAAGTTATTAAAAGAATTTTGATACACCAAAGAATACTCAAGTTATTAAATAACAACTTCCTGTGGAATCGGGTAACAACAGGAAGTGTTGCATATCTCCACATTGGTGCGTCCAAATGACGTGAAACTCAGGATACTACTTCCCCATGAGCCTCTAAGGCTCTGTGCAAAATCTTGGCCCATGACCACTAGGTGGCGCTATTTAAATTGAAGTATTTTATATCTCGACATTGGTTGGTCGGATTAACACAAAACTTGGTACACTGATTGCCAATGCCCTCCTGAGGATAGCTGACAAAGGGGTTACCGATCTGACACTAGGTGGCGCTCTGGTGGCAGTTTCATTTTATAATTGGCACTGTGCCCACACCATAACACTTATGGACATGAAACTGATTGGGGTGGTATAGACTGGCATTTGTAACTCACACACCAAAAATCACCAGCAGGTGGCGCTATTATCAAGAAAA
The DNA here is from genome assembly GCF_040436345.1 of Pagrus major. Lineage (NCBI taxonomy): Eukaryota > Metazoa > Chordata > Actinopteri > Spariformes > Sparidae > Pagrus > Pagrus major. Next base: position 34,453,563 of record NC_133216.1, read on the forward strand.
AACGTTTTTTGCTAATTACTCCCACATAATATGGTGCACATCGTTAAACATTATATCTATATGTTCCCTGAACACAGCCGAACCGTGTGATGTAGGCTACGCCCACATTCGCACTGAATTTCCATTCGCAAATTCGCCAAATGTCGCAAACCTACTTTTTCGAACTCCTCCCAGGCAATTTTTCCAATTTGCACCAAACTTTGCACGCAGCACCTGTGGACCCTCCTGACAAAAAGTTATTAAAAGAAATGTGCTAGTCCACAGAACGCCCAAAATATAAAACAACAATTTCCTGCACACTGTCGTCAAACAGACATTCTTGTGTATCTTGATGAAATACAGTCCGATTAACACAAAACGTTTCCCAGTTGTGTTCCATGGCAAGATGAGCATTTCTACAAAATTTCATGCAAATCGACCAATAGGTGGCGCTTTTATTGCTAAATGACGAAACAGCAGCTTCACTGCCTTCAGTTCTGTTTCCTCTATGGAAGTTGTTGCATGAACAAGCCTCGACAGCAGCATGTAACGACAGCAGCATGACCCGACGGCAGCACGCCCTGACGCGCGTGGACTGCGAGGGCCCGTTCATCGCTTCTTGCAGCTTTAATTAGGGCCCGAGCAGGAAACCTGCGAGGTCCCTATTGTAATCGTAGTGATTCTTATTAGGGCCCGAGCAGGAAACCTGCGAGGTCCCTATTGTTTTTCGAATGATTATTAGGGCCCGAGCAGGGAACCTGCGAGGTCCCTATTGTTTTTCGAATGATTATTATTAGGGCCCGAGCAGGAAACCTGCGAGGTCCCTATTGTAATCGTAATGATTATTATTATTTTTTGTTTTTATTAGGGCCCGAGCAGTGAAACTGCGAGGACCCTATTGTTTTTGTAATTAGGGCCCGAGCAGTGAAACTGCGAGGACCCTATTGTAATTGTAATGATTATTATTAGGGCCCGAGCAGGGAACCTGCGAGGTCCCTATTGTAATTGCAATGATTATTATTATTATTTTTAGTTTTTTTTCTTTGTCCAAAATGATCGCATTTTTCACTGCCTGAATGTGAATGAAAAGTCAATTTTATTTGGCAAACACATTAGGCTTGGCGAAAAATTTTATAATCTGTTGTCGTTGTGATTTTTCACCACTTGGTGGCGCTACAATCAAGGAAAGTGCGTTTTGGCTAATAACTCCCACATACTTTGTCGCACATTCAAAAACCTTATATCCACGCGCTCAGTGAATCGGGCTGAATCTCTTGATATAGGCCACGCCCATTTCCACCTACGGTTTTTTATGCTAGCTCGCAAAATGTCGCAAACCTACTTTTTCGAACTCCTCCCAGGCCATTTCACCGATTTGCACGAAACTTTGCACACAGCATCAGGGGACCCTCATGACAAAAAGTTATTAAAAGAATTTTGGAATTCCAAACAATACTCAAGTTATTAAATAACAACTTCCTATAAAATCGGGTCAAAACAGGAAGTGTTGCATATCTTCACATTGCTTTGTCGAAATGACATGAAACTGAGGATACCACTTTCCCATGAGCCCATAAGGCTCTGTGCGAAATTGTGGTGGACGACCACTAGGTGGCGCTCTTTAAATTGAAGTATTTTATATCTCGACATTGGTGGGTCGGATTAACACAAAACTTGGTACAATTCTTGCCACTGCCCTTCTGAGGACAGCTGACGAAGGTGTTATTGATCTGACACTAGGTGGCGCTCTGGTGGCAGTTTATTTTTAGATTTGGTACTGTGCCCACACCATAACACTTATGGATATGAAATTCATAGGGGTGGTAAAGACTGGCCCCTGTAACTCACACACCAAAGATGACCAACAGGTGGCGCTATTATCAACACAAAGCAGTTTTTGACCAATAACTCCCACATAATTTGTCAGACATTGTTAAACCTTATATCTACGTGTTCCCTGAATTCAGCTGAATTATATGATGTAGGCCACGCCCACGTTTGCGCTAAATTTCCATTCGCAAATGCGCAAAATGTCACAAACCTACATTTTCGAACTCCTCCCAGACAATTTCTCTGATTTGCACCAAACTTTGCACACAGCACCTGTGGACCCTCCTGACAAAAAGTTATTAAAAGAATTTTGATATTCCAAAGAATACTCAAGTTATTAAATAAGAACTTCCTGTAGATTACAGTCAAAAGAGGAAGTGTTGCATATATCCACATTGGTGTGTCCAAATGACGTGAAACTCAGGACAGTACTTCCCCATGAGCCCCTAAGACTCTGTGCAAAATCTTGGCCCATGACCACTAGGTGGCGCTATTTAAATTGAAGTATTTTATATCTCGACATTGGTTGGTCGGATTAACACAAAACTTGGTACACTGATTGCCAATGGCCTCCTGAGGACAGCTGACGAAGGTGTTACCGATCTAACAATAGGTGGCGCTCTGGTGGCAATTTCATTTTATAATTGGCACTGTGCCAACACCATAACACTTATGGATATGAAACTGATTGGGGTGGTATAGACTGGCATCTGTAACTCACACACCAAAAATCACCAGCAGGTGGCGCTATTATCAACACAATACCGTTTTTGGCTATCAGTTAAGACATGCGCGCACAATAACGGGGCAATGGGTCCGGGTAAGGAGCACGCCCCGACGGCAGCACGCCCCGACCCGCGTGGCCTGCGAGGGCCCGTTCATCGCTGCTTGCAGCTTTAATTTTTTGTTATATTTTTTCTTTGTCCAAAATGATCGCATTTTTCACTGCCTGAACATACCCCAAAAGTCACCAAACTTGGAATATAGATCAGACCTGGCGAAAAATTTTATAATCTGTTGTCGTTGTGAACTTTCACCACTAGGTGGCGCTACAATCAAGGAAAGTGCGTTTTGCCTAATAACTCCCATATACTTTGTCGCACATTCAAAAACCTTATATCCACGCGTTCTGTGAATCTTGCTGAATCTCCTGATATAGGCCACGCCCATTTCCGCCTACCGTTTTTTTTCGCTAGCTCGCAAAATGTCGAAAACCTACTTTTTCGAACTCCTCCCAGGCAATTTCACCGATTTCCATGAAACTTTGCAAACAGCATCTGTGGACCCTTCTGACAAAAAGTTATTAAAAGAATTTTGATACGCCAAAGAACACTCAAGTTATTAAATAACAACTTCCTGTGGATTCGGGTCACAACAGGAAGTGCTGCATATCTCCACATTGGTGTGTCCAAATGACATGAAACTCAGGATACTACTTCCCCATGAGCCCCTAAGGCTCTGTGCAAAATCTTGGCCCATGACCACTAGGTGGCGCTCTTTTAATTGAAGTATTTTATATCTCGACATCGGTTGGTCGGATTAACACGAAACTTGGTAGCATTATTGCCAATGCCCTCCTGAGGCCAGCTGATGAAGGTCTTACCCATCCGACACTAGGTGGCGCTCTGGTGGCAATCTACGTTTATATCTGGCACTGTGCCCACACCATAACACTTATGGATATGAAATTCATAGGGGTGGTATAGACTTGCCCCTGTAACTCACACACCAAAAAAGACCAGCAGGTGGCGCTATTATCAACACAAAACCGTTTTTGGCTATCAGTTAAGACATGCGCGCACAATAACGGGGCAATGGGTCCGGGTAAGGAGCACGCCCCGACAGCAGCACGCCCCGACAGCAGCACACCCCGACAGCAGCACACCCCGACGCGCGTGGACTGCGAGGGCCCGTTCATCGCTGCTTGCAGCTTTAATTTTTTATGTTTTCTGAAATCATACTTTGTGATGATTAAAGACTTCCTGACCTGCTAGAAGGACCAAGGAATCAAGGAATATGACTCTCCTTTGTAGTATGTGTGAGAGAAGACGCCGCCAGATTTGTGGACTTCTACGTGGTGTCCGCTGATAATGTAGTGGGCTGGTCTGGACAGAAAATGCCAGGGCTGAATTTTTGTCCCAGTCCACCCCTGGCCGGGCCTATAAGTTCTTTGTTCAGTCTCTGTGTGACTGAAATGAGCCATATTTCGTAGGCCTAATAATGAAGCCTAATCTTCCGAGTGCATTTCAATTTACATTCTTGAATAACATATGCTCATGTATTCCTAGTTTTGTGGACTATAATAAAAAAGTCATGTCATTATAGGCTACATTATAGAAGGTACTGGTCTATTGTGTTTCCTTAGTCTGCCAAGGTAATTTGTTTATCTAACAAGATCTAGGCTATTTGATTATTCTATATAGGTTATTTGGATGTCTTGTTGAAAGTAACTAAAAAGTAGTGAAATAATTAATATGTTACTTTACGCAGACTAATATTGTAACGTAATGTTACTTTAACATGAAGGTTGGCACTCGTAGACAGTAATAATTAAATTCTCACCCCGCTGACATAAGTAACAGTGGGCCTGCCTATCTATCTGCCATCCGTCTATCTATCCATCCATCCATAGACAGATAAGCTACAGTGGGCCTGTCTATCTATCTATCTGTCTATCTGTCTATCCGTCTATCCGTCTATCCGTCGACAGATAAGCTACAGTGGGCCTGTCTATCTATCTGTCTATCTGTCTATCCGTCTATCCATCGACCGATAAGCTACAGTGGGCCTGTCTATCTATATATCGATCCATCCATCGACAGATCGATAGAGTGATACAGTGATAGATAGGCAGGTCCACTGTAGCTTATGTCACTGGGGTGAGGATGGAATTATTATGGCTAGCTAGCTTGCTAAACCCCTGTTAAGTGTCTTAATGTTAGCAGACTACCAAAACAGCAACATAATGTGACAGAAAATGTGACATGTCAGAAATACATATGCCAGCGGCAATTCAATGAGATAGTTGTATATATCAGGATATGACACCACCAGCTACTCTGTGGGATTGTTCGTCTACTTTAATGGAGGCAGACTGAGAGGACACTCATCCACCCCCATTTCTGTCATTTTTTCTATGTAACGACTTGATTTCTGATCCGCAACGACATGATATAATTACTTGCCTGACTGGCCATAGTATTTTGGATCCTAATACCTAAAAAGACTATGGTTTTCTTAATTTATGCTGTTAAATTAGCAAAGTCATCAGAAATTGTATTGACCAAGGTTTGTTCCAGAATTGCAAACAAAATGTCATGGAGCGCAAAGCAGAAAGCTGGCAACATAACTGCAAAGCTGTAAATGAAGCCAAATGTCTGATCATCGAGAAAGATACAGAGTCAACTATAAACAAAAGGACATGCTATCAAAAAATAAAAGAGCAATAGTTTTATGATTATGCAAACAAGTTGTTTCCAAGTTCTAAGATTTTTCTTTAAAGATGACTTTTTTTTTGCTTTTTTAGCATGGCACAGTGCAGAGGGAATGATCAAGTCTGATTAGATGCCTGACTTCAATCCCAAAACATTGCCTTTTTCACATACTGTATCACTCAGGTTTCTATTCAAAACAAAATGTTAAACTAGAATTACCACTTCAGGGTTGTATCCCTCCGTGCAGCAGTCAAGTGGCAGTTTACATGCATGTCCAGACTCGTATAATCTATGTAGTAATGACTTTGAAGCAATAAAAGGTATTAAGTGTAGTTCTTGTTGAAATGGATTTTCTCACTATATTGACATGTACGATTCCAATGAATAATTTTCAGTGAGAAACAAGCTGTCGTCACTTCAAGATCAACATCAGCAAAAATAATGAGTTTTGATGATGTTGACATACAGCAGAAGTCAACCATCAGGGCTACAAATTTTAAAACATGGCTGCATTACACACATCTTCAACCTGGCAGCAAAGAATATCTCTACAATCAGCACAGTTTCAAGGTGGGCATCCAAGATTAGTGTCACCAAATCAGTATCTCACCAAATGTGAAATACGGTCACAAGTTCCCCTTCTTTTCCTGAGTTGTGGTGATGAATAATGGCCAGAGAAAAATTTATGCAGATCATTATGATGTCACGGTGAAGTTGACCTTTGACCTTTTGGATATAAAATGTCATCATTTTATCATTGTACCCTATTATACATTTGTGTGATGTTTTGTCATAATTACAGTATGAATTCTTGAGTTCATCCTTGAGTCCAAGTGGATGTTTGTGTCACATTTGAAAATTCCCTGTGATATGGTGTTCACAAAAGTGGGACAATATGAGGTGACAGTGGTCTCACTCACGTTCAAACACGTGTCAATGGTTTCACAAATTCATGCCGTCTTCCTAGTAGGGATAAACCCAGTATTAAATGGGCCCTTGGGCTAAATTTAAAAAGAACTTAGTATCAAATGCACAGTTTTTGACAGCCTAGCTCGTAGTTCCTCTCCCATTTCCCCATCTACCTCAGGTATGTTATGCTACCAGGAGCCCACAGAGTTAATTAAATTATACAAACATGTGCTAATAGCCGTTAGTAACCATTAGTTAGCTGAATGGTTCAGCTATGCGGTCATGAATTCTGTTTGACATGGGGAAAGCATCATCCAACTGTCCTTCAGATACACTCAGACTCAAGTACATCTATTAGGCAATTAGGCTCCTAATTTAGATGTTTTCTGAACAGCTTGGATAATGCTTTCACCATTTCAGACAGAATTCATGAATGCATAGCTAAATACTAATAGTAACAGTTATTAACCCATGTACGTATGTATGTATGTATGTATATACTGTAGTCATGCTACAGTCTGCAGGATGCTCATATGTGTAACCCGTGTTACCACTGTATTTTTTTGTGTAGTTTTGAGTAATAACTTAATTTGTTTTACATTTCTTTAATCACAACATTATAGAGTCACTAACAGTGAATTTTTAAAAATTGCTGTTAAAAATTCATAAATAACTTTATCTGATTTATTATCACATTATACTCTATAATAGTTAATTGTTCAAAATAGTACTGGCTCAGTATTCAAGAATGTTTATATAGAGCACAAGAAAGTAAAGCAATTGTTCATTCTGTTCTTAAATTGTTATTTTTTTTCTCTTAAAGAGGTCACAAAAAGAACTGATAAAGTACCAGATAAATAAGCAGTAATGGTAACGTTTCCCATCCCTACTTCCTAATGTGACTCCTCATGTACCATTAATGCTCACCAATCAGACGTGGCCCTTGTTGGCAGCAATTCATATCTTTAAGTTCTCGTTTTTTCATTAGATCAGTTAATATTTTGATGGTATATCAATGTGGTAATGCTCCATCACATGTTTTAAATCTATTACATAGTGAATATTGAACTAAAGCTTGACTATAAAGAAAAGAAAATTGCAATATCGGTCAGAAAAAAAATCGCAATTGGATTTAAGATATAATTTTCACAAAAATGGGATGTTAGGATGGACAGACGGACAACCTGAGAACATAAAACCTCCAGCCACAGCCACTGCCAGTGTGAAGGCATAAAAATGCAAAGTGATCTAAAGATGCTGCAAAGCTACTGTGCCACCCTAACCAGAACATGATTGTTGAGTCACAGCAGACAACTGTGGCTCCATGGCTATGACTGTGGACTAAAGCAAGGCATTTCTTTAAGGAAATATGAAAAGATTGTTGAGTACCTGATGTCCCAGAACGTCTCTATGGGAGCGTCAGGATTCCACAGGTCTATGGTCTCTGGCTGGTGCAGAACTAACAGAGCCTGGAAGGAGACAGGGAAGGAGACAGGGAAGGAGATGGCAGAAGACAGGCGAAGAGAGAGGAGGAAGAGAAAGAACCAGGAGGAGGAGACAAAACAATGGTTTGGGCTGAGTGGAGACTTTACAGTAAAAAGTAAATTAATGCACAATAGCGAAATGTCTCTTGAATCAGATCTTTAAGACAGACCTGTCCACACTGTTACTTGCAAGTGATCAGGACTCTCATTTATAAATATTGCGTACGCACAAAACGGGGCATATGCCACTTGACCATTAAAGACAGCAATAATTATTTGTGATAACTATACAATAAGCACCAATAAGTGTAAGAGATATAAACCAACTCAAATTCTGTTCCATATTCCATTGGCACTGTCTCACCATCACAACACCCCCCCCCCCCCCCCCCCCCCAACCCTATCCCTTATTAATATTTTCTGTTAGTGTGGATATATCACTCAGTATGATGTTAGTTGCCGTATTGTGTACTGCTGTCGGGTGCACAGAGCGCACTGTAGACGTTTGCACTGTCTTGTGCTATAATCAACATCTATGTCTTATCAGCATCAAGCTGCAGGAAATTTGGAGACATCCATGAGGATGTCATGAGGGCAATTGAGCCAGTTAACAGTGTTCCGATAGTAGTTTCAAGGGTCACAGTGCCCATCAAAGTGACCCCCCACCCTGTCAGGGATGCATCCATTGTCATGGCTACCCTGGATGACACCGCCTCCAGTGGGACGCCCAACACGAGGGCTGATGGGTTCCTCCATGGGCGGAGAGCTGTCACACATGCAGGTGTTATTCTTTACCCTGTGAGTCAGGTGACGCCATGGGCACAGGCTTAACGCCATTAAAAATTCTAGACATCTTTCTGGGGACAGGGCAACAAGCAACACAAGGTAACATAATGTTAAACATACGACATCGGTGGTCAGAGAAAAGGGCACCTATACATTTGATGTCTGGACTCTCTATACCATGAGATAACGCTACTTCAGTATCACCTTTTGTGTGAGTAAGACCAGTCCGATCACATGATAAGACTCTTAAAGGTTCAGATTTGGTTCAGAGTTGAAATAGGCCAAATATTACAAATTGTTTACGCAGGCTTTCAATAGTTATAGCAAGAAGTTCCATATCATGTAGAAGTTTGGAGTTTGATGGGACTGTTTATACCTGATAACCCACAACTGTGTTTTAAAGGCCCTGAAACAGCAAAGAACTAGCTGCGACAGAGGCTGACTGCTGCATAGTGTCTTCTGTGTCTCGGCCAAAAAGCTGCACTTGAACAAACCACAAAGACAAGATTGTCCGTGGCTTAGAAGAGTTAATTCTACCTCTTTCTCTTTGGCCATGATTCACTGTAAAGACCCATTGATCAGCAGGCTCATTTAAATTCAGCTGCTCTGATGCACTTCTATCAGTCTGGATTTGACACTGTTGTTGAGTGTTACGTTGTGAGTGACACAAAAGGCACTTGGAAATCAGATATGAGCGTTTGCACCGAGACACATCTGTAGTAGTCTGATTTGAATTGCATTTCAAACTATCTCCGAATGTGTGTTTGGATCCAATTTGCAAAAATCGCATTACATGTGGTGTACTATCCAAACTTCCTTAAATCAATCTGGAGATGCAGAAAAAACTGATTAAGGCTGGCAGTCGGAACAAGGCTCATGAGACTTTATCTTTGTTGTGTCTCCAATACATAGATTATGCAGTTAATTACCACACCTGCGAAGAGAACCAGGCCTTCACTGATCTTTATTCATATTAGAGACACACCTTTAATTAGGGCCCGAGCACTGACAGTGCGAAGGCCCTATTGTATCTGTTAGGATTATTAGGGCCTGAGCAGGATACCTGCAAAGGCCCTATTGTATCTGTAAGGAATATTATTCTTTTTAATCTGCCCACGAGATCGCATATTTGGCGTTATTCCTGGTGGACGTGGCAGTGCATTCAATTTCGATGACCCCCTTATGGCTTTTCCCATTTTGTAGGTACCCATTTCTATGTCTGGTATTTTATTTAACTTGTCCCACAGATTTAATGCTACAGACTTCACAGTCACTAAGTATCATTATCATACCTTGATGATGACAACATGTCAAAAGCTTTCGCCTACATTATTCCTGGTGGGCGTGGCGATGCGGTTAATTTCGATGACCCCCTTATGGCTTTTCCCGTTCTGTACGAACCCAATTTCTAAGCCTCGCACTTTAACTAACTCGTCCTACAGATTTAACACCACAGACTTCACATTCACTCAGTAGCATCCTCATACCTTCAACAGTCTGTGTTGTACCTGGTGGGAGTGGCGGTGCGGTCAATTTCGATCCTTCGCCATCACGCAGGAAGTCTCTATAACTTCAACATACAATTTCCCATCTGCACCAAATTGGTCACACATGTAGAGGGTTTAACCATCAATCCCTTCTATGCATTAATACTGCGTCATATCCATCGCGCCACCCACTGGCCACAGGAATTCACTGAAGATGTCACTGTTGTGTTTTGTGTGACACGTATCCCATTTAGGTAGGAAATTTCCACAGGCAACGGGCGAGCACAGATCTGGGCACGCGGCCTCCGACGGTGCCATGGCCCGACGTACGTGGGGCGAGGGCCCGTTCATCACTGCTTGCAGTTTAAACTATTAGCCTGCGAATCTCGTGCGAGGACCTATTGTATCTGTAAGGATTCTTTATTATTATACTTCTTTGTCCTTCCAAACGAGCGCATTTTTCGCGGCCTGAACATACCCCAAAACTCACCAAACTGGGAACATACGTCACATGTGCACGCCCACATCAGAATTCAAAATGAATGGGGGTGGGTGGGGCCAGGGGACTCCATAGCGCCACCTAACGTCAAGTCAGGCCGCGAAAACATTCTCGGATCGTCTTAAAATTTAGAGGAGTCATGGGTCTCAAGGATTTAGGCAGGAATTATTTTTGTAGGAATTTTTGCCGCAACAGGAAGTCGGCCATCTTGAATGGCGTGCGGTGAATCTCATTTTTCCAACGCTGTTTTCGGGACTTTAGGATGTTCGCAGACTCACCAAATTTGTCACGTAGCTCCCTACCCATGACTAGGTTAATTCAGTACCACAACTGCCCTCATGCGCGGCACGACAGCTCAGTAGCGCCCCCTAACGCCCCCCTTATGGGTTTTCCCATTCATTTTTTTTCATGTCTATGCCTCATACTTTATTTAACTCGTCCTACAGATTTGACGCCACAGACTTCACACTCACTAAATATCATCGTTAGACCTTGATGATGAAAAGTTGTGAAGAGCTTTCACCTCCGATATACCTGGTGGGCATGGCAGTGCGGTGACCCCTTATGGCTGTTCCCATTCTGTAGGAAGACATTTATATGCCTCGTACATTGTTTAACTTGGCCTACAGATTTTTACGCCACAGACTTCCCAGTCACTAAGTCTCATCCTCATGCCTTGATGATGAAAAGTTGCGAAAAACTTTCTAATACTTTAATAATACTTTTTAATATCAAAATAAATCTCCTTGAGGTCTTTTTGAGCCATAAGCCATTTTGCCAAGACAGCTTAAATATAAACTTGTAGGTTTATGCAACAGTTTGGTTTAGTCACCGTTGTTTATACACAGAGATTCAGTGTTTAATTTTGTAGGCTAAAGCGTTTTTTTCTCTCACCAGACAAGCGCTGAGGAGCACACGGATGAAGCGGATTTGTGCCTGAAAAATATGGATACGAAATGCTGCAAGTTGCATTTTTCTAGCAGTTTTTGAACTCACTTATAGGTTAAATGTATTCCCAACTCTTCAGCGCAAGTGGCAGAGCTTCACCACTCATCAACATGCTCAGGCAACTGCACATAGAGCCCTGCTCCCCTAAGGGTCTGCCGGCATTTCTTTGCGCTGGCCAGTTCTGTTCCTCCTTGACTCCTTTCCAATCACAGAAAACTAAAGATATTACCCATTCCACAGATTTTGCCCGCTTCCATGTTAACCATTTACTGAGTGATTTTCAAGGAGGCGCACCATTAACTTAGCAAAATAAAATGTCAAAAATAGACAGCTCCAACAAACCAACCAGCGATGGGTTGAGCCTATGGCCGACAGACGATAAATTCATCCAGTTGCCCAACCCTCATCTCCACCTCTGTTGCTTCCATTCATTTTTTTTAATGTATTTTGGCCTTTTTATGGCTTTATTTCAATAGGACAGCTTAGAGATGACAGAAAAATAGGATGAGAGAAAGGGGGGACGGCAAGCAGCAAAGGGCCACAGGTCGGACTCAAACCCTGGGCTGCTGCAGCGAGGACCAAGCCGCTGTACATGGGACGTGCGCTCTACCAACTGAGCTACAGGGGCACTCTTTTTCTTTTTCTTATCCATCTCTTCTGAGCCCACTGACTTAATGAAAGTGAAAAAACATGTTTCTGGAGTTCAACTTTAATGTACAAATAGTACACATTCAGTATATTCTTAATGCCCTTAAATGTGTAATTTGTAAGATATGGTCAGAATTTGAAGGTTGCTCCAAAACTATAGGTGGCAACATATCACCAAAGTAACCGACAACTGCTGCTCTTTTCTAGCTATCCTTGGCTGTAGCTAGCTACCGTTAGCTAAATTGCAAGCTCATGGCTCAGTTAGCCACAGAGCCAGTTGCACCAGTTTGCCTGGCCCAGGGAGCTTGGATCACCAGACTATGACTGAGATTTGAAGACACGGCAGGTGGGCACAGGAGAGGCATGAAGTGGCAGAGGTGAGAGAGAGAGTTGGACATCAGCAGCAGGCGAAAATGGCATGTAGAGCTGGGATATTTTTATCAGAAATACTTTATATATAATATAATATATATAATATATCTTACTTGCTGAACTGAGGATTTATTTTAAACCAACTAGAGGTTATTGTGGAAAGACAACATTTTTATTTCTTGTCATGTTTGAATTAATTGTGTTTGCAGCTATTAGTTCGGTAAAGGAGAGAACCTTGAACTCAAATAGTTGTATTTTTCTGTTTTGTAAGGGAAATATGTGTAAAATATTTCCTTTCCATTTATTACAGTGAAGGCTAAGAGACGCTTGCGGAACGTGGCAAACTTGCCCAGTATATCTGTCCCAGCTGAAGTTCGACTTTTGAAGTAAAGATGGGCTGGAGCTGGCTTGTTGGACGGGCCGGAGCTAGCTGGTTAACAAGTTAACTTCAGTAAACCTCTCTACAACTCAGTAAATAGATGTCCTTGACATAACTTCAACACTGTTGTTTTATCACATCTAGCTCATGTTAGTTCATTATTCGAATGCTTTAAACTTAAATTCTGGCCATATCTTACAAACTACTCCTTGAATGTTTATTGAGAAACTAACTGAAAACAAGAAAACACTCCTTCCAAGTCAAAATTTTACAAATTGCACTCTTGTCCTCAGTCATGAAAATAAGAGGAATCAGTCATGCATTAAGTGAATGAGTGGGTTTACACTGACCTCCATGGCTTCTTGTGACAGCTGGGTGGTGTTGGTTAGAGGCACTAGCTGCACTAGGCCAGTGATGAGCTCTGCTGTGCTGCTCTGCATCTCTGGAGCTTGCTTCACTGGGTTCTAACAAACAACATACAGACACAAACGATTAGGAGCAATTTCAAAAACGTATTTATCATCTCAGTCATAAATACAAGTGAAATGAACGACGCTGACGTGAAAAAAGTAGAACCAAAATGTTTGTAAGTATGTATAGGTGCATAAAAACCTGCATGCAAGAAAAGTTCTGTGAAGAAATGTATCTGGGTATATCTACGTATAATTGTACATGAGTCATTTTGAAATGAATGTGGTGGCAGACTCACATGCAACATGAGTTTGGGGTCAGCGTGGATGAGTTTGACCAGAGCAAGAAGGAGGCACTTGTAACTTCGAGTGTCAAGTTCTGTGACTTTCTCTTTGAATTTAAGGCTGGTGGTCATCTTCCCTTTAAATGTCAAACTCTGTGGGAGGGCAATAGACAACAAAGAAGATTCACATTAGATTCAGGCACATACCTTTCAAACTACATTGTAGCATCCAAAGAATATGTTCAATGGGACAGGATGAATTCCAGCTGTTAATTACACGGTCTGAATGAATTCAGTGAAATGAACTTCTGAGTAGAATTTAATTATGTTAACATTTGTACTCATTTAATTTAGGAGCAAACATGTTGTAACAGAAAAATATCGTAGATGTCTAAAAGTACAAGCAGGGATGCAGGAAAGTAAATTCCAAACCACAGAGATTAGTAGCTACACAATCACTGGGAGCTGAACAGACTTATAAAAACATCTTTCTCTCAGGTGTCCTGCACAGACATGAGTTGATGATGCATCATCATCAGCACATTCAAAATAAGCACACCTCTTCCTCACACGCAGGGGGGGCAGTCTGGTGAGATACCTCACTCATGGTATCAGAGAACCGGGGTTACTTTTTGACCTAAGGTTCTCTTTCAAACATTCGCTCGCCCAACTGCAAATGTTTGAAGTGAAGCCCAACTGGCCGCCAAACCTATGTTTGGCTCCGCAGCCTGAAGCCCATTGGGAAGTAGGGAAAAAGCTGCTAGGTCAAGGGCAAGACACACTAGACAAGGGTTCCTTGGTACAAAGGCCGGATCAGGCCATAGCAGCGCAACAAGCGTCCCCTGTGGTAAACTGAAGACAGTCAGGGTGTACAGAGAATGCATGAACATCACTGACCTGCTATGCAGATGCCAGTGCCAGCAAAAGAGCAGTCTTAGGTGAGAGCACTTTTAGATCCACCTGTTCTAAAGGCCATCAAAACCAACATGGCCCACTGCAATGGCAGCCAAGTAAACCTTAACTGTGGAGAAGGCTTTGCCCTTCCCATCTATCCCCAATGATGCATCCAGGTCTCTCAGGGAAAAGAACATGGGGCACTGAGCGTTCTCGCTTGAGGCGTACAGATCCACAGTGGGGTGGATGGAGTTTCCATTCCCCATAAAGAGCATTGCCTCTGGAAAGCAAGTCTGCTCCACAGTTCCGTACTCCCGGGATGTGAGTGGCTCTCAGTGACAGGAGGAGCACACTGCTCCACAAAATCAGTCTGTGAGCCAGTGTGTGCAACCGAGGGGACAGAAGTCCACCCTGACGGTTAATGTATGCCATGACAGACGTATTTGTCTGACCGTATGAGTGCATGGTGACCCCTTATGTAGGGAAGAAAGTGCCTCAGTGCTAGGGATACTGCCAGTAGTTCCAGGCAATTCATGCGGGTGAAACAAAGGTGAGGACCCCATTCCCCGTTCACAATCCTGCCCTGTCCATCGTGACCACCTTCCTGGCCAGGACGGGTCCCATTGAAATCCTCTGTGTCAGCAGAGTAAGTCAGCTTACCGTTTTTAGGTAATATGCCATGTTTGTAGTCGAGCTGTGATATACAAACTGTTGTTTGCAAACTTTGCATTCGACTTTTTTTCCATTTTCTATTTTTATAAAATGCTGCCACACTGCTGATGTCTTTGACATGGTAGAATAGGAATGACTGTAAATGAAACGCTTAAAAATAAATAAATATTTAACAAACAACTGGACCTAGGCCTTCTAGTACGTTCTTCAATCTGTTGTCTGTAGTGGGTTGGGCTAATCCAAAATAGTGAAAACAAGGGGGGTGTTCTGAAGACACACTGTTACCTGTGAAACAGGGGTGCTCTGAAAACACGCCCCATTAGCACTTGGGGATGGAGAGGACCCGCTGCGTGTTTACGCACTGCCATACCAGCATGTAATTAACACGCCAAAAATCTACCGATCAGAATTTTGGTCGAGCCAGAACGTATCGACCAATAAATCGACCAGTCGACTAGGAGATTACAGCCCTAGAAAGCCCCTTAGGTATAGACAGCCTAAGGGGATGACAACTATAGCTGATGCCATCAGTCCCAGCAGCCGTTGGCATGTTCTGAAGGGTAACAACTTTAGCCTGTGGAACTCTCTATGCTGACAGGTGGGTTCTGTCAGGGAGGCACCGAGTCAGGGGTTAGAGCAAAAAAAAGAGATTTTCAGACTGTCAGTCAGAATACTCTTTTCCTGATTCACTCTGAACCCTTAGCTCTCCAGGTGTAGCAGAAGCAACTTTGTGTGCTCCAATGCCTCCTGACTGGACTCTGCGGCCAGAAGCCAGTCGTAGACGTATGTGGCTATGGGTATGCCCTGCTTCCTGAGAGGTAGGCTCAAAGAGAGTCTGAACGGCAGGATCATATACTCGTAGATTGTGCCCTGGAAGGCAAATCTCAGGTACTTTCTGTGAGGACCATATATTGGTATGTGATATGCATCCTTCAGGTTGACTGAAGTGAACCAGTCACCACACCACAGGGGTCACAGTGTGAGAGGCCTACACTGGTGAAGTGCTTGTTTTTCAACAGTGATTATTTTGTGCATTTTTTTTGTACGCATTAGTGCACTTGGCAACATGCCTGATTGCACTGGGGACAACTTTATTGATTTTTTGGGATACATGAGAGCACTTATGAGACATACAGGGAGAATGTGAACGGCTACCGCTGGTGAAGTCTCTCTTCTGCGCCCTCTGTCTTCTTCTCCTCACACTACTTTTGCATGGTTGCAACAGCAGGGCCGAACAGCCCGTTCAGGTCCACGCCCTCATCCAGGATGTCATGCTACTGCTTGTCATATAGATCTGAAAGGTTGAGCCATCGCGCCCGTTCCTGGTTTATCATGGTGAGCTGGAGGCAGTGGTCAGTGATGACACATATTTATTCCCACAACTCAGTCGCTGGCAACGCAGTTATCTGCTCCTGAAATCAGCCTGATATGCCAGGAGTAGAGAGGAGGCATTCAGAGCCCTCAGCGATGTGGCAACCGACTTATAGGCTCTGTCAGTCATGGAGGACTGCAGGCAGTCAGCCTTGGCGGGCAGGGTGGAGCCAGAGGCAGACATAGTCAGTCTCTGCTTCGGGTGTAGGTCAGAGGCTACCAGGGGCTAAACTGGGGGCATGTGGTAAATGGATTTTTCCTTTGTGTCCACACAGTCAAAGGCTGACAGGGTTAGCAGCAGAAAAGGGATTCTGCCAACAGGACATGATCTCCTCCAAACATTCAGGGAAGATGGGAAGGAGCTGCCTGGCTTCCCATTTAGCTTTTGGCAGCCTCTTTCCCTCATAGCGGGACACTGAGGTTTCAGCCTGCACCTTCAGCCATGGCATATCTAGCTTTTCAGCTGCCCTTCTGCATACCTCATGCAAATCCATACCTCCGCTAAGCGAGGGAGGGGCCCCGTCAACTTCTCCCCCCGCAGCCAGTGCCGTTGGCTGAGCTACCTAGACTGGTGGAAAGGCAGAATCATCATCGTCCTCCCCTTCGGAGAGGAGAATGTCAGACGAAGGATCTGAGTCATCAGACTCCTTGTCATTGTCCAACAGTGAGCCGGAATTTTCAGCTGGCAGGCAAACATCGATTCCCTCTGGCAGGGGAGTGTCACCCCAGCTCACACCTGGCATGGCAGAGACTTCACCCTCCGTTTAAGGCGCCACTGTTGTCAGCAGAAGGTCCTGGGTGCCAAGGCTTGTGGTGTTACTGTTCGGCAACACACTAACAGGTGAGCTACGGTTAGCTGTACTGTTACACAACACGGAAAAATTAGCTCCCGGTGATCGAGTGGTTAGCTTAATCTCTGGACAGTTAAGCTAATATTCCCATTGGCAGTAATGTTGGGAGATTTTGCTTTCTGAGTGAAAAGCGAGAAGAGGTTTTTGAATGAGCTGACGACGATGCATCACCCTCTCTTATAGGGAGAGGACGTGCCTTTTGATACAGTTGTCACGACTGTCAGCCATTGTGGCTGGCGTAATGAAATTGGGCTTCTGAGGACTACGCAGAGGAGCGTACCCCATAGTGAGATACCGAGAAGAACTCATAATAATAAATAATAAACATAAATAATAACTGTTACAGCAAGCCCAGCTAATCAGCCAAGATCTGAGGAGGCGCTGTCTACTTTACCATCCAACTCAGAGAGGTGTGTACAGCAGAGTCAATAAATGCCTCATCTTAAAGCTGCTATGTGAAAACAATATTATTGTAGATTACATCAAACATGTAAGGCACTGCAGATGGATAAATGTTTTGTTTTTGTAATGTTTATGTATTGAAAAGATGCAGCTTTTATTTTGTAGACTACTGTAGTGTGATTATCGGAACGATTTTCTGAATAAAAGGGGAATTTAAATGATGAAAAGTAGCAATGTGCAGTAATACAGATCATTGAGGATGCCATACACTGAGATGTATCGCGACGCATCGAGAGTTGTTTTGCATTCTAATCGTTGACAGCTGAATCGTAATCTAATCGAATCGTGAGGCCATGTAGATTAAAGTAAACTTACAAGTCAGTTTTGTAATTCTAGGATACTTTTTTGGATCAATGCTATGCATTTGTAGATTTAGAGCTTAAACTGATTTTAAGTAAATTATCTTAGTGACTAAGATTTGTTCAATGTAGTAAAGCAATGTAACATGTTGCTGTCCTCTCACCGGTGTCATGCGTAGTGGAGCGTGGGTGCCGACTCCTTGGATCACCCGGTTTAGGGTGTCTGAGAACATAAAGCGTAGCTCTCCAGAGTAGCAGTACACTGCATCGATTTTAGGCCACCAGTCCAGATGGGACTGAAAGTAGACAACACAGGAAGAGGTATAACAAATGAAGGGAAGCATAAAGCTTTTCTGTCATCACTTGTGTAAAGTTCTGCAGACTTACGTTGGTGATTATTCTGTGCAATGAGTTGACCAGGACGAAGTGAAAGGTGGAGGGGGAGGAGGAAGCCAAACAGACCTTCAGAACAAAGAAGAAACACTCATGAGAATTAGCCAGAGCTATATGTATTATGCTCCAAGTAGGGGAATCATTACAAAAAACAAATGAATATCACTTTTTTTTCCCAGACCACCTTAAAGTGCTGGTTGTTGTGAGGATTGATGCGGAAACAGGAGACAAAGCAGTCCATCATGAGCTCCACGTCAGCGTTCTGGCTGCCTGTCCCCCTCCAGAAGGGTTTGGCTGGATTGAACAGCAGAGTCTGGTGGGACAGGGAGGGTCACTCTATAGCACATTTCTGGTGAGATATATTAAAGTAATAACTGGTGGTCATCTATATACACACTTTAAAGCATTAATCCAACCAACAAAAGGATCATAGTTGTTGGATTTTCAACTTTTTTCAATTTCAAATGATTTAATCTATTAACTTCTGTGACCAAATGCCAGACCTTGAGATCCATGACGATGGACTGCACCAGGAGGAAAATGGTTGAGTGATCCTCCCAGTTGATGTAGGTAGAAGCTTTACACAGTTTGACACAGGCGATGGCAGCACTCTCCATCAGCTGCTTGCTGCCTCCTTGGCCAGCTAAAGCTTTCCGCAAACTGTCCAAAAATAGTTTCTGGTGACACAACAGGACAAGAAAGGGGGTGTGAGTGCTGGAGTCAGTCTCTGCTCTGTGTGTGTGTGTGTGTTCTTTTGTGACACCTTGTTGGCCTTGCTGTCTTCCACCGTGTCTTTAGAGATGGTATGTGTGATCTCTGGACAGAGGATGAGGAGGATGATCTGCAGTGGCCACACAGCTGCCTTCCTTTTAGCGCTCTCTGCAAAGCTGTCTACCAGGTCAAACAACTTCTCTGCAGCTTCTGAACGAATACACACATACACAAGCAAGCAAGCAAGCACGCGCACACGCACGCACGCACGCGCACACACACGCACACACACGCACACACACACACGCACACACACACACACACACACACACACACACACACACACACACACACACACACACACACACACACACACTTCAGGGCTGTGGAGCATCCGAAAAAACATTACCACAATCATGCTAAACTTTTGCAAACACTGGTGACCCAATTTTTGTTAAAAGATCCATGACATTGCATTTGTAGTCTGGACAGGCACGCAGACACCCACATTCGCTTCCTGAGTTGGTCCTATCAGTCACAACTCTTTCCCTGAATTCTCTCTATCACGTGACCTTTTTCCAGAAGAAAACTAACATCAGCCTAGACTACCAGCAGTAAATTCAACATAGATAATGAATAACTTTGGTATCTTGGTTTATCTCAGCATTATCTTTAAATGTGTAACTTTGGTGAATATTTTAACCTTAGCTTATATTTGCAGTCATCTCAAAAACAGCTTGGCCTTCAGTCAAAATTTTTCATCATCTTAAGCTCTCAAATCATCTGCATCTGGTCGTCTGCTCCAAAAATGTAATTTTTTGATGAAAATGATTATTGTTGGTTGTGGCTATATTTACATTCTTATCTGTAGAGTCTTATATTGTTTGGAAAAACTTGAAAAAAATCAAATCATGGGTAGAATGTGAGATTTGACAAATGACTCAATCTTTGCTCAAAGAAACCAGTCAAATTAAAGTTGGAATGAATGGTGAATGAATCAGCTCATACCTGCCATATCTGCCTGTGGTCGCTGGTAGAGCATGGTGAACTCATCTGGGTAGTTCTCCACCCAGTTCCAAAATGCCTGTAGAAAGAGAGCAGTACAAGGGAGTGTATGAGTATATGCCACATGTAATGAGAAACTGTTCACAGCTGATCTATCCACTTAAGAACAGGCCAACTGACAGTACCCAAGCATTTCTCTGCTAACAAATGTTAACCAATGCTCACTTATTGACATTTCAGCTGTTCAGCAGTATAGTGACTATAATAGAATAGAATAGAATAGAGTAGAATAGAATGGAATAGAATAGAATAGAATAGATATACTTTATTGATCCCAAGCTGGGAAATTAAGGTGTAGCAGCAGCATTACACACAGAGACGAATGACAACACAGTGAAATAAAAAGAACAACCTAGACATATGAACATAGCAATATAAAATGTAAAATAAAAGAACAACCTAGACATATTAACATAGCAATATAAAATGTAATATAAAAAATGTATATATAAAAATGTATAAATGAGCAGTGTTGATGTATACACAAGCAGTATTAATTGTAGTGCAAAATAAAATATAAGGTGCAGTGAACAGATGAGGTGCAGAACAGTGTAAAAACATATAAAGTGCGTAGAGACTGTATGTTATGACCAGAGTTTTAGCTGTTATTATACAGTGTGATGGCATGTGGCAGGAAAGATTTCCTGTATCTGTCCCTTCGACAGCGGAGCTGAAGCAGCCTGTGAGAGAAGGTACTCCGCTGTCTGTCTACTGTGTGATGGAGAGGGTGCTGATCATTGTCCATGATGGATAAAAGTTTCTTCAGCGTTCTCCTCTCCACCACTGTCTCAAAAGAGTCCAACCTGAGACCAAGTACAGAGCCAGCCTTATTGATGATTTTATCAAGTCTGTTAGTGTCGCTGGCTCTGATGCTGCTGCCCCGAGCCAGTGACACTAACTAACTTGAAGTTACTAATCATTGAAGTTATTTTAACTGTACACTACTAGACTTGAGTCAAAGCCATTCAAATAGTTTAAGACAGAAACAAGGCAATAGAGGTACCTTTTCTAAACTGTTGATGACTGCGAGCTGGGCAGGCTTCTTGAGAGCTCTAAACTTCAGCACAGTTTCTGGAAGAAAACAAACAGGATTACAAAAAACAACAGAATTGGTCACAGATCAGAAACCTCTATTTAACTATTTCTGGCTTTCACACATAACAGATCAGAAATTCTTTGTATTAAGAACTCTTGAAGTAGCACTGACCCAGTTTTTGACCCAGCCCAGTCAACAATGCCTAGGTAAAGATACCCTAGAACAGCTCTCAGAGAATAAGACAGTTAATTCTGAAATGTGTGACAACTTATAATACATAACTGAAACCACCATGGAGTGTGCTTGGTTTAGGAAATTCTGAGCCTCATAATGCACCAGTATCAGAAATACATTTCATACTGCCTAAAATGCTGGAGCACGTAATTAATTTATGCAGTGACCCAATACAACATTATCTATTTATTAGAAGCGGGATCCTGCTGCTTCCCAGCAGTGTCTCATATACCTTTATGGAATTGACAGATTTGTTACTGCATAAGTAGCCAATATCCATAAATGGCAAGAGACTTGTGTAACTTCAAGAACTCTCCAGATCAGTATTTCTGTGGCCAATAACCAATCACCAATTGTTGGAAGGAGCACCAGTCGGTATTGATCACTGATCAAAATGTTGTTTCTTTACTCTATTATTATCTATCAATTTAGTTAGTAATGAGAAAATAAAATGACCCTTAAATGTTGAGGAGATAATTATATTTTGCTTGATTGAAAGAAACAGGTTTAAAACAAATGAAAAGTTATCTGTAAACTGAAAAAAAGGAATAAGACAGAATTTGGGAGGAAAATTTTGTGTCTCGATCTCAGATGTCTTTGTGCCATGAGGATAACCAAATATCTCTTAGCCAAACATACCGCAGGACTCTGCCGCTCACAGGCTGCTAACAGCTGACAAGCTCTCCTCCAGTTGTTTTCAATATGAATTAGCAGTACCTATTGGTTTAATCCACCCAGCATATGCCACATATTCTGCCAGCAAGCCATTTGTTATCAAGGGGACAGATGGAGCCAGCCAGTGATACACTCTATGAGCCAATACGCAAACTTCAGGTAATGAAATCAGAAGGTGAAAATGGTATCGAAACATCTGTAAATATAAACCTGTAAAAACTTTACAAGCTTACCTTGTAGCAGCCTCTTCAGCTTGGAGCAGTCCACATTGATGTACTGCATCAGCTCTATGTCATGAACATCCACATTGTCCTCCGAGCACACGGTCAGCTCCTGTAGCCTGAGGAGATAGACAAAAGCACAGACAATCTGCTGCTTAAATGCACTCAAACACATCCAAAAAGTACAACATGAAATCTTTAACCTCAAAGTGAAAATTCTTTTACTGAGCACACAAAAGGGTTGGGCAATATGACGACAGATAACGTGCAACTGTAGAAATGTGTCCAGTCCACCTGTAGAGATTTGGCAATACTGTTGTGTTAAGCTATTCCTTAAGCTGCATTCACACAACGGCATTCACACCATATGCACATGTACCCTGGACTGTAGCTGTATGTTTGAATCAAATGTCTGAATTAGTTTAAACACACATTCACTGGACTGGCAAACTCTGATTGAGCCCATGTGTGAGTAGAGCCAGTGGGCATGTTGATGATACAACAACAATGATACAGAATGTAGCTCCTTCATACTCTTTACTGTTTGATAAACTTGATAAACGCAAAAACAGTCATCATTACAGATGAGTCCTCCTCCTCCTGCCAATCTAACTAGAACTTCCCCTTACCAAAACCAAATGGGAGTATTTCTAGTTGGTGAGCATGTGTGTGACACGGACAACTTGAGAAATCTGCTTTAGACTCAAATTATCTAGGCCAAGCTTTGTAGAAAATGAAGGTTGGAATCTAACCAGAACTCCGGCAGACAGCAGATTTTTGGCCATATAGCCCACTCCTTGCACACAACTTCTTATGTTCAGCATGAACATGTACTTGTACATGAAAAGATGAAATTATATGAAATGAATATGCACATGTAAATTACCAAAAATTATGTGAAATGTGTTCAGTTGTTAAGCATTGCATAAGAACCAATGTATAAAACAAAAATATCATGTTTCAGAATCTGGTATTAGTTAATACCAGAATTTTTTCTTAAAACAAATAATTGCTAATTAAAATTCTGTCAACTATTCAATTAATTGACTAATTATTTCAGCTCCACTAGCCAATAAAATGAGCTACCATTGATCACAGAGTCAGCACTTAAGAGACAGCTGAGAGACAACTCTGGAGTATTGCTCAGAAATACCTGGTGGAGATGCGACTGAAGACGGCGTTGAAGTTGTTGCAGCTCAAAGAGAAGAGGACAGCTGAGGCTGAGGCCCTGAGCTCAGCAGCGTGCTGGTGGCCCTCGCGGTACGTATGGATAAAATGGCAGATCTCTGGCAGCAGCTGTTTGACCAGCATGGTTTCATCCAGACGCAAGCAGTCCTTGGATTGCTGAGAAGGGAGGACAGAGAGGTGGGAAGGCTGTCAGAAAAAGGGCCTTAATCTGTTTCACTGATTTGTTCATCCATGTTAAAAATAAGGAGAGGCTGTGGGCACCCCAAGGAACAAGTCAAAATATGAGCGCATATTTGTTACTAAATGGCCCATTACTAACTGTAATGGAAACAGACGTGGGTGATGAAAACAGAGGGCGAGAATGTAGAGCAGTGCAACTTCTTTCTATTGGCTGCTCTGATGCTCTCAGCTCCAGTGATGAATGTCAGTGAAGTTGAACTACTTTTACACAAGATGCTGGTATAACCTCCTCTACTGCTGTATAGTATAACTCACTTGTCAGCTCACACATCTGTCAGCAGCCAATTAGGAGAGAGAATTTTACAACTGACCTTTGACCAGGATACCCACTTTTTAAAAACTTGATGATAATGATTATGATAAAAAAAACATTAAAATGTGAGTCTCACAGATAAAACATGAGACTCATGTAGCTTTTATCGTAGGTTAGTGTGGGTTGGCTTTTCTTCCGCACTACATTACCAGTTAAGCCTGGTGAAACTAAAGCAATGATGATTTGAACACAGACATCTTTTTTTCTCTGCTGAGCTGCCCTGCCATGGTCGTTACAGCCATTTTATGTTTTTAATAATATTAGTTTAGACCCCCCAACATCCCTATGCTGAAAATGCATCAGACCATCACATCCATTCCACTTGCTTATTGAGACAATGTCCAAATCAATGAAATACCACATCACATTTTCACTGCTACCTTGAACTCAGGCAGATTGACACATCCAAGTGAGAATTTTTCCGTTTAAAAAACATCTACAGTGCCTATAAAAAAGAATTCACCACCTTGGATGTTTTCCCCTTTTATTGCTTTTATAAATGGAATCATGGTCAATATAATTTAGCTTTTTTGACAAAATTCTTTCATGTCAAAGTGAAAATAGATTTCTACAAAGTAATTTCAATTCATTAAAAATATATATTGTAAAATACATGATTGCATAAGTATTCACCCCCTTTAAAGTGACTGCCCTAATTCAACAGACGACCAGCCAATTGGTGCTAGCAGTCTCACAATTAGTGAAATGGAGATCATCTGAGTGCAGTGAATGTGTCTTGAGTGACTGTAGTATAAAGACACCTGTGTCTGGAAGGTCCAGTCACTGGTTAATCAGTATTCTTGGCTACAATTACACCATGAAGACAAAAGAACACTCCAAGTAACTCTGTGAAAAGGTTTTTGAAAAGTATAAGTCAAGGGGATGGATACAAAAACATTACCTAGTCACTGAACATCTCCTGGGGATCAGTTAAAGCCATCATTAAGAAATGGAAGAAATATGGCACATGTGTTAATCTGCCTAGAGCAGGCCATCCTCACAAACTGAGTGTCCGTGCAAGGAGACTAGTGAGGGAGGCCACCAAGACACTTATGACTAATCTGAAAACGTTAAAAGCTTCAGAAGCTGGATACAACAACTGTTGCCCCAGTTCTTCACCAGTCAAAGCTTTATAGGAGAAGGGCAAAGAGAAAGCCACTGTTTGAGAAAGCCCATTAAATGTTCTATTAAAGGAATAGTTCACTCTAGAACAAAATTCAGTCATTATCGACTCACCCTCATGCTGATGAGAGATCCTCAAAGTGCAACTGGAGACCCGCAGGGGTACCCTCCTGCAGCAAAAATCCATATAACGGGCGTCAATTGTGCCCGAGATGAAAAGGTCCATAAAACTACACAAAAACTTTGTAATATTCCTCCATACTGCTCGTCCGCCGCAATCCAAGTGTCCTGAAGTGGCGACATCCAGAGTTTACTCAAAACAACGTCAATTAGTACATTTTTATAGCCTTAACAGTCACTATACTATATTTGCCTGGAGGCACGCTTCCGCGTGCACGTGAGTCTCCCTCACAGGCGTTTGCACTACGGAAGCCGCGCCAGACAAGATCAACAGAACTCGCGATAGATACACACCGGTATTTACATCCTGCTGTGAGCGACCGAGCGACACACAAACACAAGAGGGATCTGTCTGCACTAGTGATTTGAAACTTTGAAACTCACAGCTGGATGCCTCAGCTGCCTCCAGGCAAATATAGCTGCCTCCAGGCAAATATAGTATAGTGACTGTTTAGGCTATAAAAATGTACTAAATGAAGTCGTTTCGATTAAACTCTGGATGTCACCACTTCAGGACACTTGGATTGCAGCGGACGAGCAGTATGGAGGAATATTACAAAGTTTTTGTGTAGTTTTATGGACCTTTTCGTCTCGGGCACAATTGACGCCCGTTATATGGATTTTTGCTGCAGGAGGGTACCCCCGCGGGTCTCCAGCTGCACTTTGAGGAATAAGAAACTACACCGGACTTCTCATCAGCATGAGGGTGAGTCGATAATGACTGAATTTTGTTCTAGAGTGAACTATTCCTTTAAGGTAGAAGTAAATAAAAATGTCAGACACATCTTTCAGCCCAATCGCCAGGATAAAATTTGAGCAGCTATATTTTCTGCGCATGTCATAGGCTATTTTATTGGCATTTCCACAAAAGGTGTCATATCACGTTGACATTACATGTTTATTAAGTGACTTTCATGTCGGGAGGTGGAAGGGAAGATGTTCTCTGTTGTTACAGATCACTCCTCTTTGATATGTAGCTTTGAAGCCTAGAAACCAGCACTCGACTCACTCGTTGGGCACTCAAACGGCAAGAGTTCACCATCACAGTGGAACATTGAAGAGGAAAGTACAATACTGTACCTGATGCATTGTCAAGAGTGTCTGTTGATCTTTCCAACTGCTTTCTGCCCACCTGTGCCACCATGTAACCTTTGAAAAGAGAAGTTCACAAGGACTTGCACGTTTCAGATGAAGAAATCTGGAAAGCCCAGCAGAATGACCCGGAAATTTAAAAACTATATCAAACCATCCTGGAGTCTGGAGAACAGTGCGTCAACCCTGTTACGCAATTCACAATTCTGGAGGCAAAGGTTTACAGGATTGTGCAACATCCAACTAAGACCATGTACCAAGTCTATATACCACTTCCTCCATTGTGAGAGCACCTGGGAAATTAGAAAACCTTTAAATGGCTCCAAAGCCTGGCCTGCTGGCCGAACATGAGTTTGGATGTGAAGAATGTGCAGTCCTGTCAAATCTGCCAAATGCACAAATGACCCCCTGGCAAACTACAACAAACTGTTGTCATGAGGCCATGGGAAATGTTAGGATTGGGCATTATGGGTCCTTTTCCAAGAAGCTCAAGAGTCCATCTTCTAATCTTTGTTGATTACTACTCCCAGTGGAAGAGTTATTTCCTTTAAGACAGGCCCACAGCAGAAACAGTTGCACAGACTCTAAACAAGGAGATTCTAACTCGTTGGGGGGTACCCAACTACATTCTTTTAGATCAAGGAACCCAGTTCATCTCATCAGTGTTCTGGAGAGACTTGTAAACAGTGGAACAAGCAATGGAAAAACAATGCTATACCATCCATAAAAACAACTTCATCAAGTTAACAGAGGTCTCAAGGCCATAATTGCCTCCTATGTCAGAGAAAAGCACAACACCTGGGACAAATACCTGCCTGAGTTTTCTTTCGCCTTGAACACCATGCATGTACATGAGTCCATTGGAGTGACCCTGGAAGAACTCAACATGAACCAGGCACTTCAAGACCCTTTAGACACAGAACTGAGCCCCAAGTTTTGCATTCTGGACAAAGTGTCCTATCAGAAAATGAACCAATTTTACTACTGAGTTTCTGAATTTGAGGTATTGTGTCACCTCACGGTTGCCATAGGCCAGGAGTTGGCAATTAGCACACCATTGTAGTCACCACCATTTCTCACTGATGCTCTGACCTCCAACTGTCTCACCCAGCTGAGAAAACGGTCTCATGTCACCTTGGAAGGGAGTCCAAACAACTCTCACATCTCTGCTCTGCGAGCACCCAACATACAGTACATCCCCATGCCCGGTTTAAAAGTGTCTTTATCTCCACACAACATGTCAATAACTTAGTTGTGTTCAGCCTCTGACAGCTTTTATTTGACTGTTTTTTTTTTCTTTTGTTTTATATGTTTGAAATAAAATATTTCAAAAATCAAAATACAGAGGAAGCCAAGCTCAGAAAACGCAAATAACAATGGCACATTCAGAGAAACACACTATGCATTAACTGAGCATGCAGTAACATTGATGCATTAAGCAGCAACAAACTATTCACAATGACACATCTCACGAAGGCCAACAACTCTGGAGGACACACACTACGTTTTTGAGCTCTCTGGTGGGGGCCTGTTAAATCACAATGTTATAGTAGAAAGCATAGTAGTTGTGACCGTCAGCCATCTGCTTTATAATTTTATTAATTTTATGATGTTGTGTTATTGTGTTATAAACTCTTACACATCCATGGTCCCACTCTGTAGTCTTACTCAATGTCCCACCTGCAGCACTATATGATTGGTTACAAATCACAAGTAATAGCCTATCAACACTATAGGCTACTGTCCCTGACAGTCAAAGAGAGACCGGAGCTGCTAATCCCTAACCCTTGCAATAAATATCCCAAACTTATGATCTATCAGTACAATAACAAGATTGCCCACTTTCCCAGTTCTACCACTGAAAATGCCCAAGAAACAGCCAACAGGATAATTATTACTTTGATAAAGTTAAGGTGGCAGTAAAACAGTATTTCATACTGTGATGGTTAAATTTTGCAAATAATCTGTAGATCATATGCATGTCAAACTGTGGGTGGTGATCCATATAGATCAAGGATAAACCAAGTTCCACTGCAACATATAAATATAAAGACAGGGACGAGGTGCCTGTGTGCTCATTTTAGATATGGTACCCTACCACCGCCAATTGAAGTAGGCAGATATAAAAGGTATTCCATTTCATTTTCTGTTCATTTGAGAAATTATTTGTTTGAAAAATATCAGGTGAAGAACCCTGATTTATTTTGGTTGTCTGAACGTTGCCTCTTTAAGGAGGAGATCTGTCTTGGCCAGATTTATAGAAAATAGATGGCTAATAAGACAGAAAATTGTTTCAACATAGCAAAGAATGCGAGCTGAGAGCTGTTCCCATCCGATACTCACGCAAAATGCCTGAAAATGTAATCCGAGGTTCACAGAGGAACCTCCCATAGATGAGGAGAGTGTGATGTGTGATGGAGGATAAGCACATTAACAGTGGTTTGTGTCTTGGTCAGCACAAACACAGCAGCTGAGATTCTGAATAATTTCTCAATTTTATTTCATAGCAATGCACAAGGATGGGGGGTGACAGCCTACTCTCAACACAAAGGCTTGAGACAAGATCAGATCATTTACACATTTTTGAAAGATTCTTTTAAAAATGTTTTGTTTTCTACAGATCAAGAAAGCAGCGTTAGGAGGGGAAGACTCACCCCAGCCAAGCACTTCTCCAGGGTGTCCAGAATGATGAGCTGGGAGAGGTAGAGGTTCTTCTCAGAAGCTTCTCCAAATATCCGCTGTGGAGACAGTCACAGTCAAACAGCATCCACAGCATTAGGAACCCTCAGGGTTTAGTGTTTTTGTACCTAACAAATCAATGTCACATTACTGATTGGGATCAGTAGCCACATTCACTTCACTTTCAAGCCAGTTGTTTCTAGATATGAACTTAGACTGATTGGGGCAATTGGTTTTAGGCTTAGTCTTTATGTATTGTTTATGATTATGTTCAACACTCTCGAACTGAGTGTTACAGCTATAGCTGAGTCTAAAGCTGGGTATACACTGTATGATTTGAGGCTGTTTCTGACCAAATTTTTGAGCCGTATAACTCATCTTAGAGTCAGACTGAAATTCATCTTCATCAGGTGTCATTTGTCGTGCAGTACACAGGGGGTAGCAAGGATTGATCAACTGTGGGCGTTTGGAAGAATGTCAGAGATTTTGGTCAACTTTCCTCAAGCTCTCACATAATTGAAGCAAGAGTCGATTCCTCATGGTCAGAAGTGTTTTTTTCTCACTGCGCCTGTGCAAAGTAGCATAAAGAGTGGCTTAAAGTGCCATGGCGACACAATGTGTCATGTGGATGTAAAGCATCGAGTCCATGCTGGTCAAGCTGTGGCAACACCAGATGAGCCTCTTGGATTTTTTTGTCTCCTGCTGCTCCGATGATTATGACCAATTTAAACAGAGAAATGTGGACAGGAAATAGACAATGACATTTTAGTATTTTTTTTTTTCCTTTTGTAATTTAGTTAGGTGCTGCTGACGATGGTGTGTGTGCGAGCAAGTGAGCAAGAGAGCGAGAGCAGAGAGAGAGAGAGAGAACACACGATGTGTGTGTGAGCACATAAATCGTGAGATTTCGCTTTACATCATGATCTACTCGTACAGTATGACATGGAATTAAACAACAACATTTCTAAAATTGTGCAGTGTATAAAATTACCCAGCTTAAGAATAGCAGCCTATATAGATGGCAAAGGTGATGTAACCCGGTGAAGTGAATGGTTGAGTCAATCAGCTTCTGTGTCTTGATGTGGGTACCACGTCTTTCAGGTGACTCTCCAGGAATTCCTCAAATGATCTAAATCTGAATTTTTTGTTTTGAAAAGTGTCAA
This sequence comes from Pagrus major, assembly GCF_040436345.1. Taxonomy (NCBI): domain Eukaryota; kingdom Metazoa; phylum Chordata; class Actinopteri; order Spariformes; family Sparidae; genus Pagrus; species Pagrus major. Next base: position 34,483,873 of record NC_133216.1, read on the forward strand.
TATTGCCACACAGTACTTTTGTTCTGGAGAATCTATGGCTTATATCAACTTCATCAGATATTATCAGATAATATTTTCATACAGGCAGCTTTGGCCAGGCAGCAAGAGCAGGCCATCCATTAATCAAACGATCTGTTGTTCGATCCCTGGCGCCTGCAGTCTACATGTGGAAGTGTTCTTATGACCCAAAATTGTTCTGTTTTCTCATCTGTTTGCGATTGTGCATTTAAATTGTTCCTAATGAGCGGGCAGCACCTTGCATCTGATGCAGAACTCATATTGAAATCAACTGTATTTCACATATCATGAGTGACATTTTAATGACCGCTGTAAAACTGTAAACAAAATAACAGAAATTCCTATTTCGTGAGTCAGGTGCGTAGGAGAGGGAGGAGAAGACCAAAAGTTACAAGCAAACTGCTGCACACTGTCTAACTTGTAAAAATTAATTTATTGGCAACTTTCTAAGTGCTATATTATAGGCAACTGGACGTTTCTTGAAGACGTTTCAGCTCTCATCCAAGTGACTTCTTCAGTTCTGACTAACTGGAGGGGAGTTCCAGGCTTTTAAACTACACATAGCAGTGTCATAGGCCACCTCCTCTGTTCAATGACGGTCGTTCCAGTTTGACATAGATGGATTCCTTACTCCTCTTTCAAACCATCTGTCTTCTCTGGCCACGATGTTTACATTGTTGTCCTCAAAGGACATTGTTGTCCTCACTTAGAATTACCATGACCTGGATGACTTAGAAACTTCACCAACATGTTTGCGTATCGTCACCTTCTTAAAATAATGGCATATGTCATATTTTCAAAAACAGAAAAAACTGAACCAAATATGTAGTACATGCACATCGTCACCCTCTTAAAATAATGGCCTAAGTCATATTTTCAAGTTTCCGAAAAACAGAAAAATCTGAACCAAATATATATATATATATATATATATATATATATATATATATATATATATATATATATATATATATATATATATATATATATATATATATGAGTATATGATATTTATTAATCATTTCACACAAAAAGGTTATGACAATAGATGACTATTTACATAGTCCCTTGGGGTAAAGATATGTCTTGAAAACCTGGAACTAAAATTGCCTAAGTCACTCTGTCTTGTGACTTGGGCAAAATAAAACGGCCTTTGACATAGGCCATTATACTACAGGGGTAGGATCACATGATCTGTTCAACTGAGGATGTAGGTGATTTTACCAGAGGTGGCCAGCATCATGAAGAGCTGACTTAGGCAAAAAAAGTTATTTTTGTCAAAAAGGCCATTACTTTAGGAAGGTGACGATATTTGTGTTGCCTGCCCTGTTTAAAGCCACTATATGCAGGCTATTCTCAACACATTGGCATCACATTGGCATCATATGCATGAATTCTAATTAATGTGAAAATGATTTCTTTGTGAAAACCTTACAACCACTTAAAATACAGATATTGAGTCATTATATATATATTGACACTGTTGAATGATTTTAACAGTTTGTTTGTCTGCATTCTGTAGTCACAAACTCAATGAAAAAGTTAATTATTGCCATTCGCTAGGTGTGGCATGATTTAAACTTATCTCTTTCTTTTTTTTAATTTTACAAAAGTACTTCTGTCACTTCGTGTTGAAGAAGTAGTTTGTAGTGCGACACCATGAACGCCTTCAAGCCAGCAGTCTACATGTATAGCATTAAAGAGCAATTACCACAGCCACCAATAACTCTTTCAACAGTGACAAAACTACAGAATCTGTCCGTTGCCCACTCCTCATACAGAGAAGAAAGGAGAAAGGAGCCCACTCACCATGTTATTGACATTTTTGAGGATGGTGGTGAGGCCACTGATGACGAGGGAGAACTTGTACTTGGAGATGTTGATCAGACATTCCTTGTTGTGCTCTGTGCTGACTTTGGTGTGAGTGTTCTGGTGTCCAACTTTGATGGGAAGCTGAAAGAAAAAACAAGATAGGATGAGGAGGAGGATGATGATTAATGTAATACCATGAGCTGAACAGTGTATTGACTGCATCATCATCATTATTACAGACTTTTACACTGTGCTTGTGAAAACTGTTTGCTTTGTTTATATTACGCTGCAATCATCACATAGTGCAGCATCCAAATAAAATCTTACTGAACATGTCCTCAAAATATTTGATATGCTCGTGTTTTGTTTTGAGTTGGCGGCTTAGCCTTAAATGGGACATATTATAAAAAACTCACTTTTTCGGTGCTTGTGCACATACATTTGAGTATCTGGATTTCCTACCACCCGACAAACCGATTAATAAGGCATCAGTCAGTTTTTTGTGGGCTTGTTCAGTCAGAAAACATGGGCTTCAAGAAGCCATTCAGATTTTGTCCTCTTTCTGAAATGAGTTCTGACTAATTGCAAAGCCCCTTGGAGGGAGTATGTACGAAACAGAAATAGTAGTTACGTGAAATTAACTCCAGCTCTGAGAACGTATGTAGCCCTCTAACTATAGGTCCAGCTGACCTTGATTGTATTGCTGAGTTTCAAAGGAAGACGAGCAATGCTTGCACTGGGGGGTATTATAGGGCATGGCTGCTACTGGGTTTGAGCAGTATCAAATTTTTAATACCGTTCTTCCCAAATTTTCTGCTGTATACTTTACCACCGGTTGATTACAAGTCACATTGTAGGGCTTTGAGGGAGAAGCCAAATGCTACAATACTGTTTTTCTGCAATGCTGCAGTGCACTTCAACTATAATTTTTCATCTTATGTCACATTAACATTTTTTACATGTGTTTATTTTAAGGTCTAATTTTATGTGAAGCACTTACTACATTTATTTGTTGTAAAGTATTTTTGAGCTGCATTTCTTGTATGATAAGTGCAATACAAAGATTATTTTTATATGATTATGCCACTCAAATAATAATAAGTTAACAATAAATAACAAAAATGGCAGTAACAAAAAATGGGCATAAAACTGTATCTTACAGACAGCTACATTCGGCTATTCTTCAAGCTTATTCTAGGTTTTTTACCAGAATACCAAGCAAAGGTTTTTCAGGGTTAAGCAGGAGATGTAACAGACTTAAAACTTAGCCTGGATTACTGAACATCCGTTTCGAAGGTGTGCTTGTGACAAATGCATAGAAACTTTCGGGCAACCCTTGACATCGGCGGAAAGCAGATGGAATTTGAATCTTCGTTTCTATTAATCATAGATGTTTCTTATACCATTTTTATACCCCTCCCGATAGTGATTGCGATACCTGGGCCAAGGGTATTGGGCGATACCGAGTACTGATCCGATACCAGTGCGTGTTAAAAAAAAAAAAAGATGATCTTTTTTTTCTTTTAACAGCTGCATATACTACTTACCCTGTATGGATGTGATATATGATTGCGATCATTGTTGTATGGCCTGGCTCAGGTAAATCCTTGCAGAGAATGATTGCCAAACAATATTCTTTTATCATCTATTTTGACAGTCAGTCATAACCAAAAATGGACAAATAAAGAAATCTAGGAATAAATATTTTTAATTTTTAAAAAAAAAAATTTAAATTCCTTTAAAAACTGTTAAAGTGAAGCCACTTTTTCAATAGAACAGTTTATCACAGTAGTGCAACAGCAACTTAAATAAATCTAGGAATAAATAATTCCCTTAAAACATACTCAAGGAACTGTCAGTAGTAAAGCTTATTGCCTGCACGTCCTTCAGCCTACATGAAATGTGTTCCCTCACTGTCTCATAAAGGTTGGGGAGAGCAGTTTTATCGTGCTCTTTCACATGATGCATCTTCATATGCTTTATGAGGTTGCTGGTGTTGATATCGGCAATACTCGTGCCAACCCTCGAAATTACAGCCTTGCATACTGAACATGTCGCCATTTTACTGATGGGGTTATCCAGAGTAAAATATTGCCAAATAGCTGACAAGTTGCTAGCTCCATCTGACTCGTGAAATCAACGTCTTTGCCACTACTCTAAAAGCAGTAGTTGCCAAAGGCAGCACAGCGCAACTTCCTGTGTTGGCTTTTAGAGCATCGAAGAAGAATTTGATTTCCGGTTTGTAAAGTTAAGTAGCACTAACGGAGCTAACTGGGAAGTAGCAGGGTCCTGTTTCTAAATTACGTGGTATCGGATCGGTGCATAGACTCACATACTCGCCATTACCCGTACCTGCCTTTTCAGCACTATCGGCAGCATTTCTGATACTGGTATCAGAATCGGAACAACTCTACTATTAATCACAGGCTCGTGACAATAGCCAGTCATCTCCGATTCTGCCTTCTCCTCTATGGTGCCTGGACAATCTTATTCTCCTTTCTTAGGAGAGACTGTCACATGACACAACAGTATGAGTGCTTGTTAAAAGTTAGTCTGTTTTGACAGGTTCTATATTTGACACACTACATTATTTACAAAAAGCTCTGTCATAACTACTATTTTTCTGATCTGCTTTCACTTTCACATACGTTTACATGAAAGTTCTGCCGGCAGCTTAAAGGGCACATTCCCTTCCTTACCTCAGAGGCTTTTCACGTTGTCTTGTTTTGTACGATGTGTACATTGATGCTCAGGACGAAGACGTGCTATAACTGTAACGTTTATTTAGCTCATTAGCAACATACAGGTGACTGTCGTGTTAGAAGGCGAACTTCCACTGAGGCTGCACTGACATGCCTGAACCAATCACCATCAAGCATTCATAACCATCCAATAGAATGTCTTCTTACTTTGTTGTAGCTCTAACAATATTATTAAACAGTCTTACAAACATATTCTATGTGAATATTACACACGTGAAATGCCTCCACAAAGAGTTGAGTTTAATGTACAGTAGTGAATGAGAACAGTATTTGTGTTGAAATTAAAGGTTTCTCAGTAGTGATGAGTATGACAAGACTGACACAATTAGTGCTGTGGATAAATCTATCATAAGCTATTATCACTTATTTGTTTTTGTTGGCCATGGCATAGCCAAACTGTTATTTGAGAATTTAGTTTATATGAATACTTAGTTAATCAAGATCAGAGATGATCTAATGATGATTACAATCAGGTAATGCCAGTGCCACCCGATTTAATCATCAAGACAGGATGAAAAAGTGCCAGTAAATACTGCAGTGTGGCTAGTCACATTTTAGACTCCCTTGTAACAATGTAAGGTCAATCTTTTAATATTCTTCAGATTGCTGCCTCTGACGAACATCACTCTCTACTTGGCCTACATGCTGAGCCATACATCATCTAGAATTGGGAAAATTTCTCGCTGAGAAGATGTGTCACAATACCAACATGGTAAGATTCTGCATCGATGCAAAGGCGGAGCATAATCAAGAGACTGCAGCCTGTGTTGATCTTTGAATTTTCCGGCCTCTGCTGGACAAAAATTTGTAAGGCTACCTTGCAACTTTGCTCTAATGCTTTGAATTGAGGGCGGACATAGCGCTAACATTACTGTTTGGGAGATTTGTCTGAGGAAGGCAGCAAGTGATAAAAAAGCGCACCCTATATTTTGAAAGTGGACATCTCATGACACATGTTGGGTTTTATGAACATGATGGGAAGCGCGAGCTGGATGAGACACATACTGTGTATAACTTCTGGCTGACAAGTACCAACCACAGTAGCTGTTTTCTCATGAAGCTAACATCTGCTGATATAAGGAAGAAAACAAAGAAACCAGAAAAAAAAAAACGGCGAGACCAGCTGTTCAGTCATTAACTGAGGGGGCGCGGCAACTTTGCTCTCATGTTGGTAATGTTTGCGGCATTCCATAAGTGGTCTGTCTTAGAGCTGCCATGTGAAAACTGCATCTTTGTAGATCACAGCACACATGTAACGAACTGCCGACAGATTTATGTTTTGTTTTTGAACTATTTTTATACTGAGGTGGGTCAGATACTATGTTATACGTTATATGTTATACATATTATATACATGTAGTCTAATTTATAAAAAGGCAAATTTATAAAACCTTTATAAAACCTTTATAAAATTGATTCCGTTCATTGAGATGCATCAAGATTAGGGATCGACCGATATGGGTTTTTTAGGGCCGATGCCGATACCAATTTTTTTCCATCACCCTTAGCCGATGACCAATTATTGACTGCCGATTTTCTTGGGCCGATTTTTGGGGCCGATACTGCTTTTGCTCCCTCAATTTACATTAAAAAAATGACACAATGATAACAGGTCTCAAGTTTAAACAAACATTTATTGAACAGTAAAATTTAAGCTTAAGCTGTAGCATAAATAAAACAACAACTACTGTACACAGTAGGATTCAACAGCTTTGTCCAACTTTACACCACACATACTTTCAAATGAAAAAAAGTGTTTGGTGCTTTTAATTATTCAAGTAAAGTGAAGTGGGCTCACTAAACTGTTGCCACACCGGGTTCCATCTGTATGAAGAATAAATAAAAACACAGATTAGTATCAATCAGTATCATTATGTTTGGCATCATCTTACATTCATATCACCCATATCATCACCCTTTCATCAATATCTACAACACAGCCTTGATGATGCATTGCTTGCTGATAAGACAGGTATAATTAATTTTTTCTGCACAAAATAAAGTGATCATGTCTTAGGCTACTATGCTGTCAGGTTTGGCAACACCAGAACATAAATCAGCAGGAAAATAAGTGTGATGTCAGAAGCACATTAAGCAACAAATTGTTCAAGTTTAAGTTTTAAACGGCATTATCAACTTTAAAAGGAATAAATATTCAACCATGTACAAAACATTTCTCTCATAGTTTCAGTTAAATCTCTCATCGATGTGATGGCTGCTCCTCCCCAGTGAGACGCGCACCCCCCCCCACACACACACAAAAACACAAACACACAAACACACACACAGCTGACGCTGACTGAAAAACTCCACCACCGCTGGATTGATAACGGCAGCAAACGGCTCTAAACATGTTTTCACGAAACACTGACACAAATTAGTACTACATATAACACATTTCTCTCATCATTAAAGTTCTTCTAGTACACGCTAAAGACCTCTGATAGCCCCGCAAAGGCTGCTTCACTCTGCTCTGCTAAGGGAGAGAGAGCGCGCGCGCACACACACACACACAACACGCATCTCAGCCTGGCGTTCGCTGATTTAAACTCCTACAAAAACCATGGAACTGTTTAACAGTTAGAGGCTAATTGAAAGTTTAAAACTTACCGTTGTTCTGAAGCAGCCTTTCACCACTCTTCCAGTGGGGGAGGGGTAACGCGTCTGCATGTGCTGCAGGGTCTTCCAGAAACACAGAGCTGCCCGTGGATGCCTGTCTGTAAATCATGCCGCGGAAAAAAACCTCGGCGAACCCACGCACGAATCGGCTGATACGCGTAAAAAACGCAAATATCGGCCCGATATATCGGCCGGCCGATGTATCGGTCGATCCTTAATCAAGATGCATTGAGAATCGTTTCAAATTGTTGACAGGTCAATTATAATCCAAGTGAATTGCGAATCAGCGAAGATTCACAGCTCTTTTAACCACAGGATACTAGTGGTCCATCTGCATTAAAGGATAAGATAACCAAAAATGATAAAATTCAGTCATGATCTGCTCACCCTCATGTTGATGGAAAGTTGGGTTAAGTTAATTAATTATAAAGTTAATAAATGATTTGATTTGAAAAGATGTTTGTTACACCCGCCCCGTGCACCCAAAATCTTCACTGCAGCTGCTAAGCTAAAAGCATGCATCCTGTCTGAAGTGGGTGCACGGGGTGGATTTGCTCTCAAGGGGAGAACCACTTTATGCAGAGTGGAAGTTGCACCCGGAGGTGATAAAAATAATCTGGGAGAATTATGGTCAGGTGGAGATAGACCTCTTTGCGTCTCGGGAGAACGCTCAGTGTTCCAGGTTTTTCTCTCTCCACGATCACAGAGCTCCTCTGGGAGTGGACGCGTTGGCACACAAGTGGCCGCGGGTTCTACTACATGCATTTCCTCCAATCGCGTTGATAGCTCCAACTCTGGCAAGAGTCCAAGGGGAGGGCCGATCACATATCTTGATAGCTCCGCGGTGGACAGGAAAACACTGGTTGGTGGACATAGTACAGCTCCTGTGCGGTCAGCCAGCTCCTCTACCACTCCGCACAGATCTGCTGACACAGGTGCATGGGGAAGTATTCCACCCTCACCCAGAGAGACTAGCTCTTTGGGTTTGGCCCCTGAGAGGTCCAATCTGACAGCTGTAGGGCTTCCTCAGAATGTAATTGATGACAATTGTGCTAGAGCCACAAGCACTAGGTCTCTATATGACTTCAAGTGGCGGGTGTTTGAGGATTGGTGCAGACCTGTTAATATCATTCCTTTTCAGTGCTCTGTATTGACAGTCTTGTCATCTTTGCAGTTTACTAGAAAAGGGCAGAGCGTTTTCTACCATAAAGGTTATTTGGCAGCTATTGCAGCTTGCCATGTGGGTTTTGATGGTCACACAGTGGGACAACAACCGCTGGTGTGTCGGTTATGAAGAGGGCACGGAGGAAGTTACCCTCAGTAAGGTCAATGACACCGTCATGGGATCTGCCAACAGTCCTGAAGGCTATCTCACAGGCACCCTTTGAACCCCTGGAACAGGTGGATATGAAAATGGTGTCCTTAAAGACGGCATTACTGATGGCCCTGACCTCTGCTAAGAGGTAGGGGAAAATGCACGCTTTGTCTGTGAATAATGCTTGCATGAAAATTGCACCTGATGGTTTGAGTGTGCGACTCCGTCCTAACCTAGCTTTTATTCCTAAATTGGTGGGTCCCTGCATACCTATAGAGCTGAAAGCTTTCAACCCTTCGCCATTAACTACACGGCTACACACCTTGTGTCCGGTCAGCGCTCTGTGGATTTATGTGGACAGGACAGCAAACTTCAGAAGATCTGATAAGATGTTTGTGTCCTGGGCTAAAACTCATAAGGGAAGACCAGTCTCAAAACAAAGGCTGTCCCAATGAATAGTGGGGGCCATTGCAATTGCTTACACTAGTGAAAGCTCACAACCTCCAGCATGTCTGCGTGCACACTCTACTAGAGGATTGGCATCATCCTGGGCTCTTTTCAGGGGAGTCTTAATTCAGGATATTTGTGCGGCAGCCAGCTGGTCTTCACCTCTGACTTTTGCTCGGTTCTACAGCCTGGATGTTACAGCACCGTCCTTAGCTCACGCAGTGCTGAGTGTAATGGGCTCCTAAGCAGTCAGTCAGTATATCCCATAGCGAGACACGAAATGAATGCTATGACAGAGAACTTTAGGTTATTTGCATAACCCCGGTTCTCTAAGTAGCATGAGGGAGTGTCTCACGAGACCACCCTCCTTGCTGGTGTGAAGTGAGGAAGAGGTGGGCTAAAAAAAATTGAATGATGAATGACAGCATGTCGACCCTTTATATAGGGAAGGCATGGTGGCCCTACGACATTTACATCACCAGGCCCAGCCTATGAGCTGGTGTAATGTAATACGCAAGGGCGTTACCCATAGTGAAACGAATGCTATGAAAGAGAACCCAATTTGATTTGAAAAGAAGGTATCAGAATCAGAATCAGAATACTTTATTAATCCCCGGGGGGAAATAGTTTTTGTTCCAGATGCTCCGTGCAAAGTAGAAATAGAAATATAGCATGAATGGAAACAAGAGATAAGGATATAAATAAAACAGTAAAGTAGACAATAAAATAAAGTAATAAAATAGACAATCTCAAGTGTTCAATGACCACTGCAAGTATTTACAAATATACAGTGCAATATATATATGTATGGGAAATATATATATATATATATATGTATATATATATATATATATATATATATATACATATACATAGATACACATATATATACATCTATAAATATATATAGCCATTTGAGTCCGACCATCAGAGAGAGGAGTTGTAAAGTTTAATGGCCACAGGTAGGAATGACTTCCTGTGGCGCTCAGTGATGCATTTGGGAGCAATTAGTCTCTCGCTGAAGGTGCTCCTCTGTTTGACCAGAGCGTTGTGGAGAGGGTGAGAGCCATACTGCAGTGTCGCCCGCAACTTTGACAGCATCCTCCTGTCTGACACTGTCAAATAGTCCAGCTCCACCCCCACAACGTCACTTGCCTTCCTGATCAGCTTGTTGAGTCTGTTGGCATCTGCTACTCTCAGTCTGCTGCCCCAGCACACAACAGTAAACAGAATAGCACTGGCCACCACAGACTCATACAACATCCTTAGCATAGTCTGGCAGATGTTAAAGGAGCGGAGCCTCCTCAGAAAATAGAGGCGGCTCTGTCCCTTCTTGTAAAGGACTTCAGTGTTAGTCCAGTCCAGTTTATTGTCGATGAACACCCCCAGACATTTGCAGTGTTCAACGATGTCTACGTTATGCCCCAGGATGGAAACTGGGGTCACTGGTGTCCTGGTTCTCCTCAGATCCACCACCAGCTCTTTGGTCTTTGTTGTGTTGAGCTGCAGGTGGTTCAGCTCACACCATGTGACGAAGTTGTCAACCACAGCTCTGTATTCAGCCTCCTCACCCTTGCTGATACATCCAACGACAGCAGAGTCATCAGAAAACTTCTGAAGATGGCAAGACTCTGTCTGGTAGCTGAAGTCCGTGGTGTAAAGGGTGAAGAGGAAAGGAGAGAGGACAGTCCCTTGTGGGGCCCCGGTGTTGCTGACCACTGCATCTGACACACAGTGCCACAAGCGCACGTACTGTGGTCGGCCAGTGAGGTAATCCACAATCCAGGACACAAGGGGGGGATCCACCAGCATCGCCATCAGCTTGTCACCCAGTGGAGCAGGCCTGATGGTATTGAAAGCACTGGAGAAGTCAAAGAACGTGATCCTCACAGTGCACTGAGAACCTGTGGGCTGACACCGTCAGGGCCTGCAGCCTTACCGGCGGGGAGTTTGCTCAGCTGTCTCCTAACATGAAGCGGTGTAAACAGTGCAGGTTGAGGAGGGGGAGGGTTGGAGTCTATAGTGAGAGGAGGGCAGGTAGCATGGGAGCTAGAGGAGGTGTGAGGAGTGGGGGATGGGTGTGAGGGGCTCTTAAAGTTGGATGGGGTGCTATCGGGAGGAGGAGGGGGGGTCAGAAGCGGTGGTGGCTGGAGACAGTCAACAGGAGAGCCAGAAGGGGCTGGGGCTGCAGTATCAAACCTATTGAAGAACAGATTTAACTCATTGGCCCTAGCCACACTACCATCAGCTCCAATGCTAGTTGGTCTGAAACCAGTGATGGTCCTCATACCACTCCAGACCTCCCTTATGTTATTCTGCTGGAGTTTCCTCTCCAGCTTCCTTCTGTAGCTGCCCTTAGCCTCTTTGATCTTGGCATTCAGGTCCCTCTGAATGTCCCTCAGCTCCTCCCTGTTGCCACCTCTGAAAGCCCACTTCTTCTGGTTGATTATGGTTTTGAAGTCTTTTGTTACCCAAGGCTTGTTGTTTGGGTAACAACGCACAGTCCTTGCTGGGACAATGCCGTCCACACAGAGATTGATGTAGTCCGTAATGCACTCAGTAAGCCCATCAATGTCCTCTCCATGTGGCTCACAGAGTACATTCCAGTCAGTCACCTCAAAACAGCCCTGCAGTGCCTCATAGCAGTCGTCTGACCATGTCTTCTGTCACATGACTTCCTGTGTGTTGGTATACATGTAATACGTGTGTAGCGTTAGCTGCTGGCATGAGAGACCAGACCTGAGAATACCAACACGTTATCTGCAGTAAAGCAATCACTACTTTGTCTTGGAGCCGGAGACAGGGGTTACCTGCTACATGTCTGCTGTGCTACTATCAGTTATATGCAGGGATGGACACAGAAAAGTTGCTTCACAAATATGTATAGCTCGTTGCCATGGTCATGCGATGCCGTCCTCACGTCTTCCGCCCGGCAGGAAGAGGTGGGCAGCGCACGCAGTAGCTCATTAGCATTAAAGGGAAAGGCACTCAAACCGGCCGCTTAGAGCAGGGCTGTGAAACTGGTGTGTAAACAACCCTGCTGTGCTCAATCCTTCATTTTTTTCGACCAAAGCATGTTACTATCATTCCATTTAGACATCAAGGAACCATGTCAACAAGCAGAAATGAGCATACTATGTCACCTTTAATGCAGATGGACCAGTATTATCCTATGGTTAAAAGAGCTGTGAATCTTCGCTGATTCGCAATTCACTTAATAATTCACCTAATTATAATTGACCTGTCAACAATTTGAAACGATTCTCAATGCATCTTGATGCATCTCAATGTACGGAATCAATTTTATAAATTTTATAAAGGTTTTATAAATTTGCCTTTTTATAAATCAGACTACAAATGTATATAATATGTATAACATATAACGTACAACACAGTATCTGACCCACCTCAGTATATGAATAGTTCAAAAACAAAACATAAATCTGTCGGCAGTTCATTACATGTGTGCTGTCATCTACAAAGATGCAGTTTTCACATGGCAGCTCTAAGACAGACCACTTATGGAATGCCGCAAACATCACCAACATGACAGCAAAGTTGACAGCGCCTCCTAAGTTATTGACTGAACAGCTGGGCTCTCCGCACCCATAGTGAGACACTTACTCATGCTACTTAGTAGGGGTGGGAGAAAAAAATCGATTCACATAAGTATCACGATTTTTTGTTTTACGATTTTTAAATCAATTTTTTTGTTCAAAAATCTGCTTTTTTTTCAAATTTAAATGCTTCATTTTAGTCTATGAGCATTTTAATACTGGACAGCAACCAGCCAATTTGGCTGTCCTTTTTGTGGCTAGGTCCGCGAATTTAGACAGAGCGCGGTATAATGGGGGTCTGTTTTGGTCTGCCAATATGACGCCCAGGAGGGTACACTTTTTGCTGCCTCCATTGCTATGTAAATCCAAGTCGTGGATGTCCCGGCAATTGCGTGACATGGGCGGAGGTGTCGATGACGTGCACTGTTTTTGCGAGCCACAGCCGGGAGTTTTAAAAGCAGGAACCAGCTGATCACAGCAGTCAGTTCATCACTTCATCCGGGGACGTCAAGATGAGCAACTGGAAAGCCGCTGAGATCCGGGAGATACTAACCATCACAGCCGAGAGAATTGTCAATAACCAGATCACTTGTCACTGTTCACGGCCAACTTCATGCTTCACGTCAAGTCACATGTTTACGCCTACCCCATTGGCGGCTTATTTGAAAAGGAGGAATATTACAACTCCGTTTCACATAGACAAGACAGCAGATTGCAGCCTTTACCTGGCTGCAAATGTGGTGCATTTTCTAACTAAAAGGGACTTATGTTTATAAGGCGAGGTGGAAAGAAGTTACCGCTTTTCCCCAGCAGAGGGCGAAATGTTTTTATTCAACTATCTAGTAAAGTGACGTCATATCTGTTTGCGGAAAAACAAACAGAAAACGGAGAATGGCGGATAACTTGCAAAAATGCACAGAGATAAAACCTCCACCATCTCATTTTAAAGGTCCCATATTATACTGTTTTTCATCAATTTCACACAGCTGTCAGATGTCCAACAACACTGTATTCGAAATGTATTGCCCCAAACCCATCCGTGGTCCTGAATTTCAGCTGTCTGAAAGTCGCTCAAGTGAGCTCTACTGAGAGCAGGCTGTTTCTGTGCCTGCACCTTTAATGCTAATGAGCTCTTCTGTAGCTGGGACAGAATATAGGCACTTATGTTGATTTTTACAACCAACAACAGAGCAATTTGCGTGTCTAGCTCTGAGCGACGACATTGCGAAACACTGCTATCTTACCGCTGGACACACCGAAATTCACCTTGGGGATGAACGCCCCCCTCTCGGATATCTCCGGGGAGAGGGGGGAGTGTTTTCGCGCAGAGAAGGCCGGCCTATGCAAATCACTCCTTTCGTTATGTAATGAAAGGAGCTAAATCTGAACAGCCTGTAGGAGCCTGTTTTACCAGTGGGTGGGCTGCAGAGACGATGCAGGACTCGTTTGCTTTCCTCATTCTGGGAGTTGGTAGGCTCAGGGAGGACCAGTTTATATATGTAGAGACCAGAGAAAACGTGTTTTTCATAATATGGGACCTTTAAGTCAAAAGTGTGGACACATTTTGGATTTTTTGCTTTGAAGGGAAAAGCAGAGCTGGACACGTCGAAAGTTATTTGTAAACTCTGTAATGCACACGTCACGTACTGCAGAAACATGACAAACCTTACTGCCCACCTGGCAAGACACCATCCTGAGGTAAATGCTGAGCTAATAGCCAAACGATCCGCAGCAGCAAGCCAGAAGACACTCAAGCAGCATTGTACAAACTACCCAGCAGTTCTGAAAAAGCAAAACGCATAACCAAATCAATCGCTGACTTTATTTGCAAAGACCTGTGGCCTTATAGTGTTGTGGAGAATACGGGATTCAGGGACATGCTACACACCAGTGACGTGCGGTCAGGAGAGGCAGGGGAGGCAGAGCCTCACCTGCCATCATGGAAAAAATAAAATATATAATAAACAAATACATTAAATGGTTATATTTATCAAATGGTTTGAACTATTAACTAATTTTCCATTTAACTAAAACAATTTGGATTGTTTTTTATTAAAAATCGCTGAATTTTCGCATTTCCGTTCAAATATGGGGAAGAGACGCACAGTGAGGCAGCAGCAAGCTGAGCCTCACCTTGGATTGCGCAATCCCTCACAAACTGTGCTCTGCCATGCAATGAGAGCGTGTCACTGTCTCTCTGTATGTCGCCAATCAAATGTTTCAAACACTTTTAATATATGCCCCCCCTGACTTCCCATAGTTTAGCTGATGTATATAATATATGTGTATAACCTGTTTCGTGTGCTCAGCGATCTTACAACGGCAGTGAAGAGGCACTGGGTGAGGCAGGCAGTTCTCTTGCCTCAAGGTAGGGGGCACTCTTGAGCCCACAAATTCTAAATGCTACTCCGCAGCTGCAGAGTAAGTGACAGCGAGCTAGCAACAATCTTAGAGGCCATGGTTACGAGCGAGTCCAGTGCAGTGATATTTTTTCCCCCTCTCGCCCCGCCTGGATTTACAATGGAGAATTTTATATCCAAGCTCAAACAATTTTCTAAACTGGACTTTCAATCGAAACAGGAGGTAATAAATAAAGGAAGACCAACACCAGAGCTGAAAAGTTTGCTTCAGACTAACGTTACGGGCCGCTGTGCATGTATATGTGTGTGTGTGTGAGTGTGTGTGCCGAATTAAGAAAATCAAATTAATGCAGAAATCACGTAATGGAACTGCTACTGCCAGCAAGTCTAATGCAACACTGACGACTGTTTTATAAAATAAAAATAAAAACAAATGCCCATAACAGCAGCAGTTGCCGTGGCAGGGCAGTGACTGCCTCAGACACCGGCAACTGGAGTAAAAGGCAGGAAGTGCCACTACTGGCTGCCGCTGCCACGAATTGAGCCAGCCTTGCTGTCAAATGGTGAATAATCTACTCTGTTGGGTTCATATATTTGTAAATCTGATTCTGATGGAGTCAGTGCCTCACCAGCCATGAACCTCACCGCACGTCACTGCTACACACGCTGGAGCCGAGGTTCGTGATACCTTCCAGGAAGTATTTCTCTGAAACAGCAGTGCCTCAAATCTACAAGGACATTAAGGAGAAAGTCAAAGAAAATCTCAGCAGAGCAGAACGTGTTGCTCTCACCTGCGACGCATGGATTTCACGGGCAACCCAGTCTTATATCACCATAACAGCTCCATGTCAAGTATTACGCGCACACACTCAACCTGGCCTCTCAGCGTGCCCTAAAGCTGCGTGTGACTGGATTTTTCCATAGAAGAGCCACAGCACTTCATGTTTTAGAGCAAAAACAGAAGTTGCTGGAGCTCCTCGCACACAAACTGATAACTGACGTATCAACCAGGTAGAACAGTGCGTATGATATGGTTGAGCATTTCCTCGAACAGCAGCCAGCAGTCACAGCTGCACTGCTTTCCCCCGATGTGAGAAAAAGAGAGAAAGAGATCAGCATCTTCACTGAGTCGGACATATCTAATGCGGAGGAGTTCATCCAGGCCCTGAAGCCAGTCAAGTTGGCTACATATGTTATGTCAGATGAGAACAACTTAACAGTCTCTGTCATAGCCCCACTCCATGCGCAACTCCTGCAAGCCACCCAGGAAACCCTCAGAGATCCTCCGTTTGTTAGAGACCTGAAAGAAGCCGTTCACCAAGACCTAAGAAAGAGGTACATGTCAGAGGTGCTGAAGGCCACACTTAATCTAGCTTCAGCGCTAGATCCAAGGTTTAAAGTGCTGCCATTCCTGCCAGAGGAAGAGAAACAAGAAACATTTGCAAGAATGGTCGCTGAAGCTGCAGCCACTGTGGAGCATTGTCAGGTAAATAAATAAACATATACATATTTCAATAAATAAAAGAGCATTAGAGACATGTTCTAGGAGTCTTTCATTCACAATGTAGTACTACAGGGTTTTGTGTGTGTTTACACTGAACGTTCTGGAGGTACATTTATTTTAAAATGTTTACATTATGATTATGAGTAATGTAATGTAATGTAATAGAACAATTTGCTAATATTGTGTCATGATGTGTTGCAATGTAATTATCAAATAAGTATAATGGTGTCAGACAGGACATAAAGACATTTACAGTGGTATGCAAAAGTTTGGGCACCCCTTAGGAAAATCACTGCATCAGTTTGTCACTTGCTGAGCTTTCGAAGCAGCAACTTCATTTTAACATATGTGACCCGTCATGAGAAAACCAGGAACAAGTCGGCCCAGCACAAGTCGGGAAAACAAAGAAAAATCGATTTTAAAAAAAAAATTGTGATTTTCGTTTTTTTGCAGAATATGTAAGTTGAAATCATGAAGAAGCCACTCCATGTTTCAAATAATAGTATCGGTGGTTTTAAAACCTTAAACTTTATATTTGAATTTGGGTAGTTTTAGAGTAAATCCTCGCTGCAGCTAGGACCTACTTGGGAGGAGGGGTGATCCCACAGTAAATTAGCATACTGGCTTTTCTTTGGCTGAAAAAAGAACAAAAGCATGTGAATAGCCAATCAGCTGCACGTTAAAAGGGTCTCACATGGCTACTTATGCAGCCGCTCTGCTTCATGTGTTCTCATCATTGAATGAAGATGGACCAAGAAAAACGCATTGCAGAAGAGCTAAATCGTGGCTGTTACAGTGCAAATCTTTTTCAATACTTCTTCAACAAGACAGATTCTTCTGGTTATGCTGATGCCGATTTCACTTCTGATTCTGAACCCGAACTAGAAGATGAAACTGAAGAAATCAACAGGTACTGGATCTACTTTAGCCAAAGATGAAGACGACGAAGAATCCCTCGGCCTCGCAGCGGAGGAGCTGGAGCGTAAGATATCAGAAGCTATATCTACTGTAACATTTGAAGGCGACAAAGACAGAGAAATGGAGAAGATCTGTAACTTTGACTGCAAATGCTACGGAAGAGGAAAGGAGAATTCTCTCCTTGGGACACAGTCATGTAGCCACAAACTTTCTCCAGAGCTTATGTACAACATACGGATGGATTCTTTAGCTGCCGAAAGAGAGTGGCAGGACATGAGAATAATTGGACACCTTGAGGCGAACAGACGTACAGTAGTTACTTTGGAGATGACTACATCCACCAAGAAGCCCCCGACGAAAAGAAAGCACCCCCGGACCTCTTATTTAATCGGAGGCATTGAAGTCTGCAGGAATACTTTTCAGTTTCTTATGGGGTGAGTTTTCATTAACATCCAATTTATCTACGTTACGTTATTGTTCATTCAAAGACACACACATGGATTACAAACAGGGTTTTTTTCATGCTAGGCGCCATCTTTTAATAATCCACTGTGAATTTTCATTAACGTCCAAGTTATCTACGTTATGTAGTGTTCATTCAAAGTCACATACAGGGATTACAAACTGTTTCATTTCTTCGTGCTAGACGCCATCTTTTAATAATCCACTGTGAGGGGCAAGTTTTCATTAACATCTAAGTTATCTACGTTATGTAATGTTCATTCAAAGTCACATACAGGGATTACAAACTGTTTTATTTTTTCATGCTACGCCATCTTTTGATAATCCACTGTGAGTCCAAGTTATCTAGGCTACTTAATTTCATATGGTTATACCATACATGTTAATAGCCAACTTAGTATTGTCGTTTTAAAATGCAAATGATATGCACATTGAAACTTGTTAGATCAGATGATCCTATTACAAGCTGTAATGTGAGCATCTGCTATTAATTTGAATAACACACCAACCTGATGATGTGCTTGAATAAAGTGTGAATAACACACCTTTGGTTCATGAATAACACGCCCATGGGTGAATAAGACACTTTGGGTGCACGAATAAAGTATTGACTATGATGCTAATGGTTCAGGTGAGTCAGGTGACAAGGTGCCTGTTTACATGACCCATAATCTGAAACAATGGTTTTCTTTTTGTCTTTTTCAGAATTGGCAAAGACACTCTGACTGACATAATCAAATACTTTGATGAGAATGGGGCAAGACCACGGTTAAGGAAGAAGAGCTCACAGCCACGGCCAGCCAGGTTCATCAGCCGTGAACAAATTGACAGAGCTGTGGAATTTATAAAAAACTATGCAGAAGACAATGCCATCATGCTGCCTGGCTGACATCCTGGGCATAGGGATTGGCATGTGAAGTTGCTGCCAACCCATGTGTCTAAGGCCTCAGTGTGGCGTCTCTACATGAAGTCTGCTAAGGAGCTTGGTATGTGTAAAAATTAATTTCTATATAAGAATCTAATGCTTCTAATGACTAGTAATATGAAGCACTATTAGCAATTAAAGTAAACTTAAACACAAGTATCTGTTTTTTCAGGTGAGCGTGCAGTTTGTAAATCAAGCTTCAAAGCACTGTGGAACCAGCTCCTCCCGCACATCAGAAGTTGCAGGCCACGTACAGATCTCTGCTGGCAGTGCCAACACAATAACGAGCAGCTGGTACAAAGTGCAAACCTCCGAGATGATAGAAAGTCTGAAGCGGTCAAGAAGCAACAAGATCATCTTGCCCTTGTGCAAAAAGAGAGGGCTGTGTACAACGAGATGACTGCTGCCTGCAGAAAGACGTGCTGACTCTCAGTTGTCTTTTGGACCCTCCCCACCAGCAAGCAAGAAGATCAGGATGCATTACAGTTTTGATTTTACACAGTAGGTACTATTTATCACACGTTATTTACCCTTAAGACAGAAAGTTGAGTCCCTACTTCCGAAAGCTCCCACAGATCAAGAGTTATCAGCACTTCAGGTATTTACTATATTGAAACTTCCCCATTGTGTACATATAAAAAATAATTTCATGGACATGATAGTGTTTAGAGAGAAAACAGTGAGCCATGTTTTAAATATCCTATTATGTGCTTATATTTTGTCACAGCTTTTATGCCAACAGACCAGGCGTGGTGCTTGCAAGAACTCACAGTGATGCAGAGCCTGTCGAATTTCAACTAGTGCGCAATCCAGGAGTTTTGCCCCCTATTGACAGTCTTCCTGTCCTGGCCCCACCTGGACTGAACATTGACAGGCAGAACTATCTTTTTGAAAAAATCAGGCCTTTCTGTGCTGACAAGGCGAAAGACATCACATGCCCAGCGCCAAGGGTCACAGGACAGAGGAGTACGCAGAAGAGGATGCGGGTGTGATATCACCAAATATTCGACTCTCCTTCACACTCTCCACAATGTGCTGGCTGATCAGCCACAGCTCATTCAGCAACAGACTGATCCATTCACACTGCACCACACAGTGACTTAAATTTGTTTTATTCTATTTTATATTAGAAATAAGTATCTACATTTGCTAATTCTAAAGAATACTGCCTTTCTTGTTTTTCTTTTTTTTTTTTTTTAACAACAGAATTTCCATTTCAATAAAGTAAATTCTGATTCTGATCAGTCCACTAAAGTGTTTATGGAAAATAACACTACATGAACATTACCTACATCATTTCTTTCTCTAAGAACCCCTCAGGGTCCCTAGACCTAGTTTCTTTCCTGCTGGTTAACAGTAGGGGGTTGGACTTAATGTAAATGAGATGTAAATGAGCAGCATTGTGTTACCTGGCTCCCCAGGTAGGTGAGAATTCAGAATCTTTCAGGCTTGATTTCTCACTACACTAGTTTCAGGAATGCCTACATTCAAATGGCCACATCTTCTTCAAATATTTCCAGATTTCCATGTGTTAGACATCGTTGGAAAGCTTAGAACCTACACTTTCAGAATCCGTCAATAACTCAAAATGCCCCTCGGGAGACTTGTTCCTGGTTTTTCCAAGGCTGGCCACATATACCTTATGGAAACAGAAACATCTCAGTAGTGAAATCATTTTTATTAGTCCAACAGAAACATTTTTATGTGCATTTAAACAAAAATAGGTATGTGCATAAATTTGGGCACCCCAAAGAAATAATTCCATTAATATTTAGTAGAGCCTCCTTTTGCTGCAATAACAGCTTGTAGACGCCTCCTATAGCCACAGACAAGTCCCTGAAGTCTGGCAGGTGGTATTTTGGCCCATTCCTCCGCGCAAAACACCTCTAGTTCAGTCAGGTTTCTTGGCTTCCGTGCGTAGACAGTCTGCTTCAAATCAGTCCATACATTTACAATGATGTTAAGGTCTGGGGACTGGGATGGCCATTCCAGAACATTGTACTTGTGCTTCTGCATGAATTCCTTGGTGGATTTTGAACAGTGCTTTGGATCATTGTCCTGCTGAAAAATCCAACCCTGGCGTAGCTTCAACTTTGTGACTGACTCTTGAACATTCTTGTCAAGAATCTGCTGATACTGAGAGGAATTCATGTGGCCCTAAACTTTAACAAGGTTTCCAGTACCTGTGCTAGCCACGCAGCCCCATAACATGATGGACCCTCCACCAAATTTCACAGTAGGCAATAAGTTCTTCTCATGGAATGCAGTGTGTTTTTTTCGCCATGTACACCTCCTCTTGTTCTGGCCAAATAACTCTATCTTAGTCTCATCTCACCACAGTATTTTTTTCCAAAATGCTTCTGGCTTGTCCAGATGTGCTTTTGCATACCTCATGCAACTCTTCTTGTGACGAACACTCAGGAAAGGCTTTTTGCGCATCATCCTTCCAATGAGCTTTTCCTGGTGCAAAGTATGCTGGATTGTGGAATGATGAACAACTACACCATCAGCAGCCAGATGTTCTTGTAGTTCTCTGGAGGTGGTCTGTGGCTTGTCTGTGACCATTCTAACCACCCTTTGCCTGTGCCTTTCCTGTATTTTTTTCGGCCTACCACATCTTTCTTTCACATGGACTGTTCTTGTGGCCTTCCAATTCTGCACATTTCTGACTGTGGAGACAGACAGTCCAAACCTTCCAGATAATTTCTTGTACCCTTCTCCTAATTCATGATAATGAATTATCTTAGTTTTTAGGTCAGTGGAGAGTTGTTTAGAGGCCCCCATGTTGCCACACTCTCAGAAAGAACCTAGGACAAGCACAGCCAGCAATTACCTATGTTAAACAGCCTTTTTCATGATTGGTTCCACCTGTCTTTGTAATTGAAGGTCTCATGAGCTAATCAAAGCAATTTTGTGCTGCAACCTGTCAGCTATAAATCCCTACAGGTCTTGAAATGAATGCGATTAAAAGGGTGCCCAAATTTATGCACATGCCTATTTTAGTTTAAATGCACATAAAAATGTTTCTGTTGCACCAGTAACAATGATTTCAATACTGAGATGTTTCTGTTTCCATAAGGTATAACATCTGTTAAAATGAAGTTGCTGCTTCAAAAGCTCAGCAAGTGACAAACTGATGCAGTGATTGTCCTAAGGGGTGCCCAAACTTTTGCATACCACTGTATATAGTGTACTAATTATTATTGTTGTACCACTGTGTTTTATTTGTTGTAGGAAGTGGTGAGGCAGGACCAGGAGGTACTTAGGGATTGTGCAGCTGCTGCAGAAAAGGGGCAGAATAAAGGAGGAGACAGAGATTCCCAGGGCCCCCCATCTGCAAAAAGAAGAGTGTCCTGTGCACTAGATGATTTACTTGGGGACACTTTTGGGGAAACCAGCAGGCAGGCAGCAGCACTACCAGAGAAGTCAGCCTTTGACAGTGCCGTGGAGGAGGTGAAAGAGTACAACAGGAGCTGCTCCTTTGCCACTGTCTGAAAGCCTGTTAGAGTGGTGGAAAGAACATCATCGTGAGTACCCTCTCCTGGCCAAACTAGCCAAGCGGTACTTATGTGTACCAGGGACAATCGTCTCTGCTGAACGTGTCTTCTCTACAGCCAGGGACATTGTCACCACTCAGAGGAGCAGCCTCACCACAGAGCATGTTGACCAGCTCTTGTTTTTGCACAAGAATCTTGACATTCCCAAGCACTAGCTTGATGAAGAGAATAATTAAATGTAATAGTTCCCAGAGTACTTGATTTTTGTTCAATGTATTGTACTTTTTTTTTTTTACTACTTTTGAAGTCCAGTGTTTTGTAAGCACACTTTTCAAATTAAATTTCATACGAAGTTAAAGGCTTACAATTGAGTTTTCAGGGGCTCTATTCATTTTGGCCTGACATTTGTTTTCTTATAGCACCGACTGAGCAGGAACAGCTAAATAAGCTAAATAAATACTTGAGAATTTTTTTTTTATATTGTACATTTGTTTGCCTCTTTTACATGCAGTCCAGGCTTTGAAAAGAGAGTTTAAGTTCACTTTATTATGAAGTATGTTAATTTAAAGGCTCCTATTTGTGTTGTGTGCAGATAAATGTAGCAGTTTACTTCAGAAAGTCTATATTTTTCATTCATTCTGTTAGAAAGGTTTCAGATGTGGAAAGTATAACCTTCAGAAAAGTATATATTTTTTCTATACTATTTAAGTGTGGCTTAAATTCACTACTATTCAACTATATCGTTTCATTTTCACTGGTTCACACTTCTCTCAAATTCTTACGTTTTGTCTGACAATAGTCAGCTGTACCAGACTTAGAAATAAGACTAAATTCCAAGTCCTGGACTAAATACAGCCCATGGTTCCATCATTAAGTCAGACTGTCACACTATCATATGCACATGATACACAACATAAAACAGGCCATGCCTCTGTTTGCAGTCTAGTGTAGCACAGCACAGTCAGTGAGCTCTTTGTTTCACACAGCTAGGCCTGGTCATTTCTCTAAAGGTCACACATACACTCAGTGTCCAGTTTATTAGGTACTCCTTGCTAAAAGTAATGCACTTAAATGTTTTGTAAGTGCACACCATTTAGATAAAAATTACTTTATACTCTTCTATAGTCTATATATTCTTCTCACTGTGATGTCTGTTACAAACACGCATACAAAGAAAGAGAGATTGGCACATTTTATAACCCAGAACTGAAGTATGAAACCAAAACATAATGAATAAAATAGCTAATTATCTGTCTGCTGAATCACAGGAGCCCATTCAGTTGACAATAAACATAATAAATCAACAGTGAATCCTCTCACAGTGCTGTCTTTGCAATGTTCAAAATGATGAATATTTTTTCACACAAATAATATTTTTCCCAGGATGGAGGGGTCATGCCCTTCTACCCCCAGGGGATTTACGCCTTTGTGATTTGACAAAAAAGCTATTATTTTATGCGTAATCCATATCAACCACTAAATGATCATTTACATCCACTGGGTGTGGCTAGCTAGCTGTCAATTATTCCTTTAGTATTCTCTTTTTTCTATGATTAACTTGCATCATCATCATCATTTTTTCAGTGATAAAATAACTTTATCACTGAAAAAAATGTTTTGACGATCTTTAATGAATCCTGTCTAAATAATCATTAATATCTCTGAGGGAATCTGTCAACTGTGGTTGACTGACAGCTGTGGTGTCATGGTGCCCTCCCGCACAGGGAAGGGCCAGCCACCAGGATGAAGAAAACAGTTTATCCATGTGGAATACCTACTGTCTAGGGTTGGGCTATATGGCCTAAAAATGTAATTTCCGATTTTTCCCCTCTTAAAAACAAACTACAAATGACAAAGAAATTATTCAAAGTATTGCTTTTATTGTAATGCGTATATTGTAAACAAAATGGCCCTGCCATTGTGAACAGTGCACCTTCAAACTCACTTGACATAATAAAAAAAAGTGCCTCCTCTTGTAAAAAAAAAAAAGTGTCCCTAACACTAAACTTTTTTCATGAAACGCTTTTGTAAACATAAATTTAACATGTCAGATTGCATGTTATTACAAAAACTGATCAATTTCCCCATTAGGATTGATAAAGTGCAAACATAACTTTCATTAAAAACATTAAGAGGCAGACACTTCGCAGAGCCCAGTAGTCATTGATAAAATGCACCATCAAACTCATGTACATGTACATCCCTCCCACCCCCAACAGCAGTGACAGAAATGCAGCACTTTGTGAACTGTATCAGGCCTTCAGTGAACAACAGACAGCCCACCCAGATGGATTCACCATCTTCGCTGGAGATTTAAATCATGCTGATCTTAGGACTGCCCTTCCAAAACTTCACCAGCATGTTGATTTCCCAACAAGAGGGGATAACATTTTGGACCTGGTTTTCACTACTCACAAAGGAGCATACAAGGCCTCCCCCCTCCCCCACATCGGACTCTCTGATCACATCACTGTTATGCTAATGCCAGCATACAGACCGAGAGTGAAAGTCTCCAGACCGGTTCGGAAGCAGGTATGGGTGTGGCCAGAGGGGGCCTCCTCTGCTCTTCAAGACTGCTTTGACACAACAGACTGGGAAATGTTTAAGCAGGCAGCCACATACAACAACCACACAGACATTGAGGAGTACACAGACACTGTTACTTCTTACATCAGTAAGTGCATCGATGATGTGACCCTCACAAAAACCATCATCACTCGGGCTAACCAGAAGCCATGGCTGACAGGGGATGTCCATCGGCTGCTGAGGGCCAGAAACAACGCCTTCAGAGCCGGGGATGAAACTGGCCTGAGAACTGCGAGAACCAACCAGTCCCGTGGCATCAGGGAAGCAAAACAGAAATACACACATAGGATAACCTGTCATTTTAAAGACAGCAGAGACACACGGAGCCTGTGGCAGGGCATTCAGACCATCACGGACTATAAACCCGTGCCACAGATCTGCGACAGCAACGTCTCTCTGCTCAACAACCTCAACAGTTTCTTTACACGGTTTGAAGCACAAAACAACACACGTCCACAGAAGACTCCACTCCCCCCCCACGATCAGGCTCTGTGCCTGTCTGCTGCCAGCGTGAAGAGGACACTCTCCACTATTAACACCCGCAAGGCAACAGGTCCAGACAACATCCCTGGTCATGTGCTGAGGGACTGCGCAGAGGAGCTTAAAGATGTCTTCACGGATGTCTTCAACACTTCTCTGAGACAGGCTGTTGTTCCATCTTGCTTCAAGGCCACCATCATCATACCTGTGCCAAAAAAACCTGCTCCATCCTGCTTCAATGACTATCGCCCTGTGGCACTGACCCCCATCATTATGAAGTGCTTTGAACTACTAGTCATGTCACACATCAAAATCCATCCTCCCCCCCACCCTGGACCCCTTCCAATTTGCATACCGAGCCATACGGTCCACAGAGGATGCAATCTGCTCTGCTCTCTACCCAGCCCTCACCCACCTGGACACAAAAGACTCATATGTGAGAATGCTGTTCATTGACTTCAGTTCAGCATTTAACACCATAATCCCACAACAACTCATCTGCAAACTTGACCAGCTGGGGCTCAACACCTCCCTCTGCAACTGGCTGCTGGACTTCCTCAGTGAGAGGCCACAAGCAGCACGAGTCGGCAACAACACCTCGAGCAGCATCACACTCAGCACAGGGGCCCCCCAGGGCTGTGTGCTCAGTCCCCTGCTCTTCACCCTGCTGACTCATGACTGCACACCAACCTGCAGCACAAATCACATGGTGAAGTTTGCAGATGACACAACTCTGGTGGGTCTCATCACCAAGGACGATGAGTCCCACTACAGGAAGGAGGTCGACCTTCTGACCACGTGGTGCAGAAACAACAACCTCCTGCTGAACGTTAGCAAGACCAAGGAGATTGCTGTTGACTACCGGAGAGGCCACACCCAACACCCACCACTGACTATCAATGGTGCCGTTGTGGAGAGAGTGAGCAGCACCAAATTCCTGGGGGTGCACATCAGTGAGGACCTCTCCTGGACCACCAACACTGCATCAATTACATGTTTCTCACTTGTGGTGCTGAGTCATGTGACGTGTAGTCATTGGCTGCGCACCTCAGAGGGTCAGATAGGTGTCACGTCAAGTGACAGACAGGTTATGTTTTTTTATTTTGCGAGATGAAACAGCCGTCAAAGCCCTCGGGTGAGCGATACCGAAAGAGAATTGTATTAGCTTGCTAGCTAGGTTGAAATAAAGCAACGCTGGCTTAGTACGCTAGACAATGACACTGATAGCTACTAAGAAGGATAAATGAATCACGAATCAAAGTAGAGGCCAACCCGTCCAGATGTGCCACCAGTGCAGGTTGTTCTCTGTGTTGTTTATTGTGAAATAGTAGTGCTGAACAAATGTTGAGAATGTTATGTTGAACAAACCACTTATGCAAATAAATGCTGCAAGCTGCAACAGTTGTTTGTCCTATTCTGTCTGCTGTAGTTTTTTTTTGTTTGTACAGTAATAAGTGAATCTACTCTATATCTGTCTAGCTGCACTCAAAAAATATTTCCAGACGCCCCTAACAGCTGCCGGAGAGGGGCCTTCTGATGCAACATCCACACCACTCTCTGAAGCATGTAAGTTTAGCCAATTGTTTGTGGTCTCTTACGCACTGCTATGTTGTTGTTGTTGTTGTTATTATAATCTTTATTGTTGTTGTTGTTGTTGTGACTGAATGGTACAAGTTTGTTAGCAATTACAGTAAATTTAGGTTTTAGGCAAATAAAATGAAGTTTATTTGTACAGTACCTACTTTATATCAAACCTTAATTAATTTATTAAATGAAGTAGAATGACACAAAAAACTTAACAGTATGGATGCACTCTATGTTTGAATAGAGCTACAAGTCAGGCGTCATGCAGCAGCAGCGCTACCACGTCAACACACCACCCACCTCTGAAAGTCAGCTTGAAGCAGGTGAGTTATGTAATTGCATGTTACAGCTGCAGTCACATTACTGAACAATACTATGGTTCATAATTTATGCTTCAGATGTGTTTATTGCCTGATGTGCTGTTATTTTTTTAAATTAGTTGAAACACATGCTGGAAAGAGTGACTTGAAAGTTCATTGTTGTTGTTCAAATAAAACTGTTGTGAGTGTTCAGATGGTTCAGATGTTGTCATTCAATTGTATGATGGTGTTCTTTTTTTTTTTTTTTAAAATGGGGGGGAGTAATCTTGCCTAGGGCACCAAATGGGCTAGAGCCGGCCCTGCACGAACAGCTTCATCCACCAGGCCGTCAGGAAGCTGAACTCTCTCCCCTCTCTCCTACTCCCGCTGCCTCCAAAAAAAACTCTGGACTCTGAACCCTGACCTTCAGACTGACTGTCTTTTGCACTATTGAAATACACACATCATACAGAAACTTTGTTGCTGCTATCACTGACTGTCTTTTGCACTACATATCATACAGAAACTTTTTGCTGCTATTTCCTTACACATTCATAGTAGTTTCTTATATTTTATTGTCTATTTAACGTTAGTTAATGTCTTTATCTGTCGTGCACTTTAATGTTTACTTTAGTGTTAGGAAGTGTCTTGTCTTCATCTGTTGTGCTTGTGCACTTTATTTCTCTCACCGTGGGATAGTGAGAAACGTCTTTTCGATTACTCTCTATGTCTGATACATGTGGAGAAATTGACAATAAAAACTTGAAACTTAAATGTAGGGCTGCATGGTTCGGCTGGACCATAGGTCTGTTGTAGTGGAGTAAAACGACACCCCCTCCAGCTCTGTAGCAATCTTTTCATGTGTATATTAGTACAGGTGAGGCAAGGCAACTTCGGCAAAATATTTGTGGCTTGGTAGCAGATACCTGGGGTCCAAAGTTTTCAGCATACTGTATTGGCACCATATCTTTAGCGATATACAACATGACTGCATCCGTAAAAGCTACCCACCGGGCCCCTTTCTTGTCATATGGGATACAATGAGAAAATGATCCCGCTAATGTTGTGAAGTGGAGCCCACTATGAACTACGGGAGCCCATGGGGAGTGGCGGTGGAGGAATTTAAGAGAAAAACGATTTTCATTTTTAAAAATCTTCCTAAACCACAAACTCAAATTAATAGATTTATCGCCCAGCCCTACTACTGTCTTTATATCAACATACATAACTAAATGCTGTTTATTTCACAGATAAGTGTTTACTCGCGTTTTCCCAACACATGACTGCGTTGGCTGTAACGTTACTGTGCGACACTCAGGTGAAGTTGCAGGAAAGTTTTTTTCCGTTCTGTGAGAATGATGATCCTGACTCTGTGTTCAGTATTGCTTGCTTCAGTGTTGACATCTACCCAATTCTTGTTGTTATAGTCGTTGAGCTGACATATTCAGGTTCCTTGTTTATATGCTTTATGCTTTACTTGTATATGTGAATTGACCTGAATATAAAGCGTCCATAGTGAGAAAAAAATTCAATTTGGGTTTCTAAAGTTATAAGATGGAGTCCTCTCCGTTTCTATGCTTTACTGACAGTGCGTGACAACACAAAATGATACGTTAGTATCTAAACTAACAAAGAAAGAATGCGTCCTCTCTTTTCCGCTTATATGCTTTTACTCGCAGGTGTGTTAATTGACCTGAAGCTATATGAAGCATCCGTAACGCAAAATAATATAGGCTGATAGTAAGATAAATGCAGCCCTCTCCACTCCTCCTCGTCTCTCCTCTCCAAAAAAAAATAAAAATCCAGGAGTGACGGCCACATTTCAATAGCGGTGCACCACTGTTGCTACATGCATGTAGGGGAAACACTGTTATGGGTTTAAATATAGTCTACCGAAGTTATCCTTTAAGCTGACCCAGCTTTCATTACAAACACACATTCATTTGCCTCATGAATAATGAATTAATTGCTCACCCTGATCTTGTGAATGTGTCATGTCATTCCCCCATTGCCTCCAACGTGCACACCCTTGATATGTTTATACAAGCGCAAGACTTTGTGGCACGGGCCTTGGCAGATGGTGCATGAGCTACAACACTAGAAATCTAGCGCATCAAAGCACTTGCTGATAGAAGCCACAATAGTTTTGGCATTCAAAAAAAATTTAGGAGAAAAAAAAAGAAAACTCGGAAAGAAAACTGCGTTTTTGTTGAAATTTTAGACAAAGGCTTTACCCAACCCTAACCCTTTGAGTTGTAGGCAGGGAAAACCCTGCACTAACATTATGGTCTATTAATATAGCTCTAATTTAGCCCCCAGGCCCGTTTTAGTATCTTGTTTTGGTAGCCACTTATCCTTCTAGGTGCCAGAGTTTATTTAGGAAAATATTCTGTTTGGATTTTAAAATTTCAAAAGGCTGTAGCTTGGAAGTGGTTAGAGATAAATCCATAGTGTAAATGAGAAAAATATTCATAATGACCTAAAGTTTGTGATGGGAGTAAATTGACTCATCTAATTTGCATATTGTGACGTCACCAGGTGGCAGCCATATTGGATTACGCAACTTTCAGTAAAACTGATTTTTGAATATATTTACCCAGAAAAAAAAATATTTATATTGTCATCTCATCCTCAAAATAAAGGAACAGGAGTTTGATTGGAGTAAATTTGCTAATCTAATTTGTATATCATCAGGTAAAATTCAGTAAAACGGAATTCTGAACATATTTACACAGTAGATTTTTTTTCATTTCATTTAATTTTTTCATAGATTTTTTTCATCCTCTCATTCTCAGAGTAAATGAACAGGAATCTGATAGGAGTAACTCTCACCGTGATCAGTGTGTGTTGCTTGCGTGACTGTGTGCAGCTGCAGCATCGTCAGAGTCACTCGTCTCTGACGAGCGATCGTCATCAGAGGGCAAATCGTCCCCTTCTGAATCGCGATCAGCAAAGATCTGTGCAAGCACCTCATCTGCACTGTAAAGTCCTCTGGGCATTTTGTTTTTTATTACAAAAATCGCTATCTGTCTCTTTATCTGTCCAGCACGCTCCTGCCACTGCTCTGCTGCTCTCTCCTCTCCCGCTCTGCCGCTGCCGCTCTGACAGCTGGTGTCGGGTTTCAAACTTTTTTTCTCAGATATTTTGCATAGGAACACACCCACAAATGACGTCAGGATTGAAGCTGTATCTAGTGGCCATCTAGTGGTAGCAAGCAGTACCAGCACAAGGCAGTAGATTTAAAGAAGAAAAGGCTGTTTTATTCAGCAATGTTGCCTGTCGCAATAATGCGACTTTGGCGCCTAGAGGGTTAACTGAACTTTCCACACACACCCCATTCAGTTCATCTTTGAAAAGGAGTTCAAATAACAGCTTTCATTTGAGGAAACAGATAGACATAGTGAGCGGGGAGAACAAGAGGGATAAAAATCATAGCCATGGGTGTTGGTGTCAATTTGTGGATCCAAGCTCATCTCTTGAAATGACAGTACACATTTTGTCAGTTATCCCTGCTTGCAAGTATTTTTTTGTAGTTTGGTGACAGCACAGGGAACAAATCCAGCGCTATGATTGGTCAAACTCGTCTTCTACTTCTTTTAGTTTTCAGCAGGCTACAATCAACTACCATATTGCTCCTGCCTCTTGCTATTGGACAGGACTACTGCTGCACAACTGCTAAAATTCAAGGTATCACCAATTTTTTGCATAGAGCGACAAAACATACCAGCGTACTTTGATGTCAAAATGCATACCTGATACATAAAAGACATTCAGGTTGGCAGGTCTGGAGCAGTTTTAAAATGTTTATTTTTCAATATTTTCTATTACTTTTATTTTTCCAAAACTTATCCAGGCAGGTTTTTTCATTATTGTACAAACGTGTTGGTGTATTTATCAAATAAGGTATGGATCAGGTTTTATATATCTATGCTGATAATGAGGGGTAGGGTTACCCCTTACAGTTAAAGTAACTGATTTGTTACAAAGGCTAGGATCCAAGACAGCTGAATAGGGTTAGAATAAGTTCTGTCAGGAACACTCGCATCATTTAATGCAGATCACTTGACTGTGACAGAGTTGGCAGTGAGGACAACAGGAAATGGGCCACATCTCTGCGATGCTTTTCTTCTTTGCAGGGAGACCTCATTGTACCTGCGAACACTGCACTTTACTTGACACTCCAAATTTCTGCTTTCAATTGCATTTACTAATGAAAATGGATATACAGTGGCTTGCAAAAGTATTAATACCCATTGGACTTTTCCACATTTTGTCACGTTACAACCACAAATGTAAATGTATTTTATTGGGATTTTATATGATAGACCAATATAAAGTGGCGCATAATTGTGAAGTGGAAGGAAAATGATACATGGTTTTCAAATTGTTTTACAAATAAAAAACAGAAAAGTGTGGTGTGCAAAAGTATTTAGCCCCCCTGAGTCAATACTCTGTAGAACCACCGTTCGCTGCAATGACAGCTGCAAGTATTTTGGGGTATGTCTCTAACAGCTTTGCACATCTAGAGACTGAAATTTTTGCCCATTCTTCCTTGCAAAATAGCTCAAGCTCAGTCAGATTGGATGAAGAGCGTCTGTGAACAGCAATTTTCAAGTCTTGCCTGAGATTCTCAACTGGATTTAGGTCTGGACTTTGACTGGACCATTCTAACACATGAATATGCTTCGATCTTAACCATTCCATTGTAGCTCTGGCTGTATGTTTAGGGTCGTTGTCCTGCTGGAAGGTGAACCTCCGCCCCAGTCTCGATTCTTTTGACTCCAACACGTTTTCCTCGAAGATTGCCCTGTATTTGGTTCCATCCATCTTCCCATCAAATGTGACCAGCTTCCCTGTCCCTGCTGAAGAAAAGCATCCTCACAGCATGATGCTGCCACCACCATGTTTCATGGTGGGGATGGTGTGTTCAGGGTGGTGTGCAGTGTTAGTTTTCCGCCACACATAGCGTTTTGCATTTAGGCCAAAAACTTCAATTTTGGTCTCATCTCACCAGAGCACCTTCCTCCACATGTTTGCTGTGTCCCCCACATGGCTTGTGGTAAACTGCAAACAGGACTTCTTATGGCTAGGTTTCAACAATGGCTTTCTTCTTGACACTCTTCTATAATGGCCCGATTTGTGGAGTGCACATCCTGTGGACAGATTCTCCCACCTGAGCTGTGGATCTCTTCAGCTCCTCCAGAGTTAACATGGGCCTCTTGGCTGCTTTTCTGATCAATGCTCTCCTTGCCTGGCCTGTCAGTTTAGGTGGATGGCCATGTCTTAGTAGGTTTACAGTTGTGCCATACTCTTTCCATTTTCAGATGATGGATTGAACAGTGCTCCGTGAGATGTTCAAAGCTTGAGATATTTTTTTATAACCTAACCCTGCTTTAAACTTCTCCACAACTTTATCCCTGACCTGTCTGGTGTGTTTCTTGGGCTTCATGTTGCTGTTTGTTCACTAATGTTCTCTAACAAACCTGAGGCTTCACAGAACAGCTGTGTTTATACCGAGATTAGATTACACACAGGTGGACTCCATTTACTAATTAGCTGACATCTGAAGGCAATTGGTTGCACTGGATTTTATTTCAGGGTATCAGGGTAAAGGGGGCTGAATACTTTGCACACCACACTTTTCAGTTGTTTATTTGTAAACAAATTTGAAAACCATGTATCATTTTCCTTCCACTCCACAATTATGCGCCACTTTGGGTTGGTCTATCACATAAAATCCCAATAAAACACATTTACGTTTGTGGTTGTAACGTGACAAAATGTGGAAAAGTCCAATGGGTATTAATACTTTTGCAAGCCACTGTATATCCATTTTCATTAGTAAATGCAATTGAAAGCAGAAATTTGGAGTGTCAAGTAAAGTGCAGTGTTCGCAGGTACAATGAGGTCTCCCTGCAAAGAAGAAAAGCATCGCAGAGATGTGGCCCATTTCCTGTTGTCCTCACAAGTTCAAGGGGTATGAATACTTTTGCAAGCCATTGTATATGGGGATGGGTAACTAAATCCCGACATTTTTGAGGACTGTAATATCAATAACAGCATTGGAGGAATTAAGACATTCATTGATGATGCATCTTTGCTATTTCCAATCCAGAATAAATTGAAGAATCTGTCTCAGAGTCTGTTGTGTGTGTGAGGGGTGGAGTCAGCTCTTACTGCCTCTCTCTCACACAGATACAAACAGATGCACAGTGGCCCTTCTCTAGTGACAAACACAGAGAGCTAAACACTCAAAAGTGTGGTAACACTTCACCAGTGTTGATGCAGACAATGCTTATTGCAACAATCACAACAAGTCTTTTGCATGTATAGGTAGAAAAGAAAAATAAGAAATCTTTCCAAAAATCTAGTGAAAGTACAGGTTGTAGGCAGGGGCGTGGCCAGCAAGCTATGGAGTAGCTGTGGTCTGAGGAGGCTCTGCTCGATTTTTATTTAAACATAAATTCCCCACTGAGATAACACTTTAAAACTTGCTAGAGTTCAGCATAAAAGGATGATGAAGACAAGGAACAACAAAGGAGGGGAAAAGAATGACAAAACGACCGATGAACTCGGCGAAACGGGTGAGACGGTTGGAGAATTAGCTACTGAGCTAAACGAAGTAAGCTTAGGCGCAGCTTCCTCGTGCACAGAGTCGAATCCATCCACAGCAGACCTCATGAGAGCCATCACCTCTTTGAGCGAAAACGTGACAACCAAATTCACGGCCATCTCAGACACCATGGGCGCTATGCAAGCTACTCTGGCTACTGTGACAGGGAGGGTACGTGACATGGAGGAGGCCGTGAATGAACATGATGGCAAGCTGACTTCACTGGAGACTTTGTGCAAAAACCTGCAAGACGATTTGAATGAACAATGTAAGAAACTAGCGGACCTGGAATCCTGGTCAAGACGCCAGAACGTCAGAATCATCAGTATCCCTGAAGGAGCAGAGAAGGGTTAACCAGTGGAGTTCATCCCCAAGCTGATTCCTGCTCTGCTCAGGGCTGAACACTTCACAAATCTGACGGTGGTCGTGGACCGAGCACATTGCTCCCTGGGTCTGAAGTCGCCGGACGGAGCTCGCCCACGGCCGTTCATAGTCAGACTCCACTACTGCCAGACCCGGGAGCTCATCCTCAAACTCACCGCACAGAAATCTCCGCTAAAATACAATGGGACAAAGCATTTCATCTTTCTGGATCTGACAGCGGAGGTTCTTAACCAACGCAGAGTGTTTAATGAAGTCCGCATGAAGACGTGCAAGGCGGCCGGCCTCCGCTACGGATTTCTTCACCCGGCTAGATTTCGTGTGACCGTGGATGATGTCACCAGGATCTTCAACATCCCTGATGAAGCAGAACACTTTCTCCGTGATAAGTTATCCACCTCCTCGTCTTAAATCAACGGTCACCAGTAAATATTCTGGACTTATCCAGCTTGGTCTATAATCGCACCTGACCGTAAAATATGCTGTTCTTTGTACTATGTACTTTCAATAGAGTCTTTCGAGCAGAGCCTGGGAGGGAAAGGAGCGATGCCTACGCACCACTGGACATTTGGGAAGTTTGAAACGAGTTTCAGTTGGGGAAGCCTGTAAAGTTTAAAGAGGTGGGGGGGGTAAGTTGTTCAGGGCGTTCAAACTGTTCATGTTTTATGTTGGTGGTATAATGGACACATGTTATGTTAGGATTTTGACAGAGAGAAAGCATGTTGATGAGGTTATGAATGGCACATAATATCAGCAGCAAGTCACACAATGGCACAGTTAAGATATTAAGCTGGAATGTAAAAGGCCTGGGTAATCCAGTGAAGAGGGCTAAGGTTCTTACTCATCTTAAATCATTGAACCCTGATGTTGTTTTATTACAAGAGACTCATGCCAAACGCTCAGTCCAGATGGTGCTACGTGCCAACTGGCTGGGCCAGATGTATCAGGCTAATTTTAGAGCTAAGGCCAGAGGAGTGGCGATTTTGTTTAGGAAAAACATACCATTTATTCAGAATAAGACAATAGCAGATCCCAATGGTCGATTTCTAGTAGTGTCTGGCTGCCTGTGTTCCACTCCAGTGACTTTTGTGAACATATATATGGTCCAAATTTTGACTGAGTTCTTTAGAGATGTATTCAACTCTATCCCAAATATAGACCAAACAAATGTCATTGTCGGGGGGATATTAATTGTGTTCTCGATGTAAGATTAGATAAACATTTTCAAAATCTTTGCAACAATCAAAATCAGGACAGTGTTTAAATACAGTCCTCAAAAACTTAAACATTGTGGATATATGGAGGTTGTTGTTTCCTACTAGCAGAGAGTTTTCTTACTTCTCTCCACTGCATAAATCTTATTCTCGCATCGATTATTTTTTCCTTGATTCTAAACTTATTCCAGCGGTGGTTGATGTCACTTATCACCCCATATTAGTTTCAGATCATAGCCCTGTTTCCTTAACCCTGAAAGTGGCAAACTTGAGCACAAGAGGCAGCAAAAATTGGCACTTTGATGCTGCCCTATTGAAAGATGAAGTCTTTCATAAACGTATGGAGGAGCACATCAAATTTTTTCTTGGATCAAATGATAAGGGTGATGTTGATGATTCGGTTTTATGGGAAAGTTTAAAGGCAGTCATGAGAGGACATATTATTTAATATACATCATGGAAGAGTAAAAAGCAGGATGCAGCTTTGAAAGACATGGAGTCACCTTGGTTGAGATCACCAAGTTGAAGTGTGAGTACAACACCATACTTTCTAAACGTGTGTGTTCTCAAATGATTAGCTCAAGACAGAGATTATTTGAGTTAAGCGATAAGCCACATAGGTTGCTGGCGAGGCAACTGAGACACTCTCAGGCATCACAGGCTGTACTCCAAATAAAGAACAAAAGAGGACAGACTGTTACAGATCAGCAGGCAATAAATAAATGTTTTGAAGATTTTTATCGTATTCTATATAGCTCAAACAATACTACTAGTAATGATGAGATTAATGAGTTCCTGGAAAAGTGTGATCTACCCAAACTTGATCATGATGCTGCAGCAGAGTTAGATGCCGAGATCACCCTAGATGAAGTTAAAGCAGCAAGAGTCCAGTTCCCAAATAATAAGGCTCCCGGGCCTGACGGGTTTGGGGCAGAATTTTATAAAAGGCATACAGCTCACTGCTGGCACCTTTAATACTGCGTATGTTTAATCGCTCTAGGTAAGTGGGCTCCTTAACTAACACACTATATCAGGGCAATATTGCTCTTCTGCTGAAAAAGGACCGGGACCCCACGAACATCTCCTCATATAGACCTGTGTCTCTTCTCCCGTTGGAAACTCTAAAAATTCTAGCTAACCGTCTCAACAGTCAAATTTCCAGAATCATTCACCCAGATCAGACAGGGTTTATCCCTAATCGACATGAAGACTATTTAACATATTATGAAGTCCTCTTCCTGACACGTAAGATGTGGTTATAATATCCCTCGACGCCGAAAAGGCTTTTGACCAGGTAGAATGGCCACATATGCTGTCTGTATTGGTAAGATTTGGATTTGGCAATTCTTTCATTAAATGGATCAAGATTTTATACAAGGAACCCATGGCATCTGTAGTCACAAACCTAAATAAATCCGGTCCTTTTCGGCTATATAGAGGGACACGCCAAGGGGATCCTCAGTCTCCATTTATCTTTGCTCTTGCTCTGGAACCTTTAGCCTCCTATATACGCTCTAACCCCGAAATACACCCTATTACACATCTAGGAACTCAACATAAGATCTCAGCCTACGCTGATGACATTATATTATTTATTTCAGACCCCAAAGCCTCTATATCTCCACTGCTGCAGTTAATAAATACATTTGGCTCATTTTCAGGATACAAGATAAATTGGGGGAAAAGTGAACTAATGCCATTGTCAATTTAGTAGATATGACATTCCTCAAGACAACTCCATTTAGAATTGTATCAGATAAGTTCACAAGTCTGGGTATTATAGTCACAAGGAAGTTGATTCAGCTACTACGACATAACTGGGATGTGAAAATTGATCAGTTGGAGAGGAATATACAGTTTTGGAACACTTTACCTATATCAATGTTAGGGCGTCTTGCAAAGGTTCCTTTATATATTTCAATCAATCCCAGTATGCATCCCTCAGAATCACTTCAGACAGCTGGATTCAATTATATCATCTTTTATTTGGTCTGGCAAAATACCTAGGATCTCAAAGAAACATCTTATTAAAAGTCGGTCAGAGGGAGGTCTCGGCCTGCCTCAATTTAAATCCTATTATTTGGCTGCACATTTAAATATCTTTTCGTTTTGGTTGGGGTGTTTACCAGGCAATAACCTGGAGGAGATGCCTGCATGGTTACAAATTGAACACCTCTCCTGTCAGCGCACCTCTCTACCAGCACTCATTAATAGCCCAGTAAAGATTAAGAAGCACTTGCATATTGATAACCCGATAATTTGTAATTCTTTAAAGATATGGAAGCAGCACTTCTGCTTCTGGCCGCATGGAGTAGGTAGCAGGTAGAGCCAGCTCCGTCAAACTTTTCTTTAAAATAGTTTCCTAGACCATCTTTAGACAAAAATTTGGGAGGCGTTTGAGGACTGATTCGGTAAGACTGCACGCCCTGTCATGAGAAAAGGGAATAGCCGAAGATACATCGCAGAAACTTTAACACCACCGACCGTGGCTGAGAAAGAACAAAAGATGGCGGACGATAAGCAAGATTCACCTATTTCAGTGAAGACCCTGATAAGCGAGCTACAGTCGTACCGAGAGGGGATAACGACCGACATTAAAGCACAGATAGAAAGCATGCACCGAGAGATAAGGAGTGACATCTCCTCTCTCCGTGAAGAAGCCAGGGCGGACGTTGGCGCGCTCCGTGACAAGATCCTACAGAAGATGGAGGCCCTACGTAACACACACACACACACAGAAGGCAAACGAACAGAAAGAAATGGGCAATTCACTCAGCGAAGCAACTGACAGGATAGTGGTCTTGGAAAAAAGCCATGACATAATGACGAAGGATTATAAAAAGTTGCAAGAAAAATGCACAGAGAACAAAAGCCGTAGACAAAACCTCCGTATCGTCGGAGTCACAGAGGGCAGTGAAGCGGGGAACCCGAGCCGCTTTGTAGCAGAGTTTTTCTCCACCGTGCTTGGGGAGGAAAACTTTGACGCACCGTTAGTAATAGACCGGGCACACAGGAGCCTTGCCCCAAAACCACAGAATGGAGAGAGACCACGGGCGTTTATTGTGAGACTGCACTATTTTTCAAAAAAAGAAAATAATTTGAAACTATCCAGAAATAAAGGCCGCCTGATCTACAACGGCTCTCCTGTGCACATCTTCCCTGACGTGAGCCCTGAGGTTGGCAGGCTCCGAGCATCGTTCAACCAAGTGAAAGCTGAGCTGCGCAACGCGGGAGTCCCCTACAGCATGTTTTACCCAGCAAGGCTGACCTTCACCCTGGACAACACCAGGCAATTTTATTCTTGTTTAGGTAGGACCTCTTAATTTCTGGTTAATTCTGTTATAACTGCCGGTACATAAATGCATAGAAGGAGAAGAAGAATCAGGAAAACATTTATACAAAGAGGGATTATCGGAAATGCAATAAGAATTATCATTATTCTACTTTAATCATTTATTTTCATCTAATTCAGATAAAGTGGGGCAAACCTTTAT
This sequence comes from Pagrus major, assembly GCF_040436345.1. NCBI lineage: Eukaryota > Metazoa > Chordata > Actinopteri > Spariformes > Sparidae > Pagrus > Pagrus major. Next base: position 34,522,720 of record NC_133216.1, read on the forward strand.
AATCTAACCCTAAAAGAGTAAGGTAAAAAAGGAAATGAATAACACAATTTCTGGTTCTCTGGTTTTAGTTTGACCTTTTAAAGGAAAGAAAAAAAAGAGGGAGAAGTCAAAATCGCAACTATCAATGTGTCTCACTTTAACCTGGTTCTCTTAAGGGTAGCTAACAGTAATACTATTGATAAGGCTTAGCTTTCTGGTTTTTTTGTTTGTTTGATTGTTTGTTTGTTTTGTTTTGTTTTGTCTTTTGTTTCTGATTGGCTCATTTCTACATACAAAGGGGAGATACTGATGCTTAAAAAGGGATATATGGAGTAAATTTATTCATGATCATTGCATACTTTTATTTTATTAGTATTTCTCAGGAAAGATAGCACCAACTTTTGTATCTAATCTAGATTTTCCCCTGTTATCCAAAACTTGAGTTCTTATTATTTTTTATCATTATTATGGTTATTATTATTATTATTATTATTATTATTATTAGTAGTAGTAGTAGTAGTAGTAGTAGTATTTGTTTTAATTACCATAGATTTATCTATTTTATTTTACTTTATTTAGTTATCTATTTTCTAAGATACACTCATACTTAGGCTGGATTGCACCAACAAGGTTTAACTTTAAAATCAGATTAAATCATGGTTTAAGTTTAAATTCTGTTGCACCAAACTTTAAACCTAGTTTAAAATTAAGACAGATTAAATTTAAACCTCTCTTTAAACGTCAGTTTAATTTTTACTCTAAACCGAGTTTAAATTTAATTCTGTTGCACCAGAACTTTAAACTCCAGTTTAAACTGTGATCGAGAATTAATTTTAAACTGACAGTTGGGAAGGTTTAACTTTAACAATGGCTGCATTTTTGAGGTGGATAGAGCAAAATAATGAAGTTCCTCGAAGAAAACTGAGAGACAGGCTCAATCCTCTTGAATTTTATGATGAGGAGGAATTTTTGGTGAGATACCGGTTTACCAAGGAAACAGTTTTGGAGCTGAACAGGAAGACTGGACCAACTGTCAAACATGGCAGTGACAGAAATGCAGCTGTACCACCGATGCTACAACTCCTGGTTGCCCTGAGGTTCTACGCTACTGGCTGTTTCCAGAGGGTGGATGGAGACCTGTTCGGTCTACACAATTCAACTGTTTGCCGTATTGTCAGCAGAGTGTCTCGGTCCATTGCATCACTGAAGAACCAGTACATCCGATTCTCTCCAACAGTGGAAACAGCTGCTGGTTTCTACAGGCGAGCTGGATTTCCAGGGGTGCTGGGTGCTATTGATTGCACACATATCCCGATACAGAATCCTGGTGGTGTGAATGGAGAGCTTTTCCGCAACCGTAAGGGATACTGCTCCATCAATGTTCAAGTGGTGTGTGATCAAAAATCTGAAATAACCAACATTGTAGCACGTTGGCCAGGATCAACTCATGACAGCAGGATCTTTGACAACAGTCAGCTTTGTGCCATCCTCGAGAACCAAGCTTATGAGGGCCATCTCCTTGGGGATAATGGTTATCCATGCCGCTCATACTTGATGACTCCACTTCTGAACCCTCAAACACCAGCAGAGAGAAGGTACAACTCCCGTCACATTGCAGCCAGAGGAGTGATAGAACGACTCTTTGGAGCATGGAAAAGAAGGTTTCCCTGCATTAAAGATGGACTGCGCACAAAGCTGGACACCACCTTGACCGTCATTGTCGCAGTTGCAGTTCTCTACAACTTTGGAAAGAGGCGTGGAGATGAGCTACACTTTGAAGCCGATGAGGACCTACATGAGGACAGAGAGGACAGAGAGGATGACCAGGAGCACAATGCCAATCCAAGTGGGAATGCTGTGAGGCAAACTCTAATACAGAACCACTTTTCTGAATAATTATATTAATAAATCTTTTTGTAAATAATTGCTGACATTGTGGTGAAAAGTCTATTTCCACATAATAATTGAATTACTGCCAACTATATCTGGTTGAATACTGCTTTAAGCAATATCAATAAACTAATAGTAGCTTGACCTGCCAACAAGTGTCTTTTTCAAACTGTGAAGCACAGAGAAGATACACATTGAAGAAAAGTAGAAATAGAAATTATTTTATTTGTAAATATTTCAGTGCAGATAGCTATATATTTTTATTTTATTTTATTCTCATTTTATGATAAAAAAGTGGCATCAAGGGTGAAACTATCAGTAAGCATCTTCTTTTTTTTCAGCAGCAACACTTCCTTCTGCAGCTTTAATACTTCCTTCTGTAATATGGCATTTTCGATTTCCATTTCAATCTTCTCCTTCTCTAAAACCAAAATTTCCTGGTGTGTCACGTAGGGTCGCTTGTTTCTCCTGCAGCTGTTCAAATCAGATGAGGAGGATGATGACCATAAAGAAGAGGAAGCAGCACTGTCTTGCAGATGCTCCTCTTGCTGCACTGGCTGCAGTGTTAAAACGATCTCTATCAAAACATAAACCAAAATATATGGCGAAAAAACAAATTAATTGGATAGGCCAAATAATAACTGATTATTGACTGAGGTCAGTAAAGCGTGACTGGATTACTAACCATCTTCCCCGGGTGAGTCTGAAGTTAGCTGGTCCAAGATGCCGTCGTCGTCGTCGTCGTACGGATTTTGTAGTGGCTCCATCTGCTGCGGGATGAGGGAATTGATTTTCTCCGCCAGTGGATCATTTTTCTTTGGCGGAGGACCTCCTCCTGTGACGAACATCTCTCGTCTCACAGTCGCCGCATCTTTTTTGGCTTTTGTTTTTAAGTTTTTCCAGCAAGCTTTAAGCTGAGCGACGTCTCTTTTCTCCTTCACGCCGGTCGATCCATTAAAACTGTCAGCCAGTTGCTGCCAAGCAGTATCTTTCTGTTTCACCGTGCTGTTGTCCGTTTTCTTGTCTTCAATGACTTGCCCATATTGCTCCATTAATTCGGTCAGCAAGTTTTTCTCAAAGGAGGAAAAGTTTGAGCTTCTCTGCCGAGCCATTGTAAGATAGCCGATCTGTCACAAGAGACGTTAGGCTAACGTTTTTCCGTTACAATGTAACGTTTAATCGGAAAAGCGCCCGTTGAAACAGTCTCCCTCTTTTTTATATATAAATCCGGGGTCCTGACAGCACGCTTATGATGTAGCCTATATATTTAATTGCATATTTAATTATTAATTTTAATTTCGATATCCACAATTATCCCTATTGATTTAAATCAGTTTAAACTAAGTTTAAATTCAGTTAAACTGAGTTTTACTAAACTTAGATTAATTTTAAATGGTGCAACAGAGCTCTGCTTAATTTTAAACCTGGATTAACTCATTTTAAACCTAGTTTTACTAATCTCTGATTAGAGCTAATCTTAGATTAAATTAAACCTTGTTGGTGCAATCCAGCCTTAATGTATAATTCAAAACTCAGAACATACTCAGGGTGCAGAAGGAGGAAATGAACAAAAATGGTCTAGGAAAAAACAAACATACTTAACACAGGAGCTTAGTGGAATGTCAAGCGTGAAAGTTTTTGCGAAAAGTTTTTTCTCGCTTACGTTTAAAGAAGCATCTCCCGGCAGGGGAAGGACAGCAAGGGGTTCATGTATAGTTTTAAAGGGAAAGTTCTGTTCCCAGTGCAGGAGTACTTTTATGTATTATGTGTGTAAAGAGATGCCACAAAAGAAACATATCAAGAATTTGATTTTCAAACAACACAATAATGGTTGATAAGGTCAATAACTCTGATGAAGCTATGCCAAAAAATCTGGTTCAGTTTGTTACATGGAACTGTAAAGGATTAAATGGAGCTGTAAAGCGAGGCAATGTACTAGCTCATCTTAAAAAGCTGACAACAGATATTGCATTCTTGCAAGAAACGCACTTAAGAAATCCAGATCATCATAGATTACGCTGCAAATGGACAGGACATATATTCCACTCTTCATTTAATTTTAAAAGTAGAGGCATTGCAATAATCATCAAAAACTCAATACCTTTCACAATGTCTGAGGTTATATCTGACCCCCAGAGGAGATTTGTGATTGTGACGGGAAACCTCCATGGCTAACCGATCACTCTGGCTAACGTTGTCCTGTTGGAAGATGAACCTTCGCCCCAGTCTGAGGTCCAGAGCGCTCTGGAGCAGGTTTTCATCAAGGATGTCTCTGTACATTGCTGCCTTCATCTTTCCCTCAATCCTGACTAGTCTCCCAGTTCTTGCCGCTGAAAAACATCCCCACAGCATGATGCTGCCACCACCATGCTTCACTGTAGGGATGGTATTGGCCAGGTGATGAGCGGTGCCTGGTTTCCTCCAGACACGACGCTTGGCATTCAGGCCAAAGAGTTCAAGCTTCGTTTAATCAGACCAGAGAATTTTGTTTCTCATGGTCTGAGAGTCCTTCAGGTGCCTTTTGGCAAACTCCAGGCGGAGGAGTGACTTCCGTCTGGCCACTCTACCATACAGGCCTGATTTGTGGAACGCTGCAGAGATGGTTGTCCTTCTGTAAGGTCCTCCTCTCTCCACAGAGAGACGCTGGAGCTCTGTCAGAGTGACCACTGGGTTCTTGGTCACCTCTCTTACTAAGGCCCTTCTCCCCCGATTACTCAGTTTGGCCGGGCAGCCAGCTCTAGGAAGAGTCCTGGTGGTTCCAAACTTCTTCCATTTACAGATGATGGAGGCCACTGTGCTCATTGGGACCTTCAATGCTGCAGAAATTTTTCTGTACCCTTCCCCAGATCTGTGCCTCGATACAATCCTGTCTCGGAGGTCTACAGACAATTCCTTGGACTTCATGGCTTGGTTTGTGTTCTGATAAGAACTGTAAATTGTGGGACCTTATATAGACAGGTGTGTGCCTCTCTAAATCATGTCCAATCAACTGAATTTACCACAAGTGGACTCCAATCAAGTTGTAGAAACATCTCAAGGATGATCAGTGGAAACAGGATGCACTTGAGCTCAATTTTGAGTGTCATGGCAAAGGCTGTGAATACCTATGTACATGGTATATTTTCATTCTTTATTTTTAATAAAGTTGCAAAAATTTCAAACAAACTTCTTTTGCGTTGTCATTATGGGGTATTGTGTGTAGAATTTTATGGGGGAAAAATATGAGGAAAAAGCTGGTAGAATTTTAGCACACCAAATAAAAGAACAAGCTGCATCAAGAACAATTACAGAAATAAGAACTGACTCAGGTCAGACTACCATTGACCCAAAAGAGATAAACAATATTTTAAAAACTTTTTACACTAAATTATACACCTCAGAATCTCTAGGAGATATATCATTGATTGAAACATTTTTTGAAAAATTAAAGGTCCTGACAATTAGTGTAAGTCATAAAGAATTATTAGATAAACCCATAACTACATCAGAGGTAGAACAAGCTATACAAAACATGCAAAGCTCAAAAGCCCCTGGCCCAGACGGCTACACCTCTGAATTTTACAAAGCATTTAAAACCCAAGTCTCACCTCTCCTTGGTCTTATAGACCAGTGAGCCTACTGAATGTAGATTACAAAATATTTGGGAAAATTTTGGCTACACATTTGGAGGGAATCCTCCCAACTGTAATATCTCAAGATCAGACAGGATTCATCAAGGACAGGCAGCTATTTTTTAACATACGGAGACTACTTAACATTATCTACACGCAATCCGCAGATAATGAACACCCTGAAATACTAATCTCTCTAGATGCAGAGAAGGCCTTAGACAGGGTCCAGTGGGATTATCTCTTCTCGACCCTGTCAAAGTTTAGGATTGGCACTGAATTCATCTCCCTTGTTAAATTATTGTATGCTCAACGAATAACGTTAACTCCTGCTACTTTCCGCTCGGTCGCTCTACTAGGCAGGGGTGCCCCCTGTCACCGCTGTTATTTGCGCTTGCCATTGAACCCCTCGCTATTTCACTGCGTACGGCCAAAGAATATGAAGGTACTGAAAGGGGAGGGTCAGAACACAAAGTGGCTTTATATGGAGATAATTTATTGTTGTTTATCTCAAACCCTTCAAAATCAATGCCTGCCATAATGTCAACCTTGGGAAATTTTGGCATAGTATCTGGATACAAGCTCAACCTTTTTCAAAAAGTACATTGTTCCTGATTAATCCGAAAGCCAGACAGAGCATACATACTCTCGACTCTCTGCCATTTGCAATTTCAAACCAATTTAAATATCTGGGAATATTACTGAAAATTTCTCTGATTTACTTAAACACAATTTCTTGAAGCTGTATGACCAGACAAGGCATAACTTTGACAAATGGGCAAATCTTCCAATCTCCCTTGCGAGTCAAATTAATATAGTGAGAATGACTATCTTATCAAAGTATTTATTTCTCTTTCAGTGCATCCCTATTCTCATTAACAAAGCCTTTTTTGACAAATTAGATGCAGACATATCTCAATTTATCTGGAATAACAAACCTCCGAGAATTAAGAAAGCGTTCCTGCAAAGACCTTAAACACTTGGGGGTATGGGGTTGCCTTGCTTTCGGCTCTATTACTGGTCTTGTAACATTAGATCTATGTCATTCTGGTTCCACACGCAGGGGGCTGAGTGGGCAAGGATGGAAAACCAAAATAGCTTTCCTTCCTCTTTAGCATCAATACTTTTTTCTGCTCTACCAACACCAAAGTTAAAGGTGAAAAACCCAATTATTTCACACTCAATTAAAATTTAGTCCCAAATACGGAGGCATTTTGGCTGGAAGAATTGTTCAGGACTATTACCAATAATAAATAACGACTCGTTCCCTCCATCACTTTCTGATCTGTCATTTCACAAATGGCATTTACAAGTAATTCATTTTTTCATTCATTAATTTTTCCTACATTTCAGCAACTAAAAGAGAAATGTAATATTCCCAGCACGGACCTCTTTAGATATTTACAAATCCGAAACTTCATAAAAAAGACATTTCCATCCTTCCCAAACAAACCTCTGGTTTCTTCAATGGACACACTGTTTTTGCTTGACCCACAGACTAAAAGAGCTATTTCTAAGATCCATGATGATTTGACACAAATGGACTGCACAATCACACTGGATCATCTAAGAGAGGCCTGGATGGAGGATATAGGAGTGGAAATCACGGAGAGTCAATGGAAAAAAGCCCAAGAATTTGTCCACTCCTCTTCTGTATGTGCCAGACATGGACTGATACAATTCAAAATTCTACACAGTCTACACTTATCAAAACTACGGCTGTCCAAGATGTTTCCTACAGTCGACCCCCTATGCGACCAATGTGGACAAGCTCTGGCCTCCATAGCACATATGTTCTGGAACTGCCCAAGACTCTGTAATTATTGGGTCAATATCTTCAAAACTCTTTCTGAAGTTCTTACAATTCGACTCAAACCAGACCCAGTTTTGGCTTTGTTTGGGGTGAAAGCGGCCACAACAATTTTGTCAAATAACCAATATAATATGATTCGTTACGTGACACTGTTGGCACGAAGGTTGATATTACTGAATTGGAAGCACAAAAACCTCCTTTTTCTTTAAAAAAAATTACAGGATGTTTTTACAGAAAAACATCCTGTAATTTTTTAAAAAAAATGTATTTATTTATTTTCTGTGTTTGTTTGTTGGGGGGGAGGGGGGAGGGGGAAGTACTCTTTGTATTGCTAAAAAAAAAAGAAAAAGCACAACATTATAAGATACGTTACTGTGGTGAAAAATTCAATAAACACAGTTTAAAAAAAAAAAGATATGGAAGCAGGTAATAACAACTCTGAAAACACCCAAAGTTTATTTGGACTCTCCTATTTGCTGTAACCATGCATTTAAACCTGCACTGGATGATGTAGTTTTCTCAATCTGGAGAGAGAAGGGTATTATGACTTTGAGAAATGTTTATATTGAGGGTCATTTGGCCTCCTTTCAGCAGTTACAGCGGGCATTTCAGCTTCCAGCTTCCCATTTTTTCCATTTCCTACAGTTGAGACATTTTGTGAGAACTCATGTTCCACAATATGAATGTAAACCTCAGCACGTAGCATTAGATAGTTTTTTTCAAATCAAACCATATACGAGAGGGGCTATATCTAAACTCTATGGAATCATACAGAATGTGAATAACACATTGTCAGACCCATTTAAAGAGGCTTGGGGGAGAGAACTGGATAGGGAAATCTCAGATGAGATGTGGGGGACTTGTATTAAGAACATCCATGATAGCTCAATCAATGCAAGACATAATTTGATACAATTCAAGGTAGTACATAGACTACACTATTCTCCCTCCAGATTGCAGAAAATATTTCTGGATGTGTCATCCCAATGTATTAAGTGTCGAAGTGAAGAAGGAACACTATCCCACTTATTCTTGTCATGTCATAAGCTATAATCATTCTGAGGCTCCTCATTTGAGTTTTTCACTAAGGCCTTTAATCATCCATGTAACCCAGACCTACTCACCGTATTGTTCGGGGTGGCCAATCCAGATAGTGTGAAAAGTAGTTGTGAAGCTAAGGCTATTTCCCTTTCAACATTGTTAGCCAGAAAGCTAATTTTACAATCTTGGATATCTGAAAGGTCTCCTACATTTGAAATGTGGTTGAGAGAACTGGGAAATGTATTACACTTGGAGAAAATCAGGTACATTATGTCTGCTAGAGAGGAAATTTTTTCTAAAATCTGACAACCTTTTCTCGATTTAATGTCTAAAAACTGAACTTGTGCTACTGTCGCTGTGCCATTATCTTTGTCCTATGTCCTGTTTGTCGCATGTCAAAAACCCCTGTCAAGAAACCTGTACTGTTTTGTGTAGCACCACCAACTATTGTTAATATGTATCTATTTTTCTGTTACGAAAACAATAAAAAATAAACACACACAAATAAAAAAAGTACAGGTCGTAATTCTTATCCACCTCACGTATGTTATGTTGGCAAATAGCCGGGAGACTAAACAGAGTTAAGTAAATTATTCAAACATGGGTTAATGATTTAAAGCAACCAGCTGATTGTTTTGCTATAAATATGGTTGCTTTCATAAATTCAACTGACTTAAACAGTCAGAGCATCATCTGAACTGTCATTCACAAATCCACAGTTCCAGTTTGAGAGCGCTCAAAGCATCCTCTGGATACACAGTCTGGACCAACGGAGAGGTCACGTCAGATTGTCAGCTAGATTGTAAGTTACAGGCTATCATTAATTGGTTGATTGATAGGAAGTGTAGTTGCTAATTGATTTTTGTTTTTTTTATTTGCCTTTCAACTATAACATTAAAGTACCAGATCGCGGGGCGCCAATGTAGCTCAGCTGGTAGTGAGTGCACCCAATGTACAGAGGCTTTGTCCTTCCCGCAGTGGCTCAGGGTTTCAATCCGACCTGTCGCCCTTTGCTGCATGTCATTGCCCCTCTCTCTCACTCCATTTCCGGTCAATCTTCATCTATACTATAAATAAAGCCATGAAAAGGCCAAAAATATATATTTAAAAAAAGCACCGGATTGCAAAACTTGATAAGCAATATCGGTAATAATGGTAGTGAAAGAAAGTAAACTTTGCACTCGTGCCAAACTGTACCATCAGACAACAGAGCAGCTTCTTTCCTCAGGGCTGCAAGTTCCCTTGATTCATCCTCAGAATAACATCGTTTTCATAAAACCTGCTCTACTCCGCCTCTGATTGGTTGGCTTTGTTGGTTTTGTTCTCAATGCTTGAGTCAAACTGTTAGCTTACACAGACACTCCATTAATGTCCGTTTTCAGTGGTGTTTGAGCTGTAGTAACACTCCAACATCTTCACCCATTCTCCGGAGCCACTTTGCACTGGAAGAGTGACCCTAAGTTTGTTTAGGTGGTGGAGCCGCTTGCTCCACCACCAGGCCTGTCTGCTTCACCTAATGAGCCCAGAGACACTGCAGTTCCATTAACACCCATCAAGACGCCATTAGCATCCGACAACCACTGAACACACAGTTTGGAAATAATAACATGTCAGTTATGCTGACAGAGATTTTTGTTGCCCTGGTACAATGCTGGACATCAAGAGAGGTGGAGGGAACAGGCACTCGGCTGTACCACACAATAGCCCCATTCACACTGCCCTTTGAGTGCTGGAACCATGCGTCGATTATCTGCATCGTCTTCTGTGTGAAAGTTTCAGATGCGGAGAGGGGGGACAGTTTTGCTGCAGCTCTGATGCGCCTCTGGCGGTAGTATCAGTATCAGTAGTATCAGCCTGTGTGAATAGATGAGCTGGAAGCATGGAGCAGGGGCAGGTCAATCTGATGGTGTTTACAGTCAGCTAAAGAGATCCTTCACTAATCAAATAAAAGAGAAATGACCCGCAAAGCAACGTTACAGGACTAAACAAAAGTAACGTGGTAACTGGTGGTGTCTTTGGCAACTTACATGACGAAAAAAATACTGCAGTAATATGTAGGGGTGTAAGAATCGATATCGATACACTGAAATATCGCAATATTTTTTTTCACGATACGTATCGATATTCAACAGCACTGTATCGATTTTTTTGTTAACAATTAACATGCAAATATTCACAGCGTTTGTTCATTTTTGTGTTGCAATTAAACCTCCGACTGCTAGTTGGCAGCAGTCATTACGTCCTCCGTGCCAAAGGAACAATGAAATCTCGCGCATAGATCCCGAGATCCCAGTCTGTGGCAAATTGCATGCTAACCGCTAACTTAGCACAGTTCACCGATGAATGAGGACGAGAGGATACAGCCGGCTCCAGCAGCTTTTAAAGCTGATGTTTGGGCATATTTTGGATTCAAAGCAAAGGAAGGCAGTTATGACTTCGACAAGAGCCATGCGGTCTGTAAAATCTGCAACGCCAGAGTCAAGTACTCGGGCAATACTATATTTGCGATCACATGTGGCGAGACACCATGACAACGTAGCATTACAGGCTAACGTGAAACGAGTGGATCCTGCTCAACAAACTATTCAAGAAGTTAACTTTTCGAAACTACCAGCGACCTCAACTCGCGCAACCAAGATAACACAGTCAGTACTTTCTTTTATTTGCAAAGACATGCGCCCTCTGAGTGTTGTGGAGAATGAGGGATTTCGTAATATGATGACAACACTGGAGCCCCGTTACACCATCCCTTCACGGACATCGCGAGATGAGACCATATTTTCTTTTGATAACTACTTTGAAATCAAAAACTCCTCTCACTGGTTGTGAACCTCTAAGCAGATATCTAAAAATATCTACAGCCTTAATGTAACATTGTTTACATATTTTTTCTTCATGTTAAGCTAGTGACTGTTGATATTGAAGAAAAAGTATTGTTATGTTAGATTGTACAGGGACTGCATATATTTGCAAGTATTTGAGACTTTTATTGAAAGGCAGATATTAATTTCTTCAACCTGCACATAAAGAGCGGATGTTGCAGTGACTTTGCATTTTCTTTTTCAACTTCAGAAATTTGAAACTGCTTATACAGTATATTACAGTTAAGGGATAACCTTTTAACAGAGTCAAGAAATCTGTTAACTTATTTTTTTCATTTGTTTATCCAAAAAAATCCTGCAAATGCTTGTATTTCTTCTCGTGAAATACAAATATAGATCCCTCTGTTTGAATTCAGTAAGCTGATGTTAAGCATGTAACAGCAGTGTGTTTACTATGCTATGACAGTTTTCCTACAATTAAATTCTTTAAAAGAAACTCAATATATCGTCGTTCCTACAGTATCGCAATATATCGTATTGTTGCACCTGTATCGTGATACGTATCGTATCGCCAGATTCTTGCCAATACACACCCCTAGTAATACGTGGAAAAGTGTCTGTCATCCTGTCTGTCCTACTGACTCTTCGTCACATTTCTGCCCGAAAAACAGCGTCTGTCCCCAGCAAAAAACTTTAATTCACCATATGTTTGTCCTTCCACTACTGTGTTGTTGTAGTAACTGTCTAAAAAAAAATCACAGCGACAATCAGCCCTCCCGACCGAGACTTCAGTGAACTTTCCCCCAGAAAACAGTATCCCTCCCTGCAAGTGATAGGGCTAGACGGATCCGCTATTTACTGATTTGGCATTTATGTAATTGTGTAATTTTGAGCGAAAAACATAACTTTGACACTATCCAGGATGCATGGTGGGTCAGGATCTCAATCACAACACATTTTAACTGCATCCATATGATTATAATCAGTCAGCAGATACATGTTTAGATTAACAGGTGGACACCGGAGGAAAAACGTTGAAAAAAAACACACAGATGTCAACGTCATCATGTGTACCGTCACGCCTCTTTTGGATCCGCAGTGCCGGCGTGCTGTATGAATTGACACACTGGTGCAGCTTTACGCTGGAGCTGCTTGGTTCTATGTGAACAAACAAATGCAGAGAATTGCCGAGCCGTTGCTGCGGAGATAATGCAGAGTCTCTGTGTGAATGTGTCACACCTCCCTGGGTGTCCTGGTAGTCCCGCTGTACAAGCAGAGGGAGGGAGGAATTGCTACTGGCTACTGTATTGTTTTGTAACAGTACATAGACCAATGGTTACTTTTTACACATTTTACACAGGAAAGCAGAAGGACCTCAAGTAAAACTAAAAACAAAATTGTATACAAATAATAAATGCTGTACTTATCACATTCATTATTAAAATGACATTGGGTTTTTGTTTTGTTTTTTTTCTTTCGTTTTTTAATATTATGATAAATATCATACAGTGAACTATATATCATGATGATATGGTACCATGTGTTTTTGGTATAGTTACACCCCTACTGTATGCATTGCCACACGTTCTGTCCACAGGCATGTCCAGTGTGTGTATGTGTGTGTGTGTGTTCTGAATTCTGCCACTTTTGGGGGCAAACACCAGAGCCAAGACCATATTGGCCTTTAAAATAGGTATACCTAACCTACAACACTTCAAAAGTAAACAAATTCTGCAGGAAAAGTGCAGTCTTGGCAACCCTGCTCGCTGAGTCTGTAAATGGGGCGGTCCAATGGTTCCAAAGTGAGGGGGTTCACATGCACTATAATGCACAGACGGGCCAGACCAGGTATCCAAAACAAAAAACAGAGAAGCTCGATAACAACTTACAGAAGTGGAATGTGAGGTAACTCTCTGCTTAGGACATCTTTACTCCATTATATCTTTCCATAGCAAATAGCTGTTTCCTTACATCTAGTTAAACTGAATGTTGTATATTGGACCTTTAAAAGTGATAGATGTCTTGCTAACTAATAATAAAGCTTAGGTACTACCACTTAGGTATTGTTTTCTGATACTGTAATGTTAGAGGTTAATGTTAGTAAATTAAATGTGCATGTTGCTGGTGACTGGTGTCTTTTCATCACCCTATGCCTTGTAAACTTGCTGGCCACTTTTTCCCACTGGCTAGCTACTCCATGTCCTTGCTTGTATAATTGAAATAGATAAACAAATTGAAATGTGTTTAATAACTTAAGATCAGCAAAGTGCGTAGATCAGGCCAGATCTGAAAAAAGTGAAGTGCCAACTTTTACATTACCTATGTTTGATAGGTAAACAGGTCAAACATCCCTGTGTTTGACCTGTAAATCTAAGAATTAAACGTGTTAAAACAATGCACTTTTAAAATTTTAATTCTTTGCTTTATCACTTTTCACAATTACTTTTACATATTTCTTTTGCAAAGGGAAAAAAGAATGCATCTTCTGATCTTAGAATCTCAGGTTGACTCTAAATACCTCTGCTCAAACAGCCTTGGGTTAAACCTTTTTAAAAAAAGATAAGAGTATTTTTGTGCTTAGCAACAGCCATAACTAATGACTGGGCTAATAAGCCTACAAACAAAAATAATCACATGGCTGGATTGAAGCTAACGGGAAGCATTTTGACCAAGGGTTGCCAACTGAATATCGCTGCCACTGATGATCCTGACTCAGCTTGGGACAAGCGGCTCAGCAGTTTCTGACGAGATGTCAAAAATAGGATTTTGTGAACAAGTTGCAAAATTTGACATTCTAATAGCAGAAGACAAGTGGAGCAAATGTGTAGATGAATTAAGAGATTAAAATAGTGAAGAATTTTGATGTTAGGCCAAGCTGTTTTCAAAATAATTGTGAAAATGTAAACTTTATTACTGCCATGCCACCTTGAGATCAATAATTTTCTTTTTATGTGCCTGCGCATTGGGTGTAATTTGCAACCCACCTGCCCATTCTGGTGATTCTAGGTCTGATGGATGTTGCTGCACGAACACTTTCAGCGAGGAGGAGGAGGAGGAGGAGGGGGTAGAGGAGAAGGAGGAGGTTTGCTGCTGAAAATTCATAAACAGCAAAGCATCCAGACCAGAAGTTTCTCTTTCTGTGATATGTTTCAGGTGGGCTACCACTTTAAAATGCTGCTGTTGGTTAGAAGCTACAGATTAACTATTCTGTTAATCTCAGGGTCAAAGGTAGGTTGCCCAAACCGTCCTTCCATAGGAGATCCACAGTGACAACTGTTCTCTCCAGAGAAATTACAGTAAACATTGTAAAAGGCTATACTAATAATTAATAATGCAGGTTATATTTTCTGAACGAAGAACCCCTAAATTAGCAGTTCTAAACAAGAATGGCTTTGTGATTTTATCGTAGGCCTACAACAGTAAGCACTGTTGAGATGTATTATGTAGGAAAGTACACTGTGGTCAAGTAGGGTATGACCAGTCCATTCCATTCCAAATAACTTGAGTGGAAACCTCTTATCGTGATCACATTTGTCTGGGTCAAATTGATTATAATAAGCAGATGGCTATTATAACAGATTTTTTCTTTACTTCTCATGAAGATTACCATTTTAATGTAATGTATTTGTATATCCATTACATGAATATAAAGTAATGGAACAGACAGCTTGGTGTTAACACTTTATAACAACCAGGTTAATTTTAAGCTACATTAATAGTTAATTATATTTTAGTTAGTTATTTCGCTGTCAACAATGAAATGCTTCATAAACCATTTATTCCGCAATTGTAAAACAACTGTGTTACGGATGTTGTGTAAACATTACTTACAACTTTATAATGGGCATCAAAATAAAATGTATAGATGAACTACACAGTATTTATTAACCATTTACGAAGTACTACAAACATCAGCTGCAACTTCACAATAAGCAATTGCTTACTAAATAGTTTCTCAGCCATTCATGTTTGTCAACAGTGAAATAACTATTAACTAAAGTTTAATTTACTGAAAATGTACCATTTAATAATGATGGTTACTAGAGGTGTGAATCTTCACTGGTCTCACGATTCGATTACGATTCAGCTATAAACGATTCAAATGCAAAACGATTCTCAATGCATCGTGATGCATCTCAGTGTATGGCATCCTCAGTGATCGATATAACTGCACATGGCTACTTCTTCATCATTTAAAGTCCTTCCAACAATAAGACTACAGCAGTCTACAAAATACTTACACTTACACGTGTGTTGTTATCTACAATAATATTGTTTTCACATAGCAGCTTTAAGATAAGGAATTTATAGACACTGCTGCACACACCTCTCTCAGAGTTGGATGGCAAAGTTGACAGCGCCTCCTCAAATCTTGGCTGATTGGTTGGCTTGCAGTTATTACTTATGGCTGCAGCCGTTAGCTTCAGGTGAAAATGGCTAACGTGATTAGTAATCGTTGTGGGGCAGAAGTCGCACTCAGCAGGGGTCTCGTCCAGTTTGTGCTTCCCAGCAAGGTCATAAAATCCGCCATGTGCCCTGAGATGTCCATTTAAAAAAAAATACTCTGCAAGTTTTTGTTTTTAATCACTCACAGATGATCTCTGCCTCCCTCCAACATACCTCCTACATAAGTAATGTTCACCCACATTTCAAAGCATGGGAGCAACATCGTGACATAACTTTATTGTCCAGCTGAGGCTGGACAATCAACAATCAGCATAAACTGCAGGCTCTTGATTAGGCTCTGCATCGATGCAGAATCTTCCACGTCCATATCCACATAACCAAGAAATTTCCACACCAATGGTTCCAATGGTAACTATAGCCTGCTACTAGGTTCGCTATTTACTGAATTGTTTTGTCTTTCATTCACAGTTCAGCATTTCAAGTGCTTACCAAATAAGGGTGTCACGATTCCGATTTTAAATCGAAATCGATCTAAATTAATTCACAATCTGGAACTTTGAATTAAAAAATGGAATCGTCGATGCTGCCACACCCCCATGTCACGTCCGGTCGGCTTGCCAAGGAGAAAAAAAACACATGTGTTGAAGTGCTGCGAGTCAACCTCCTCTAACTTAGCTACTAGCTAAGCCAGTAGCTATTAGCTAAAGCCAGTCAAACGATAGCATGGTGTTACACCATTCCTGTTCGGCTCCCAGACCGTGGTCGGGAAGCACAGGGGAGATGATTTCCTCCAGGTCTGAAGTTTCTGTTTACCTTCGGGGTGAACCCCCTTTCACATGTTAAGCTGGTCAGGAAATAATACCAGGGAGCTTTGCTGTATCTTGAGGAGCCGTCGCCTTTATTCAGCCAAACTGCAGCCTATATTGTACACTTTATTGCTGTCGCTACTACTGCTACTCCTTTCGCTTCTCCTTCCTCTCCCATTCATTCACTGTCCGCACGTACGCACGCTCCCTCACTCTCGCTCGCCCACTCACACCTTACGCACCTTGTATATGTCCAACTGTTCAGAAAGAGTTTGTTAAGACACTTAATTGTTCAGAGAAGACTGTGGACATGGCCGTTTTATTTTTTTGTTTGTTTTGTTGTGGACTTGAATGTCATCTTCTGTGAAGAAGACTGCAGTTACAAAAGAGAAACTAGATGGCAGGTTATTTTGTTTCCAATTGACTGAAGATATAAGTTATTGTCATTATGTTGTTAATAAATGTTTAAAATTTGATAATGTAGTGTGGTACATTACTAACAAAGGTCAGATATTATATTGCATAAAAGTCTAGTCTAAAAATGGCAAAGCAACCTGTGGTTTAAAAAAAATAAATGTAAAAATCGAGAATCGAAACGAACCGTGACCTTAGAATCGAAAATTGAAACGAATCGAGGATTTGGAGAATCGTGACACCCCTATTACCAAATAACTGTACAAATGTAATCACTGTACTGTGTATTATGCAAGTACCCTGTAATGCAGTACTGTACTGTATATACAATAATTTTACATTCATTTTCTGTCTCCATGACTAGAATTCATGACTGCTTTTTGTTGTTTAAGACTACACAAGGTAGCCTGTGGAACATCAAGTTTTACTGCTGCCTCTTGTTGGGTTGTTTTTGGCAGTTTTTCATACACTTTGTGGAGTCTACTTTTTCATTGAAATAAATTTTTAACTGTAATGATTTCAATATGCATGCAGTTCTAGCCTCAGGTAGCCAGCCAGAAGCAAATTGGTTACCAAGAGGCAAACTATCGGGTGAAAAAAAGAAGGAAAAAAATTGATGAATTAAAATAGTTTGAAGAGTTTTTAATTACTATCCAGCACTTATTTATACATAAAATGTGTAATCTCTGCTATGTGAGGGGTCTCTTTCAAAACAAAAGATGTTTGCAGAGAAACTGAAACTTAGCTCCAATTTCAGGTGTTTATGTACTGTAATGGGCTGAACACACTGCCTGCGTGAGCAGCGTGTATGCATGGCAGAATGAGGTAATATTGTTAAGTTTTATGCACCTTACATTTAGTCTCCTTCGGTGACTTCCCTATCATGGAAGTAGCGGCAGCTAGCTATTAAAAATGCACCCTTAACTCGAGTAATGTTTCGATTTCTCTGGGTTTAAACATTGTGGGAAACATTTAGAATAATGTAAGTACAAAACTCAACAAATTATACAATAAAGGCCTAGTCGTTTTAACACATTTTAATGTAGAATTCTTAAGTATTATACTTTTAAACAGCATTTGTATAGGAATGACTCAGTCCAAAGGTTTTTGATCCATATTTGCTGTTGGTCGCTGTAATTGTGATCACTTTAAGCGGTTACATTATTATTAGTGTAGTTATTTCAATTCATCATGCACAGAAAAGATGTTAGCATCAAAAATACACAGAATACCTGTTAAGATTAAAACTAAAACAAACTGACTGGAAGGCTTTAGGCTTAGGGTAACAATAACCAAGAAAGTGGCTGTAACACCTTAAGCTAACTGTAGTAATCCAAGCTGAGCCGCTTATCCCCAGCTACAATTCAGGATCTGTGACACCAGAGCCAACGACTTCTACAGACTAAACACAGCCAAATTACTTCTTAATATCAAAAACTACTTTGTTACTGTTTGTTTTTTTTGTTTTTTTTAAATAAGACACTGGTCAGATCTCCCTTTAAACCACACGGACAATTTTTTGGAGTAATACAAACTGATTGTGATGACTGACAGAATAGTCGAAGATTACCATTTTACGGATCCACATTTACCTGTAACATCTGTAGCCTTCATAACTTGACTTACAGGGAAGGTTTAAAAGTGTAAGTTTATTTTTATCTGATGGTGCATGCTCTCCAAACCTTGTGATATAACACAATTTAAAGTACCAACTTGTAACTGAATAGTTTAACTATGAGCACGTGAAAATACTTAGTCATAGAAATTGTAGCAATAAAATCCTTATAACAAATTAAAGGAAAAATGAGCTTCACTTGCCATATCAAGCAAACTACTTGACAGTGGTTGAGAAATAAGCTAGCAAAGAGAACAGCATTCACTCTTACTGATACCTTTTCTCACATGCAAGTAATTTATTTTTTTATGATTTTTTTTTTCATATGAATACAGCGTGCTAACCCAGTCACATCTTATTTGTTTACATTAGATAGCTGGGCCTGCTAATGTTAGCTACCTAGCTGACACGAAAGAAAATGTTAGCTCGGGAACTTTAATTGATACACCGACGCTTATGTGCAAGTTCAAATGTCCCTGACATATTGCTTTATAACGTATTATTCTGCGGTTCACCGGCTAACGTTAGGTCTGTTCAAATCCCAGGACAATATCGGATATATCTGCTAATTGATCGTGGAGACGGCGCTAGCTAAAAAGATCTCTTCTTCAGTGTTTAGCAGCCGGGACAAGCAATAAAGAACACAAGTCAGTCGAGATATTGCTCCCGACGGCAAAACGCTCCATAATCTGTTTTGGGTTTTTGGGTTTTTTTTTTTTTTTCAAAGATCACATCTATGTCACTGCATTGTTAACCGTATTCGGGCCTCAAGACTGCCAAAGCTTGCTACACCCATTCACCGAATCAACCCATCTTACCTGCTCATCAAATCTAGTAATCACGGCCTGGACCCATTCCACTGGTTTGTGAGCCGCCATGGCCGGGCGGAGGGACACCGCAGCGCTGTGCTGGTAAATCCAAGGTATGTGACCGGAGCTGACAGGCTTATTTGTGCATTGAAATCTGCCCTGAATCGATGGGAAAGGACGAAAGGGGCGAGTATTTTTCCCTTTCTGTAGGATTCACCATGCCACCGCCATGACACACCACCGGAAGTCTTCTTCAGAGAAACTGATGGGAGGTGTTTGGAGACCAGGGTCAAGCTATCTGGAATGAAAAAGACCACTTCCAGGTACAAACTTCAAAGTAACAATTGTTGAACAGATGTTTGTTTTTTCTCGAATTAATAAGTACACATACACATACATGGAAGTGAAATAACCCTCGGACATTCAAATATACACTTTGAAAATATACTAGAAATCCCTATAAAACTGTTGAGTTGTTTTGGGTTTTTTTTGTTTTTTACTGTATTTCTAGCCCCTTGTGTAGCTTTAGGAATAGTTAATCTGCTGCAAAGGCTGCTAAAACTGTGTTGTGAACGTTAAAACGTCCTCATTCACAGCCATAGCCCCCCACAGTACTAAATTAGATGTTCTGCTCAACGACCTACAACATATTTTGACCTTTTATTTATTTATTTATTTTATTTTGGAATAAGGTTTCCGTACTTCCGCTACTAATGTAGAAAACTATGGCAATTTGGCAGCTCGTTTGTAGCGCCTGCGTCAAGTGCGATCAGGCCTATCAGAATGTACAAAGGATGGATATGATTGTTTTCATCAACAATTCTTAGCTCTCTTCAAAAATTTTACATAATCAAATGCACACAACTTCAAGAGCTGACACAAGCAAATACATTACCAGCTCGCTCTTATATGTATAGAATGTATAACAATTTAAAAGTTATTTGGACAAGAAAAATTGTCACCTAGCACTTAAAACATGATGTTTGTAAAGCGGAAAACGTCAAACGTCAAATATAAACAGCTCATTTTAAAATATTTAGTGACTAATTAAGTTTAACACAATGTCTGAATGAGATAAAGGCATAAACAAAGATAAGAAAATACAGTATGCTGAACATCTGGAAAGAAACATTAACCATGAAGACAATGAAAACATAGGGAACGGGAACATTTTAAGAAATCAAGCATATCAGAACTATTGGCATGTTTTACAAGTTATCAAGTTTCATTCAAGTGAAATTAAAAAAGTCAGTAGTCATGGGCCATTTCAATCACTGAGGTCATGTCCTCTGTGTTGTTCTTGGAATTTGTGGGTTTTAACAACTAATCCTAGAACTCCCTAATTCACTATTTGTTATTTATTTAACAATCAACAACAGTTGACTCTAGTGTAAGTTGATCTGCGATATCAGTGACTTATAGATTGTTATTATTTGTGCATCATTATCACTGACAGCTGGAGTGTAACAATTGTCAACTTCACATATCATCAGCCAAAAAAAAAAAAAAAACAAAACACACCAAATGATGTTGCGCAATTGTAGACTGTTAACTCCTCTTCAGATCATTAAACCCCCCACATTACCAGACACACTGAGGACATGATCTCTGTGTACTCAATGGTAGCTACAGCTCTATGTGTTACTTTACAATGTTGTACTGGTGAATGTTGTAGGTTATAGGTACTATATATCTGTGAAGGTCCACTATCTGCTGTAGGAGGGGAGGAGGATTATTCCCGAACAAAAAGAAAAGAGGATAGAAGCACTATACCACTGTAACTACAGAATAAAAAACAATGAACTCATCCTGATTCTGATCATCCTTTTGTACCGTATAGACAGCAGAGGGTGGATGGAGAGGAAGCTATACTGTAACTTCAGGGATTGTTGGCAGTCAGGAGTGTCTCTCTGCTACACTTGCTTAGCCTGTGGTTATCTTGGTGAACTTCATCATCGTTAGCTCTCTGTAGGCTTAGGCAACAACCAACCCACTGCCCATATGTATAATAATGATAAGTGACATATTATGTAATGTATAATATGCGATTGTTGTTGTTGTTTTTCTCCTTATTATTTGAAGGTGCATACCACTACCTTCTATATTGGAGTGCATAGATGCTATGCTTGTTAAATCCATGAAAGCAATGTGGTGTTGTATTATCGGCTATAATTGTACCGATACTAATATACAGCTGATAATATACATTTGTCAATATCATACATTCCTACATTCTTTATATATGACATACAAAGCTTAATGCATTTGTACCCACTAGACATAATAAGACTCACCTCTATGCATATTGTATCTCTGGGTCTGGAGCCAAACTCCTGGAGGGGGGGCTGGAGTCTGTGGAGGCCAGTGATTGGGAGGAACAGCCTGCCTGATCTGAACCTGAGTGATACTTTGTTATAGGAATTCTGTGCTGTGTGCCAGTGATTGGATAAGTGAGCTTGACTTTGTGGTTGCATCATCATAAAGAGAATAGCTGTCAACTGATCACCACATGGTGTTAAGATGGGTGGATGGATGCCTGTTTATTCAAAGCCTGATGTATCTTCTTCCTCTGTGTCATAGTGCTCTATTTTCTGCCCAAAACTCTTAAAAACATGTCATTGAGCCACAATGTTGTACTGAGTGACATGTCTCTGACTCAACATGCATACAGGCAGTGGCAGCATAGGACAAAAAAAGAAAACAGACAAGAGGTTGTGCACCAATCAGGGTGCTAGACTGCTACCCTACTGTCTCTATCTAAACCCCAAACCCACCCCACCCAATATCTCCCACAATTTGTATAGAATGAGTGAAAAAAACAAAACAAACAAACAAATAAAAAAACGAGCGGAAAAAAGGTGGGCAACCAACCATCCTCTGGTTGGATGATAGTCCTATCAAGATGCTCGATAAAGGGCCTCCAAGTTCTGTCGAATGAACTGCTCGACTCTGCAAGTGAAAATCAGATTTTCTCAAGTTTGATATAGCTTAGGATCTCCTTGAGCCTGCTGTCATGAGAAGGGGGGGTGAGTGTTTCCACCTGAATAAGATGTGGCATCGTGCCAATACAGTTGTGAAGGCTAAGACATGCCGCTTAGTCGCTGAGAGGTTGAGTACACCAGGCAGTGGGATTCCATATAGGGCTGTGAGTGGGTCAGGGTTGAGGGTTGTATCAAATATTGAACCCAGTGTGTTGAAAATCTGTCTCCAAAAGTCTGTCAGGAGCGAGCAGGACCAGAACATGTGGGTGTGGTTAGCATGTGAATTCTTGCATCTGTTGCAGGTGCCCTCAATACTCGGGTAAATTTTTGCCAGTTTGACATTTGTATAATATACTCTGAAAAGGACCTTGCATTGCAATAAACCGTGCCTGGCGCAAATTGAGGCTTTGTGGAAAAGGGCAAGGCTTCGGTCCCATTGGTCATCAGGAATGGGCACACCAATTTCCTGCTCCCAAGTCTGCCGCAGATTAGCTGTAGGGTCTGGGTTGAGGGAGTCAACGGAGCTGTATATCACTGAGATGGAGCGTTTCTGAGTGGGAACTAAAGTGAGCAGGGAGTCAATTGGAGATCCAGGTGGGTGGTAGGGGAAGTGGGGATATTTAGACTTAATGAAGTGTCTAATTTGGAGGAAACGGAAACAGTGTGAATTGGGCAGGTCCAGTCTGGTTGATAGCTCTGAGAAGTCAGTAAAAACTCCTTCCTTATAAAGGTCTTTGATGTTGAGTAGGCCCTTGTCTCTCCAAGCACAAAAGGTGGGATCGGAGGAGGAGGGGGAGAACAGGTGGTTTCTAAAAACTGGAGCCAGAGTCAAGGGTTTGTCAAGTCCAAAATGTCTGCGAAATTGCAGCCAAATCTTAAGCGAGTGTAATACCACGGGATTGGGTGAGATATTGCGTACTTTCAAGGGGAGTTGTGCAGTAAGAAGGGGCTGGAGGGAGAACTTTGAGGAGAGTGATTCTAATGACTCAACGTCTTTTTAAATCAATTTGGGATCTCGGGCTTCCAGAGACTTGGATTATAATAGAAGGCTGTATGGAGCCATCTTGCTTTATTTTTTTATTTAAAAAAAAAAACCCTTTTTAAAACAAGTCCTAAGCTACTTCATTTGTTTAGGAGAATGCTTTAACGCTGTTTTACTGTAACTTTAACGTACAGTTGCTTTGCATCAGCAGAAGGGTGAGCAGACAATGACTGATTTTGTCATTTTAGGGTGAACTGGTCCTTTAATCCACTGCTAAAAATAGTCCCTGACAAATGCACTATTTCCTTCTGTTATGTTTCACGAAAACTACCGTTATTAGTTGTTTTAGACGATTACAAAAACTGAAACTACATACATTGTAAACCAATGGGCGTGATGCTGTACACAGCAGAACCACAAGAGGACAATACTTTATAGATCGCAAACATTTACTGTATTTGTCCCACCCTGTCTACTGGTTAATATTCATATAATTTAAGTCCCTGTGTGTAAAATCTGAACACTTGTTTAAATTCCCACAGCACCAACTGAATCCCACATGACTCTGACAACATGAGATAACAACACAGACACCAATTTTCACCAAGATAAACTTTTACAAATAAAAATGTATGCCATCAGCATTAATTAAAAAATCATTTATTCAACTGAAATTGTATAGTTGCAAATCAGTTAAGGCACCTTAATACATCTGTACAGATGTCATGAGTGACACCAAAGTGTGGTTGTCAATAACTTAACAGAAACAAACAGGATAACATTCACATTAAATATGAAGAAATTCAGGTGTATTTTTTTTTACCATACTGGACTTAAGATAACAGATTCTATCATTACATTCAGTAAGATACTTTGGAGTCGGATTCAGCTGTTCATACTTGGCAGGAGCAAACTGAATCCTTCTTTTCCCCTAGACTTTTCATACATACCATTTCATACGAATAGGTGTGAGTGCTGTCCAAAGAGTGGTACATGTCTGAGACCAGGCTCATGTTGCTTTGAATCAAATATTTAGAAAAGCATAGAGTCATAATATGAAAACTGTTTTTGACCATTCGTTTTTTAACACCACTGGAAAAACTTGGCAAGCCGTGCACGAGTCCTTTGGTATGCCTGATACTGCATCATTTGTAAGACATCAGCATGAATCCATCTGCTGCTCTAAAATGAATGAGATTAAAAGGATGTCATCTTCATTCATCTGAAGGCACCAAGGATCAGCTGTTTCTCCACTCAGTTTAATGTCTGCAGCTTGAATCCTGCTTAAAGCAAAAAAACTTTTGACACTTTGAAGGAGGCTTTAAGACTAATGGTAGAGAGGGGTGGTTGTCACATGATGGTGGTAATCCTTTGGGTACAGCCACTGTCACTTTTTCAAAACCCTGTCAGTTTGGGAGTTCATGCCTACTCGATAGCACCAGGCCTGGTGGCCACATAGACAAATACAACAATGATCAGCACCACGACAACCAGAGTAGGAAGGACTACAGTGGCCACCTGCTGTCGGGCTTCCTGCATGGCCTGCTTACGCTCCTTCTTGTCCTTGGATGTTTCTTTTTTTGGTTTGCCTTTGAGCTGCCTCATGATGTCTCCACGATCGCTCACAATGTGTATTTGCTGTGCTCACAGGAACCTGACACACAGAAACATATTATGAGTCAGTTTTCAAGTCATGTTGTAGACAACTAAGCACCAATTTCCTGGAAGTAGACACTGGACATCATGCAAGAACATGTTGGTATTCTTCTCCTGAACCTCCTGCACTTTGTTCTGTCAGGTTTGTTTGTAAGAGTATTCCAAGATTTGGCATACTCTCTTCACTGAGCAAACTTGTTGTACATCGTTCATGATTTGATACTGCTTGGCCACCAGCTAGTTAACTGTCACCCTCTGTGTACTGCTCACTTCAAGTGATGTGGTTGGGACAGGAACTGTGAAAATCCCATGATAACAACTGCGGAAAAGCACCTATTAACATTAGAAATTGACTTGCGTAGATGTAATAATAATACACTAAGATCTATGCTCATGTGATTGGCTGAAACAAAGGGAGACATCCAATAAGCTACAAATTATTCCCTTTTCAAAAAGTTTTGTGAATAAATTATAAAAGCAACACTAAAACCAGGTGGACAGGAGAAGGTAAATAATTAAGACAGTTGATTTTGGGGAAATACTAAATCTCAAATGGTTTAGTTTAATAAGTTTCCTTGCACTTGTGATGGTGTCTCTTTTATTTCCACTGCCCTTGAGTCAGTCTTAGACACACACAAAGAGCTAGTCATTGAACAACAGCAGAGAGATGGCAGTGGACACAGTGAAATTAACCAGGTGATGATTATTGAAGTTTGCTTGTGTTGACAGCGACAACGCTCGTGCAATAAAATCTCAATGAAACCTTCACGAGTAAATCCCAATACTTAATCAATACACCTGTTCAATAAGCATTAACGTGTAAACGTATAGAAAGCCATATGTCTGTAGAAACTGTTTAGCTTAGCTTGTCCTTTACCAGTATCTTAAAATTTATCAAACCCTTGCAAACTTTGCTTTTGGCTGAGACAAACCAGCAGTACCTGTAGGCTGCGAATCACCTGTGCTAATGGAGGGGGACTCACCGATACTGACTGATTTCTGTGTTCTTCATTCTTTCTAAACTTCACTCAGTATTTTGTCGGGAATATATCATTACATTGACAGTTTAGGTCTGTTGCCACTGAGATATAATGGAGTTAATAGTAATTTTTCTGTGGAATTATTACTGTTGCTGCCCTAAAGATAATAGTTATATTTAAAACATTGCAGTGACAATTTAAGCAATAAAAATGTTATTTTTTTAAAAAGGAAACCAATTAGTTGCTAATTTATGAGACTTGTCTTACTTTCTGTTTTGTATATTGCTATTGCTCTTACATAAAGCAAAAATAATTCAAGGAAAAGAAATTAACTGTAAATCTTACCCGATTACTCGATTTATCGCCAGAATAATTAGTAGAATACGCGATTATCAAAATAATTGATACCTGCAGCCCTAATACAATTAGGACATACTACTTTGTCTCAACATTACCTCTACCACAACTGATTCTCTTGATCATACATTTGCGCAGTCTGTAGTTTCTGATTTGAAGTAAAAATACGTTTTGGAATACAACCGATGAGAGGCCATCTGTCCATGCTCTCTCAGTGGCAATGTGACTTATCTTTCACTGCGCATTGGATTGTGGGTCAGAATAACCAGAAAAGCACACTGGCTTGCATTCTGCAAAATGCAAAAGGATGCAGTAGGACATCCAGATATTTCTAGTATTTTTCTGGCATATTTAATAGTATAGTTATTGGAATGCAGCTTCATCACATGGTGCAATGCAGATCAACATCAGCAAAACCATTGAGCTTGTGGTGGACTACTGCTGTATGTTCTTAGTGGTTAAGTTCTCTGAGAGAAACAAAAAACAGTCAAATTCCTTATACACGTTCACCTGTTTGGCCAATACAGCTGATTCCAATAGAGCGTATAAAAGCTACAATTTGTTTAACCCAGCAGCAATCAGCACACTTTAAGGGTGGACACCCAAGATTAGTGTCACCATTTCAGTATCTGACCAAATGTGAAATCTGGCCACAGTCTCCCCTTCTGTCCCTCAGTGAATAATAACCAGAAAAGTGTTTTTGCAGAACATTATGATGTCACAGTCACAGCCTCCTTTTGACCATTGACCTTTTCGATATGAAATGTCATTACTTCATCATTTCATCCTATTAGACATTTGTGTTAAATTTTTTCATGATGAGCACAAGATTTCTTGAGATATGCCCAAAATAGTCCTCTGTGAGGTCACAGTGAACTTCAACCTCTGACCACCACATTCTAATCACATCATCCTGGAGTCCAAGTGGACATTTGTGCCAAATTTGAAGAAAGGCCCTTAAAGGCGTTTCTGAGATATAAGGTTCACAGACAGATAGATGGATGGATGGATGGATGGACAGACTTATCTGAGTGCATAATGCCTCTGGTCACAGCTGTCACTGGTGTGTCACTGAAGACCACAAAAGACCACATATACATACTTGCCTTGACATGTGATGCCTACCTACTACCATATATGCTCTGAAAAATTAAGTGTTTACTAATCGAGGCAGTGATGGCTGGTTTATAGACTGAATGCTCTAATAAAGTGTAAATCTGTCCCCCTAAATTGGGGGAAATTGAGGCATGAGAGAAAGCTCCTTTTTCATGGCAGATGGATTAGGAGTGTGAATTGATCTACAGTGTGGTGTTAAACTACCATCTAGTGGACTCATCGACACTAGCAGCTGCTTCAAACTTAAAGGTTAGCAGTAAGAAGGTGATAAAGTGTCATCCCTATTCCTCTTTGTTTATACTGCCTTCCTGTCTGGCATGTGATTTTTGATGAAACCACCTGAGTGATATTATTGGCCAACTTTAGTTTATCAGCATTGACATATATTTTGGCCAGTGAGTACTGCCTGAAAAGAGCCCCTCACTATGCTCATTATCCTTCATAATACAAGATTGCCCTACACTACACACAAGCACAACTATGATCGCAATTGCCCCCACTTTGAATCCGACTAGTGCACATTTGTCACACATAGCACCCAACCCCCACCCAACTTTCGAGTGTCTGACTTTAAACACAAGGAAGAAATGGAAATCAATATTTGCTTAGACGCCATGAAAAGACTAACAATCTAAAGCACTACTACTATTACTAACCATACTCAGTAATGTGCAAATGTAGGCCTATATTTAACAGTATCCAACATGTTAATAACACTGATATAGTATTTTATGCTGCCACCTGGATGGCGTTGACAAGTCTAGTAACCATTACTGTAGTCTAGTAGACCATAAAAAGCAAGACAAGACTAATATAACTTTAATTTTCAAAATAAGTTGCTGGGCACGCTGTGAAGAGTGCCGCGGCCCAGCAGCAGTCACGTCCCACAGCTTAGATACGAAGCCGTTCCAACTGTACAAATACAAAAAGGCTGTGACCTGACGAGCTGGCAGCGTTAGGTACAAGAGTTAGCTAGCTATGTACGGTAATGTACGGGACGTATCGGTTTTCTTTCCCATTTTCTCTCTCGTGCGTTAGAATGTGCTGTTGGAAGTTGGTCCACATTATGGTCCTGTATCCGGTGGCTCCTTACGCTATTTAGCATTTACGAACTTCAAGAAATGTGAGCTAGTTACACCACTGACAAAATAGTGCTGACGATTCAATAAGACTGGCGTTGAGATATCTTACAGGAAGGGTCAGCAGTTCCACGCTGATAGATTAGTTTTGGTGGGTTCTTCCAGTGTTTCTTCCAGAGTCGGCAGGTTTGTTACAGCAAAAAGTACTGTAAGTTGAAAGCCTGCTGTTCCTTACAGACTTCGACGTGGCGGTAGTGGAAAGGCTTGTGGAATACTGCTGTCAAGCACGCGAGCATGAACATAAGAAAACTTCCGGCCATACCCTCCAAAATAAAAAGCTAAAGGCGTTATCACGTGCAGTTTGACTGCATAATTATCATCACAATCTTTGTAGGGCACTTGTGTAAATCCATATCACATGGCAACGAACTAAAGCCAACAATAACATAACAAAGTGTAAATTTTTTCTGTGCTTATTGAAAATGTGATTTTAGGAAGCAGTCCTGATTTGTCACATCACAAGTTTGGAGCCAATCCTGATCCAAAATTCAGACTTTACAGTGAAGTAAGAGAGCAGCTACATGGAAGCTCAGTTCTGTACAGTCTGTCGTCAGCAGTGGCGGTCTTAGCTTGCATGACGCCCTGGGCGAACCTCACCTTCAGTGTTAGTATAATGCTTTGGGGCTGTTCTGCTACCAGTGGATCTGGTGCTCTAAAGAAAGTAAATGGAATAATGAAGAAGGATTATCTCCAAATTCTTCAGGAAAACCTAAAATCATCAGCCAGAAGGTTGGGTCTTGCATCTTTTTGACCACAACTGTATGTGACTCTAACATGAGGTTGAAGCATTATAGGGACAAGTAGTATATAGCCTGTCAGCTAGCTAGCACACTATCAAATGGTCTCTCCGAAATTTACTGCAAAAGTTAAATTTTTTTTAATATACATCGGATATGACAGAGATTCCCATAGGAATAAATGGACTTCCGGTTTACTCTCCTCCATTTACATATCTATGTGGAAATTAGGTTTTATGGGCCTGTTCTGTGCTACAGGCAGCTTCAGATGTTTATGGGATTAACTATGGACGATTATTGCTCTATAGCTCAGACCCAAACCAACAATGTATTCGTAGGTCTTTCAATACTTGACTTCCCAAGACTGTCTGTGGTTCTTAGCTTCAAGGCCATTGGTTCTGAATGAAAATGATTTCTATAGCTCACAAATATATTGTGTCATAAAAAAAAAAGATAATGTCATTTTAGAAGAATAGCTGGCTGCAGGTTTTAACAAACATTAACACAATGCAACAAAGCCATTAATGAATTAGTTATCAAATCAGTTTCTGTACTTTCTGCTTTATAATATCTGATATGTGATCTGGGCCAATCACTTTCTCTGGATGAAATAATAAAATATACCCACATTTTTTTTTCTCATGCAAGGAAATTACTTCTATCCTGTTAGAAATTTCCCTGTAGAGAACAGGAGAACTGTGTTGAAAGGCATTGGGCCACCCTAGGTGTGACACATTTGGTACTGGCTGATTTGGATGTGAGCCTGAAGTGGTTCACATAAAACGCAGCAAATGTGGCCCAGTTGCCTTTAAACATATCTTGGCTAGTTTGGACAAAGATATGGCACAGTAAGTACTGACAAATCTGGGTGTGAGCCTAACGGGGCCCATAAATGATATAGCAAATATGGCCCAAATATTGATGAATAACATTGGGCCACTCAAGGTAAAGATGTGGCACAACTAGTACTGGCTAATCTGGATGTGAGCCTAAAGTGGCCTAAATATGATGAAGAAAATGTAGCGTGGTTATTTTAAAACATCTGAAATTAGTTTTAGCAAAGCACAGTAAGTGCTGACAAATCTGAGTGTGCGCCTTGAGTGGCGCATACAGTATATGATATGGCAAATGTGGCCCAAATATTTTACTACAACTGGTTCCACTTTTATCAAATAGAGGGCAGATTGAGAACTGGCTAAATCTAAGGTGGTTCACATTATACATGGAAAAATGGCCCCTTTTGGTACAGTACAGCAAGCAACGGCTAATCAATTGATTCTAGCTTATCTGGTTGTGCGTTAAAGTAGCAAACATATGGCAAATACTGTATGGCCCAAATACACCAATTTTGGCAAATATACACAAGTCACAGTTATTAGGTTATGCCTAATGTGGCCCACATTTGATATGGTAAATATGTCCAGATTTTAGAGAAAATAAGAAACTGCTACTTGTCCTTTAAGACCACTACAAGGCAGCCTGCTTTTGACAGTACTTTTGCTGATTGGAGTCTTGAGTTGTTGAGTTGTTAATTTAGTAAATTCTGTATCTGTGATGAAATTGATTTTTTATGTCAAGGAACTAAGCTTGATGTATTGATCTTCTGATGGTGTGGTTTTGCCTGATTGTGCTTACGATACAACTGATCCAGTTCTGTAAAGCATTGGAGAGTCCCATGCACTGCCTCCTTAAAAAACCTTTAGACCTACCTCTCAGGAGAGGAAACAAGGCCAAACGCTTGGGTGGTCTAAGAAATACCAGAATTTTACAGTGGATGAGTGGAAAGTCCTATTTACTGATGAATCCAAGTCAGATATTTATGGCAGTAACAGAAGGGTGTATGTGTATGGGAGATTAATGTGTTTCAAACCCACAGTGAAACATGGTAGTGGAAAGATTTGGAGTTGACCATCTGCACCAAAATGACTCCACCCTGACCAAAGGGAAGTACCATTCTTTTCTTCCGCAACATGCTACACCCTCTGGTTCATACTGCAGAAGGCTAATGATCCCAAAAACACCTCAAAGCTTTAACATGACTATTTGAAGACATACCAGATAAGGTACAAGGTGCAGGTTAAATTTATTTATCATTTTCTACAACACTTGGGATTCAAAAATGAGAATTTTTGAGTCCTTTTATGCTACATTTACAGAAAAAAAACCGACTCAACATAACACTTATAAAAATGAGTGTGGAAGATGAATTAGTCTCACAGCCTGAGGAATGAAGCTGCTCTGTAGTCTGGTAGATCTTTTCCAGATGGCAGCAGGGTTAACAGTAGGGATGCACTGAGTACCTGGCTGAAACGAGTTTCAGGTACAGATAATGTACTTTTTACAAGCACCAGTTTCATACAAGTGAAATTATCCGTACTCGGAATGAAGGAAATTCATCAGCTGTGTTCACATCATTCTGTTCAAAATACTCACAGAGGTCCGCCTCCCCCGACATGCTGCATCTCTTCTCCTCCTCACACACACACACACACACTGTCACAGATTGGTCAATTTGGTGTCCACAGGGGTTAACAGCTCCTCATTCCCAGGTAGTCAAATAATGACGCTTTGGGTTGGTAGGTTGGGCCACCATCACACATACTGCACTTTTAAACATTATAGATATACAGCATATTAATCTCTTACATAGCCTAGGTGTTTGACTGCACACACTCTCCTACATACACATACAACAATTAATCAACATTGTGTTTTACTTTGTGTAGAAATAAAAAGGAGATTTCCCAACTTTTTGTCAAAAATATCCAGTTTTTGTTGCCTCAAACATGGCTGGAAATTGTCTTGAGGTCTTCTTAAAAACATAAAGTGGTATGACGCTTACAAAGTTGAAGTTGAAACATCACATTTTATTCTTACAAGTTTACTGTATAAAAACGTTCAGTAAATAGTAGGTGTAGAATGATCGAGCGCTGAATTTATGTTGTAACTCAGCTTTATTCACAGCCCATCCACATACGCACAACATACGGCAACTTGGGAGTCTCTCGGGTGCCAAACAGGTTCTGCCCTCAAGCAGCCTAGTGCTGGAAAGTGTAACGCTGTACCATACTTAACTAGAATAGCGCCACCTACATGCATATGTGACATCTCCCCCTTTTTCCTAGTTATTTCAAATAACTGTAAAGTGTATATAAACAGAGACAATAACAGTGCCATAATTATAAACAGTATCATAACCACGATGGCACATTCACACGGTCTTCTTTTCAAACTGAAAATGTCCTATGCATTTAGGCAAACTTTGCATCTCCTGTTAACCCAGGTAGGCTATATCCTGCAAACCATTGCAAGTAACAAATAACTTATATTGAATCTTTTCTCTTCAAATAAAACTCAGGAAGCAATTCAGTCCATTGTAGCATAACATTCTCCACAGAGTTCACAGGTGACTGTTACATTACTCCACTCTGTCCTTTTTTTTTTTGTTTGTTTTGTTTCCCCCCCCCAAAGGCCATAGGTGTTTTTTTTTCTTTTCATCCCCACAGTCCATTGTGAAACACACAGAAAACACTTTTCTACAAGCCCAACCTCACAGCTGGCTTACTGACACGGCCGGACCCGGTCAGAATCTGTCTTGGTGTTTGTGTATGTGAAGGGTTTGTCACAGGGGAAACTGTCTCTGGAGTGGTGACACTTGCAGAATGGAAAATCATCCCATCACTCCCAGCGGACGCAAGTAGAGTGGTCTGTGCAGGTTGAGGAGTTGGTTCTGCTGGAGATGAAGTCTGTTCCGCCACAGTCTGTCAAACAAAGGGATGCTTGTGAGAAGACCAAACAAGCTTTCTATTACAATCGGCGTCATGGTGCCAGGCATCTTCCAGCTCTACGGCCGGGAGACACCATCTAGACCAGGCTAGACCACGAGAAGGCCTGGATGACACCAGCAGTCGTCTCAGAGGACTGTCTCTAGTTGGATGTCGTGTTGCTCCATAGAATCGCCATAGACCAGGATGTCATCCATGAAGACCTCCACACCTTCCAGCCTCTGCAGAGTCTCAATCATCTTCCTCTAGAAGATCTCAGGCGCGCTGGAAATCCCGAACGGCAGCCTCTTGAAACAGTATCTGCAAAATGGCGTTATGAATGTTGTAAGCTTGCAACTGTCTGGGTGCAGTGGAGAGAGATGAAAATACAGTTGCACCACTTAGTTTGGCAGTAATTTCATCTGAGATGGGTAAGATGTATCATTCTCTTTTCACTGATTTATTCAGTTTTTTCAGATCGACACAGATCCTGGCTTTGCCTGTGTTCTTCTTTAGAACCGGCACCATCGATGCACACCAGTCTGTGGGTTGTATCACCCGCTCAATGACGCCATTGTCCTCCATTCTCTGTAATTCCTCCCTGACTTTCTGCAGCATTGGAAGGGGTACCCGCTGAGCAGTGTGTATAGCATATAGTTCAGCATCTTCTTTTAACTGTATTTTTACAGGATCAGTTTTCATTGTCTCATGTGAACCATAAGCCTGTTGATGTCCTCTGGTATGTTGTGTCACTGCATCTACTCTCTCAGGTTCATCCTCACTGACAACTCTCGGCTGAGTAGATTATTAACTGTGCGCCCTGTGACTACATATGCAGTGAATGGGTAGGACTTGTTTTTAAAGTTAACAGTAGCTTTAAACATGCCTTGACACAGTAGCTCACCTCCTGGACTGTCCAGTGGAATGTCTGCTGGTTCCAGTGTTTCCTTTGGAGTGATTGTATTGAACGTCGATTTTAAATTGCACAGGTGTGGAATTCACATGTAGCTGTATAGTCCACTGTTCTCTTGTCTCTTTTGCATCACACACTGAGCCTATGAAATAAGGTGTCTGTTCTGCTTGACTTGTCTCTGTGACTTCATTCACCGACTTGCTGCTGTGGCACACTCTGGCCCAATGTCCTGTTTTGTTACATTTGTGGCATGTAGCTTTCCCTGCTGGACATTTTTCGTCCTGTCTGTGTTTTGTTTTCCCACATTTACCACACCTCCTGTCACTCCCCCATTGTCTGTCTTTTGGCTTGCCTTGTTGTTGTGGTTTCCAGTTATTTTTTCGTTTGTATCTCACCTCCTGTACTGATCCCAAAGTGTCTCCCCACAGGCTTACTTGTGCTGCGACCTCCTCTGATTGCCTGATGGTCTGTATCGTCAGCGCAAGTGTCAAGTCCGCCATCAGCTGCAGTCGGCGCGAGAGCTCCATGTCCCGTATCCCGACGACTATGCGGTCATGGATATTTTCCTCTCGGCACGTACCAAACTCACAGTGCTCTGATAGATCATACAGGGCTCGGATGAAACACTCCGCTTTCTCCTCTGGCCGCTGGACTCGCTGGTGGAAACATGCCCTTTCGTGGATGATGTTCCTCCACGGGAAGAAGTACTCCTCAAACTTTTTCGCCACGGTGGCAAAGTCATCTCTATTTTCCTCTTCAGTAAAAATGAACAATTTGTAGATGTTTTCTGCCTCGTTTCCCATGGCATAAATCAGGCAGCTCACCTGCACTTTTCTGTCGTCTTTGTCGAGCTTTGTCGCGAGTCTGTACCGCTCAAAGCGCTGCTTCCAGTCTGGCCATTCTGTCGGCTTATCAAAAGTGAAGTTCGTTGGGGGATTAAACTTTGCCATTCTGACGTCCACTTTATCTTCTTATATTCGTGACTCACCAGCCACTTCTGACACCATGTAGAATGATTGAGCGCTGAGTTTATGTTGTAACTCAGCTTTATTCACAGCCCATCCACATACGCACAACATACAGCAACTTGGGAGTCTCTCGGGCGCCGAACAGGTTCTGCCGTAAAGCAGCCTACTGCCGTAAGGTGTAACGCTGTAACATACTTAACTAGAATAGCGCCACCTACATGCATATGTGACAGTAGGGCTGGGACTTTATCGCGTTAATTACGATTAATTAATTACAGAAAAAATAACACATTTAATCGCAATTTATTTTTGCACTCCATACAGCGCGGAACGTTGCTCGTTGCACGAGTTCCTGGCAAACCCATAATACTGATGCACAGGACACAACACAAGAAAGGGAAACTGATGAGAAGTTGCTGGGTTCGGTGGGCAGAAATTTTAGTTTTAAAAAACTACTGGGTGGAAACCTGGATAAAAGCACAGTTGTGTGCAAATTGTGCAAGAAAGAATTTGCCTATCACTGGAGCACTTCCAGCCTCCGCTGCCACCTCAATGCCAAACATGTTGCAGCTAGCACAGACAACACTCCTAGTTCAAGCAGGCAGTGTCGCCAATCCACACTCGACAAGATGACAGGGTTCAGAGCCAAAATGAGTAAGTCCACGACTGACAAATTAACAAACGCACTGGCGAAGTGGATTGCAGTGGACTGTCGGCCACTTTCGGTGGTAGAAGATCAGGGGCTAGAAGCGGTGCTACAGATAGCGTCGTCTGACCCACTTTTCTGGAAAGTACTGTACTAAGTGCTGTTTTTTATTTTAATAAACAAAAACAACTGTGTTTAAGACATAGAAAGTTCATTCAGTCATTGATTCAGTCATATACCAAAATCCATTTAAATTGAAAAATGTTGCTTCTCGTGTCAAATATTGATATGCGATTAATTGAGATTAATTAATTAATTACAAAGACTCTAATTAATTAGATTAATTTTTTTAATCGAGTCCCACCACTAGTAAATTTCTAAATATAGCAAATTAAGTCTACGTCCAACCCATTTTGAATAAGGATACTGATACAGATAATTTGGTCCCTAGTGAACAGACTGTGGCTGGAGTGGTGTTGTCTTTCAGTCTCATTTGGGCTCTGTGTAGACATCTCACTTCACTGATATCACTGATGTCATGTAGATGGGTGCTATGATGTTCAGCGTTGTTTTTTATCACCCCCTGCAGAGCCTTCCTGTCCTGTTCCAGTCAACATGCTTTCTGTTGCTCCTCTGTAAAAGTTGACCAGAGTTTGACTGCTCTCCACCTCCAGTGATGTAGACAGGGGTGTGTCTCGTCGCCTCCTTTCTAAAATCAACAATCAGCTCCTTGGTTTTGCTGATGTTGAACAGCAGATTGTTCTCTGTGCATCACTCTGCAAGACTGTTGATTTCCTCCCAATATGAACTCTCATCATTGTTTATAATGCAGCCAATGATGCTGGTGTCAGCCACATACTTAACAAGAGTTCTCTTGATGTCTGGAGTCTAGTTATGCATGTACAGTGTGAACAGGATGGTTTTGAGCACTAATGTAGAAAAGCTGTGACTGCCAATCTGTTCTTTCTGGGGTCTGCTTGTGAGGAAGTCCAGTATCCAATTGCAGAGTGAATTATTCAAGCCCAGAGTGTTACGTTTTCCAATCAGCTTTGTGTTGAATCCTGATCTGAAATCAACAAACAGCATTCTGATGTAGCCGTTCTTCTCTGGGTGTGTGAAGAGTGAGTAGAGGGCAGTGGATGTGGCATCCTCTGTGGGTCTGTTGGTTCTGAAAGCGTACTGGTGAGGGTCCAGATAGGCACTATTTCTCAAAGCACAGGAACAATGATAGCTGTCTTAAGGCAGGAGGGAACATTCTCCTGTGACAGTGAGATGCTAAAAATGTCATCTCGCCGACTGACATGTTTTTAGTACATATTTATATTCGCTCTCATCAGGATTTTTTCTCAGATCCACTGTGGTCCTCTGGAGGAGAAGTAGACTTTCAAAGCAGGCATAAAATGTGTTTAGCTCATCCTGCTGCGTGGCCTCACACATGATGGGGGTGCTCCTGCTTTTATTGCCTGTGATGTGCTAGATCGCCTGCCACATATCTTTAGTGCTGTTTGTGTAGAGGTCCCTCTCCACTCTCTGCTGTCTCCTCTTTGCCTCCTTGATACCAGCTTTAAGCCTTGCTCTGGCAGTCTTGTATGCTTCCTTGTCACCTGACTGAAAGGCAGCTTCTTCAAAATAAAGAAACGTTCAGTTTTTCTGTGGTTTTGCAGAAATGTACTTAGCTAACATTTATTCTGGCGAATGGGTTGAATTATGATGCTACTGTTATATCTGACCACACTTAAATTTCAGTGAATATCTAACAGTCACATCACTTTTCATTATCTCATCAAATACCCCAGATCCAAACAAATTTAGGTAAAACTACTGAACCACTTGAAATTATTAATACATTTAAAGAATTTGTCATGATAATGTAGCACTACACAGAATGAGGATATCACTCCGCCAAATGACCAAGAATGACAGTGATTGGTCCCTGACAGTTCCTCATTAAATACGCGTCTTTCTGGTGTCTTGGCTATAATAAGAATACAACATGGCGTCTGACAAAAGTGAAACTGTCAACCTATACAGGACAGAGAATTGCGGTCAAAGGAAAATGCAACCTGCAGGAAAAAAAGGGTATGTGTTCACATTCATTGTGGTGAAGAGAAAAGTAAAACCAATACTGGGCCTGAAGGCCTGCGAAGAAATGCACCTGATCAAATTGATGAAAAATCCGATGATTTGCTCTCTGAATATGAAGATGTCTTTCAGGGCTTGGGCTGCCTAGCAGTAGAACACAGCATTAGGCTGGAAGAGACTGAAGTACCCAAAGTACACCCACCAAGAAAAATACCCACCCTGCTCAGAGCTAAACTGAGAGAGGAGCTTTTCAGGATGGAAGAAATTGGAGTTGCAAAAAGTAGAGGCGCCCACTGAATGGCTCAACCCTATTGTTGTGTTAGGCAAACCAACTGGAAGTCTAAGAATCTGATTTGATCCAAAATATCTAAATTCTGCTATAAAATGAGAACATCATCAGCTTACAACTGTGGAAATCACATCCTAACTAGTGAAAGCCAAATACTTCTCAGTCCTTGATGCTAGTTTTGGCTTCTCGCTGATAAAACTTGATGACAAAGCTCTCGCCTCTGCACATTTAACACCCCATTTGGTCAGTATCAATTTTAAAGACTTCCATTTGGCATAAACTCAACATCAGAAGTTTTCCAGAGGACAATGAAGGAGGTTTTTGAAGGATGGTTAAGAAACATACACACATGGACAAAATTGTTGGTACCCTTCCGTTAAAGAAATGGTAAATGGTCTTGCATTTCTTCTTCAATACTTGCCACATTCACCCATTCACACACTGGTGGCAGAGGCTGCCATGCAAGGCGCCAACTGCTCATCAGGAGCAATTTGGGGTTCAGTATCTTGCTCAAGGACACTTCGACATGTAGCTGGGGGGAGCAGGGATTCAAACCAGTGACCTTCCGATTACTAGAAAACCCGCTCTACCTCCTGAGCTACAGCCGCCCACGGCACGGCAAGGCAAAGAAAAACCTACAATGGTCACTGAAATAACTTGAAACTGACAAAAGTAATAATAAATAAAACTGTACTGAAAATTAACTAATGAAAATCAGACATTGCTTTTGAATTGTGGTTCAACAGAATCATTTTAAAAACCAAACTAATGAAACTGGCCTGGACAAAAATGATGGTACCCTTAACTTAATATTTTGTCGCACAACCGTTTGAGGCAATCACTGCAACAAGGGATTTCTGTAACTCTCAATGAGACTTCTGCACCTGTCGTCAGGTATTTTGGCCCACCCCTCGTGGGCAAACTGCTTCAGCTGTCTCAGGTTTGAAGGGTGCCTTCTCCAGACTGCATGTTTCAGCTCCTTCCACAGATGTTCAATAGGATTTAGATCAGGGCTCATAGAAGGCCACTTCAGAATAGTCCATTCTTGGGTGTTTTTAGCTGTGTGTTTTGGGTCATTATCCTGTTGGAGGACCCATGACCTGCGACTGAGACCAAGCTTTCTGACACTGGGCAGCACATTTCACTCCCAAATGCCTTGATAGTCTTGAGATTCCATTGTATCCTGCACAGATTCGAGACACCCTGTGCCAGATGTGATCTGACACTGATGTACCTTGACCTTGGAGTTTACCTCTCATCTTGTTGGAAGTTGTTCTGGGCTCTTTGGTTACCTACGTATTATCTGTCTCTTTAATTTGTCATCAATTTTCCTCTTGCGGCCACTTCCAGGGAGGTTGGCTACAGTCCTGTAGATCTTAAACTTCTGAATAATATGTGCAACTGTAGTCACAGGAACATCTAGCTGCTTGGAGATGGTCTTATAGCCTTTATATTTAACATGCTTGTCTATAATTTTCTTTCTAATCTCCTGAGACAACTCTCTCCTTAGCTTTCTGTGGTCCATGTTCAGTGTGGTACATACCATGTACACCACTTCTCACCCTTTAAATAGGCAGACTGACTGATTACAAGTTTGAAGACACCTGTGATGCTAATTACAGGACACACTTTAGTTTAACATGTCCCTATGGTCAAATTATTTTCAATCTTTTCTAGGGGTACCATTGTGGTGTAATATAACCATATAACCATAAGTAAGTAGTTAGTGGTTAATGACAACTGGTAATAAGTACTGAGATGTTAAAGAATCTAATCAAAATGTGAAGGAATCATAAATGAATGGTTAAAATATGTATTACTCTGCACTATTTGATTGTACATGCACCTATTGATTGAATTGATGATTGAACTACTGTATTGTGTTAATCAGGAGTGAAATGTAACCACAAATATAAGAGTGAAATCATGTAATCACAAATATAAGAGTGAAATCATGTAACCAAATATACCACACTTTTGTTATTTTTAAAAATGCAGTACAAAGAGTGATCAAAGCTAATGGGATATATTCATTGGGAAACTTGTTTTTGAAAAGGCTAAGGCCAGAGTCATTAAGAGCTAATGGTGTATTCTGAGGAAAGTACCTGTTTTTTTTAAGTAACCAAACTCAGAGAGTAGAAGCTATTGGTGTCAGGATTGGCAGGGCACGGGCAGGTGCATTGGAAAGCTCAACTAGACTTTCCGAGGAAAAGTATCCGTGTCAGCAGAGTAAGAGTAAGGACTGGTTGAGACCAAGAGGCCATGGGAGGACACTCCCAGTTTTTAGGCTTAAAAGAAGACATCAAATGTATTAGATCAGATCAGTTGTTCATGGACATTGTCTGTGTATGATCTCAGCTCTTATTGCCGGCAATAAAAGCTTTACTGCACTCAGCTTTGAGGACTCCTGGTGCTTTTTGACTCCTGCTTTTTGAAAAACCTTCTGAACATCCAAGACTCAAGAAAAGTTGTTACATGACATCATCATTTTTGTCCAGGCCAGTTTCATTAGTTTGTTTTTTAAAATGATTCTGAATTGAACCACAATTCAAAAGCAATGTCTGATTTTCATTAGCTAATTTTCAGTAATTTTTTATTTATTATTACTTTTGTTATTTCAGTGACCATTGTGTGTTTTTCTTTCTTTAACGGAAGGGTACCAACAATTTTGTCCATGTGTGTACTGCACATCGATGATGTCCTGTGGGGTGACACAAAAGAACATGAGGCAAGTTTTGTAATAAGCCAGGGTTAAGAACATGAAACTAAACCATGAGAAATGAAAAGTAGGACTGGAAGAAATCAAATATCTGGGACAGATTCTTTAAAAAAATGGACTGAAACCAGATGAAAGCAAGGTGGAGGCGATAAAAAAACAAAAGACAGAAGCACCTGTACTGAGATATTATTGGCCTCAACCTACCTGTAAAACTGTCAATTGATGCATCTAAGAATGGCGTAGGAGCAGTGCTTCTACGAGAAAAAAAACAACCTGTTGCATATGCTATGCATAAATTGAAAAAGAAATGCTGGCAATATTTTTTGGACTTGAGTTGGTAGAGCGGGCATCCCATGTGCAGAGGCATTGTCCTCGCCGTAGCGGCCTGGGGTTCGAGTCTGGCCTGAGCCCCTTTGCTGCATGTCACCCCCCTCATCCTGTTTCCTGTCGTCTCTGAGCTGTCCTATCAATAAAGCCATAAAAAGGCCAAAAAATACTACTACTAATAATATAATAATAAAAAGAAAGATTTCATCATTTTGTCTATGGCAAAGACATTGAAGTTGAATCTGATCACAAACTACTAGAGGTCATACTAAAAAAGCCACTCAGCTCTACACAAGAATATAAAGTGTAGGAGAAACACTACTTATAATCCAATTTATTAATCACTTGAGATTAATAAAGCACTCGTGAATAGGGGGACCACCTCTGTTCTTTTATCTCTTTGACTAATCCGGAGGAAATTAATCAAATTTGACTAGACAAAGTTAACTTAAATCAATATCCATAAATTCTAATCAATTTCAAATCAATTTATTCAGTCTCATCACTGAAGTAGTGACTTTTACACACAGTTACCATTGGTTCTCCACATTAAAACAAACCTCCATAGACAACTACATACAGTTAAATATATTTATTTGGCTAAATAGTTCAGAGTAAATAAATGAGATGGCAAATTAAACAAATGAGAAGATTAACAGGTAACAGAAAGATGCTGAGTCTGTAATGGCTAATGTAATGAGTTTATGAATGAAATATGGGCGGATGTTGAAATTGTGGGTTGGGTGAAAGCGGTTAAATATCAAGAGAATAATTTAATGCTAACGGAGCCCTAACCAAATTTCTCCTACGCTCCAAGACATTAATTCAGAGCCAAAGGACACAAACGCATATTTCATAAGCGGGAATCCAGCAGGATGTAGGAATGGGTAACCCTACTTGTTGGAGCGTTGTCTCGTAGAGTCAGCAGGCTGCGGCTGTCGCCTTCAGCGGCCTTGGCTGTCGCTCAACTGCAAGATGGCAGTTTCGGTCCAATACCCAGTGGGTGGCACCACTCATGTTCATTGGGGGTACCCAGCAAAAGCAGAGCCTGGCAAAAGAGTCTTTCTTTCGTTGGAACATGCTCACATGGTTTCTTAAACAGCCGACCGCTGTAAAGTCTTTGGCATTGATGATGGTGATGATGATGATGATGAGGTTGATGATGATGATGATCTTGATCCGTTGCTTTGAGTGGTGATTCTTAGGCTCTGACTGATAAACTAATTTAATTTCTTTGCTAAAATAACTGAAGGATACTTTGTCGGCCAATTGAATTATCCTTGGTTAACTTAGTACGAGAGAATTTCAAATTAAAGTTCCTTTTCCTTGAGTCAGGTTAAGGTACTTAACTTGGTAAGACAAGGTTAAAACAGAACTTTGTTCTAGAAGAAACTTAACGAAAGTTGAAGAACTCACAAGAAATCGATCGATACGGTGAAAAATATAAAGTAACAAGAAATAACGTGCAAGCAACTCTTTTAAGAGTGATGTCTTGAGGAGAGTAAAATGTGGAGTAGAAAAGAGACGGTGAAGTAAAAAGGAAAAAAAAAAAGTTAAAGCGTAAGGCGAAGAAGACTGAGTTCAGAGAGAGATGACCCTCTGTTCTGTCAACTATGATAGTGGCATGCCCCAGGGGGCAGGGCTGCCAGTCCTCGCGACGGAGAGATAACAAGCCTGACAACTCACAGAAACTAACTTAAACTAAACTTACATTTTAATGTTTTAAATCATGTTTCACCTTTCCCCGAATGTCACCACGTCTTAATGTCGACTGTTCTAAAACACAAATCACATGAATCATTAAATCATTAACATTCAAAAATAGTACTTGGTTAAACACTTAAACACACTTGATTATACAATAGAAATAAATACTACACATTTTCCTTTTAGTTCTAGCCTAATACTATTATACAGTGCATCCGGAAAGTATTCACAGCGCTTCACTTTTTCCACATTTTGTTATGTTACAGCCTTATTCCAAAATGGATTACATTTTTTTTTTCCACAGAATTCTACAAACAATACCCCATAATGACAATGTGAAAGAAGTTTGTCTGAAATTGTTGCATCTTTATTAATAATAAAGAAGGAAAATATACCATGTACATAATTATTCACAGCCTTTGCTCAATACTTTGTTGAAGCACCTTTGGCACCAATTACAGCCTCAAGTCTTTTTGAGTATGATGCTACAAGCTTGGCACACCTATCTTTGGGCAGTTTCTTCTCTGCAGGACCTCTCAAGCTCCATCAGGTTGGATGGGGAGCGTCAGTGCACAGCCATTTTAGATCTCTCCAGAGATGTTCAATTGGGTTCAAGTCTGAGCTCTGGCTGGGCCACTCAAGGACATTCACAGAGTTGTCCTGTAGCCACTTCTTTGTTATCTTGGCTGTGTGCTTTGGGTCATTGTCCTGTTGGAAGATGAACCTTTGCCCCAGTCTGAGGTCCAGAGCGCTCTGGAGCAGGTTTTTATCAAGGATGTCTCTGTACATTGCTGCATTCATCTTTCCCTCGATCCTGACTAGTCTCCCAGTTCCTGCCGCTGAAAAACAACCCCACAGCATGATGGTGCCACCACCATGCTTCACTGTAGGGATGGTATTGGCCAGGTGATGAGTAGTGCCTGGTTTCCTCCAGACACGACGCTTGGCATTCAGGCCAAAGAGTTCAAGCTTTGTTTCATCAGACCAGAGAATTTTGTTTCTCATGGTCTGAGAGTCCTTCAGGTGCCTTTTGGCAAACTCCAAATGGGCTGTTATGTGCCTTTTACTGAGGAGTGGCTTCCGTCTGGCCACTACCATACAGGCCTGATTGGTGGAGTGCTGCAGAGATGGTTGTCCTTCTGGAAGGTTCTCCTCTCTCCACAGAGAGACGCTGGAGCTCTGTCAGAGCGACCACTGGGTTCTTGGTCACCTCTCTTACTAAGGCCCTTCTCCCCCGATTGTTCAGTTTGGCCGGGCGGCCAGCTCTAGGAAGAGTCCTGGTGGTTCCAAACTTCCTCCAATTACGGATGATGGAGGCCACTGTGCTCATTGGGACCTTCAATGCTGCAGAAATGTTTCTATACCCTTCCCCAGATCTGTGCCTCGATACAATCCTGTCTCGGAGGTCTACAGACAATCCTTGGACTTCATGGCTTGGTCTGTGCTCTGACATGCACTGTAAACTGTGGGACCTTATATAGACAGGTGTGTGCCTTTCCAAATCATGTCCAATCAACTGAATTTACCACAGGTGGACTCCAATCAAGTTGTTGAACCATCTCAAGGATGATCAGTGGAAACAGGATGCACCTGAGCTCAATTTTGAGTGTCATGGCAAAGGCTGTGAATACTTATGTACATGTGATTTTTTCATTTTT
This sequence comes from Pagrus major, assembly GCF_040436345.1. Lineage (NCBI taxonomy): Eukaryota > Metazoa > Chordata > Actinopteri > Spariformes > Sparidae > Pagrus > Pagrus major. The sequence goes on from NC_133216.1 coordinate 34,566,945, forward strand.
TATTTTTAATACATTTGCAATGATTTCAAACAAACTTCTTTCACATTGTCATTATGGGCTATTATTTAAAGAATTTTGAGGAAAATAATGAATTTAATCCATTTTGGAATAAGGCTGTAACATAACAAAATGTGGAAAAAGTGAAGCTCTGTGAATACTTTCCGGATGCACTGTAGCAGGGAATATACTTTAAACATTGACTGGTAATATGAATAAAAGAGTTAGAGAAAGACTTTACATTGGATACAAATCTTACCAGGGCTCACTACTGGAGAGCGCTGTGGATCCATAGAATACAGGACATTTTTGCATATTTAATATTTCTCAGTTATTTTTCATTACAGAAAAGTGAGAGTAGGATCAATTTTATGAACGTTACTTCCTGATTAATAATGTGTTATTTCCCAGGAGATTAGGTTCTGGCTTAATAGTTATTATAACTTTGTTAAAATTTGGAAGAGAGGTGAAACTCTATCTAAGGAATGTGAGGGAATTTGTTATCACTGTGGTCTGTGTGCTTCTAAAGTGCGATCATAAATCAAAGAGAGGTTCTATCTGGTTATGTGTGTGTTATCTTAGAAGGAGAGATGAGAGAATTAAAAGAGGGAGATGTTCAGGGAGAATAAAATGATAGCAGTTTTTAGTCTCATTTACAGATACCAAGGACATTCAATTACAACATATAATTTTCAAAAGAAAGTCCTTCAGTCTCTGGTGTTTTGCATCCGTGGATTCAACTGGGATCAATTGAACCAAACTTTATCCTTTAAAAAAAGTGAGTGTCTCGGGTGGGCAGTTGTAAATCCAATTTTACAACTTACGAGGGCCTCTCCAGATGTGTGCGAGTCTTTATTATTAAGAAAATAAAGTTTATCTGTCCAGAAAGACATAGTTGGAGACTAGATGGTGCCTCCTGGTACAAAGGGTCACAGGGTCAGCTATGCTAGAAAAAAATGTTTACCTTGCAGAGAAACAAGGCCTCAATTTATATCTCAGAGGAGAGGCATGAAACACGTAAGATGTGTTCCTACAAAAGGTTACCGTTAGGACACAGGAGTACCAGATCAAAGTGAAAGATCAGCTTGATAAAGACACGATTGTTGCAGACGCCTTATCAAAAGCCTACATACCAGGAACAGCAGCAGATAATCATGATCTCTTCAAAGGGGGCAGAATCATCGTACAACAACAATAAGAAAGGACATTGCTTCATGAGAGTCACTTTGGGATTGAAAACTGCACGAGGAGAGTGAGGGATCTGCTCTTTTGGCCTGGAATGTGTAAAGAAATAACTGAGGTGGTGATAAGTTGTTCAATATGCAACACCTACAGAAAGGCACAATCCAAAGAGCCACTACAGCCACACAGTGAACCTGAGAGGCCATGGGAAAAGATTGGTGTTGATCTCCTACATACAACAAAAATGAGTACTTAATCATTGTAGATTATTACTCTAAGTGCATGGAGGTGGAGTTTCTGAAAAAAGACACTGTAAGTACTACAGCTATTGCACATCTTGTCTCGCAGCTTGCAAGACATGGCATTCCAGATGTGATAATCTCAGACAATGCTTTTTGACAATTGCAAAAGAGTGGGGAGATCATCACATCTAGTCCACATTACCAACAAAAGAAAGGGGAGTTAAAATTTGTGCTTAAGAAAACTCATGCAGATGGAAGAGACCATTATCTTGCCTTACTGAACCACAGGAACACAACATGAGACAATGTAGGATCATCACCCGCTCAGTTCCTTATGGGACGTTGCCTGAGGACATGCAACTAAAAACCAGTTATTTCCAAAAACAATAACCAAACCAGTCAAATAAATACTACAACAATGATAAGTGAAACAATAACAGTATCATGACCATGGTGCTAAGCTGCTGGAGACATTCTCAACTGGAGACAGTGTGACAATGTGGCAAGAACGAATCTGGACTCATGGAGTCCATAGTGTAAGGAACTGCTGCACAACCAACATCATACTTGGTGCAGACTCCAAATGGACAAGTCTTCCTCAACTAGCTGCACAGTGGCAAACACCACCTTGCCACCAACCAAGTCATTCAAGCTGGATTTGTATGGGCGACAGCCCTCCCTGCATATGCTCTGCCTGCTCTCTCTAGTCCAGAGACACAGCTGTGAGCTGAAGGAATCGTGTGTTTTAGTGGAAAGTATTTGGAGCCAGAACAGTGAATTTTGGCATTGGAAATAAAATTGTCAGTGAAAACAAAATCTGAACTAACAGAGGAAGCATTGGCATTGAAACATTTGTATTAAAAAAAAATGCACTGGCACTAAAAAAAATATTTGGCACTGAAAAAAATTACATACAACTTATTTAATTATATCTTAATATTGTCATGGATTTTGATGTTTTTCAATCTTCAATTTTTTTTCTTCATGTCTGTCATTTTTCAGTAACAGGATTTGTTATGATGGCAGTTATTTTTCCATGTCTCAATTTTTCAGTGGAGATAAGGGGTTTGAGGGGAGGGGCAATGAGAGTGTGAGCCAACACAGTTCTGACATAAGCTGTTAACTCACACAGTAGCTTTAGTTATGTCTGTTTTTTGCAGTTTATTGTTGTGACTGTGGATGATATGATCTAAAGGGAGCATGTAGATTGAGAACAATAGAGGGCCAAGGATAGATCCTTGTGGGACACCACAAGTCAGACGCGTGTTTGACAGGTGTTTGCAGCGGTAGATATTACCTACCCCTGCAGACAGGGCTCTGTCTGACAGATAGGAACACAACAGTTAGGGGGCAGTACTGCCAAGACCCACCCAAAATTCTAATCAGTTTAACAGTATGTTGTGGTCCTCCATGTCAAATGACACACTCAAATCCACTAGCACCAGGACTGATGAGTCACCAGAATCCAAGGTTGTCATTAGTGACCTCATTCAGGACAGTCTCAGTACTATGGAGGGATCTAAAACCACACTTAAACTTTTCAGAAGAGTTAATGTTACTCAAGTGGGCAATAAGCTGTATAGAAATCAGGTTTTCTAAAATTTTGGATAAAAACAGCAATTTTGAAATGGGTCTGTAGTTTATGGGAAGATGGGGATCAAGGCCTGGTTTCTTTAAAAGGGATTGGATTAATGCATGTTTATATGAAGAGGTAACAAAACCAGTAACTAAACATTTATTTATCATTGATAGGATAGGACTGACTATTTCGGGTACCTCCTTTAGGAGAGATGTGGGATTGGCAGAATGAGGATTTTATCTGAGAAATGGTTTGTATGACAGATAGTGAAGTAGTAGGTTCAAACTGATTAAGTGAAGGTGGAATGTTGCTAGGTTGTCAAGGGGTGATGATGTGATCTGGAGCCTGATAGTCTCTATTTCATTAATGCAGAAACTTAACTGCAGAAATTCTTCAGCTCTTTCCCGTGATGGTTCTACAGGGAGAGTTGGAGGAGGGGATATAACTGAGTTAATTACTTAAGACAGGATTCTGGAGTTGTTGTTGTTTTCGGTGATGATATCAGAGTAATAGGAGACTTAAGCATTTTTAACGTACTGGGAGCTCTCACAACAGGAGCCCTACGCGCACAGGCCCCAAAACTGGGCCTGTTGTGATGCGTCAGCCTCCAGTAAGCGGGTTAAGTTGTCATGGCCTAGTTTCCTCCCCGTCAGTGGTACTGATTGCGACTGATCTAAACATCTGATTATTTAAACTCTTAAAGTAGGTCTGAACTAATGTCTAAAGACAGCCAGGAGCTTAAAGTCACATAAAAATATGGTCTAGAACCGGATAAAAACAGAAATGTTTGGCAGTACCACTCAGTAAATGAAGGTTGAAGGTGTGGTTTGATCCATGATTACTCAATATTGATAAATAATAATGTAATAAATAACTATTTAGTAAATGGACTTGCATTTCTATAGTGCTTTTCCAGTCTACTGACCGCTCAAAGCGCTTTACAGTACTCATGGGTTTGATCATTGACATGTAGACTGGCATGTTGTGATCCCATCACAACATGGTCTATAGTTTTACAGTTGTAATACCTCAGAAAGTGTTTGCACAGAATATTCGAAAAATTAGGTTAAGGTTACCTCAACCTTAACAGTAAGGAAAAGAAACATGTCCATTAGTCCCACTATTAGCAAGCTAGCTGTTGCCATATTCTATTGTTGCAAGCTCACATTTGCTCGGTCAACAAAACAAAACTTAATTGATATTTTTTTACAAAGTGACAAGTAAAGGATAATGCCCAACGAGGTGTCCATCATCAGGAATTAATGGATGACATGGGAGGCACATTGGAGGTTTGCCTCCACAAAGTCCATTGACTCCTGATCATGGACTTGCCAAAGCAAAAACATTCTTTGACCATTTGCATATATTTTTACATGTTTTGTGATCAAAATGTAAAGTCTTTCCAAAGCAGAAACTCTGTTTCCGTAGCAACACCTGAGTTTGACTAATCGCTGAAACAGTTATTATAATCCCATGGTTTTTATGTAATGGAAACATCGTTTACTTCTCCTGTAAATAGGATGGACCTTCAATACGACTTAGCAATGGAAGATAAGTCCACTCAACTCATTGAACCCCTCAGCTCAGCTGATAGCCAGGAAGCTAACATTATGCTAGCAAGATTTAAAGTCAATAACATTGCCTATGGCTGACAAACAGTAAATATAATTAACAGCATGTTTAACAAGACTTTCTAGCTAACCAGCTAAAACTATGGACTTAACAAACATTATGTTTACCCAGCTTTTTTAAAATTGAAAATGGTTTACTCACCTTTATGAATTATCCATTACTTGTTATGGACAGTTGGACACTAAGGTTACCATCTTTATAATTTACTACAGTTCTGAGTGTAAGCTTCTTTTCGCAGCTTGTGTGTTACAAGCGCCACCCTGTTGCATTCAGAAGATGATGCTTTGAAGGACATTTTGTGCTTTTTATTCAATTTATTTCTAAAGTAAAGGTGTCTGCAGCCAGCTGATATCAATGCCACTCATTTTAAATACTGGATATAGCACATTAATTCTGAACGGTGAACAGATGGTTTCACTGGAACTACTTGAGGAGTTCCAGAAGTGTCCATCGATCAAAGGATAATTGACACCCTCCTGCCAATCAGAATCAAGTATTTACCCAGACTATGGTAAACATATTTCAAATATTAAAAGTATTGTTTTTTGGTCCAAATAACTGCATGAATGAATACCTGGAATTTTAATGATGAAATAATTTGATTCCAAAAGTTATAGCAAAAAAACACTCAGCCATGCATAAAACTGTAAGAAATGAATACAGGTAAAAAATGAACTGAGTTTGGAGTGTGTGCTTCAAAGAGATGTTTAACATAAAGGTCTATCTCTAGGGATCCTTGCCATAATTTTGTCAGACTCATTTCAGTGGCAAAACAATCACTTAAAGTGGACAGACTTAGAAACAAAACCCCTGTATTTGAACATATAATTTTATAATGTTAGATCGTATAGGCTGAAGGCCAAAATCTACATTACTTAATGGAGCTTTAAGTTTGGCTATGTGCATGTAACATTAATGTGAGCTGGCAGTCTTGATATTATTTGAAATGACCCATATGTTCTCTTTCGTCCAAAAGGAGTGAACTGCACATTCTTGTGGACCAAGACCTCAGGATTCTAACCTATGGCACTGTATGCACACGTATTACTAACTATACTATATTGGCCCATTATTGTAGTATGTCCCTCTCAAAGTACTAGCTTTATTTACATTTAGTCACTGATTTATTGGATTATTATTGTACTGTATTACTGTACTGTTCAAATGGCACAATAGATTTTCAACTTTTTGTGCAAGTCTTTAATTGTAATGAGTAATAACAGTTTTTATTTAATACATACAGTAGTATATACTGTAGGTTGTACAGCTATAGCATAAACTAGATTACAGTAACATTTCCATACAGTATAATACTGTACTTGATTTTACAGTATGCTAAAAAACACTGTGGTTAGTTTTACAGTAATGTTACTGTGGTATTAATACAGCAACTACCGGTTGCTGTATTACAGTGAGTTACTGTTAAGTTGACAATAAACCTCCATCACCTACCTAAGAAATATCTGCCCTCAGTTCAGCTGTACATTGTCTCCTTACTACAGATGCAGTGAAAAGAATTAAGTATTCCAAACGGTGGCTTTATGAATATGGAAATAAACCACCTTGCCAATAGTCTCAGCAGCTATTGTTGACGCTGAGGGTAACAGGGTATATGAAAATAACTGGGGAATTCAAGGAATTTTACACTCAGTTGTACTCTTCTGAACAGACAAGTGATGCACCTCAATTAATCAAAGATGTGTTGCTCACATCAATCTCCTAACAATATCAGAGTAACAAAAAATATCAAAGGTCCAATTATAAGAGATAAAGTAATTAATGCTATCAAAACTCTCCAGAGTGGGAAGTCACCAGGACCCAATGGCTTCTCTTTTAAAAGGAGTTCTGGGGCCTGATTTTAGCACCCTTACTTGAAATGTTTAATCATTCATTCTCTAATGCAGAATTACCACAGACCCTTAAAGAGGCTAACATATCTCTGATACTTAAAAAAGGTAAATGTCCTGAGCCTTGCTCATCCTACAGACCTATTGCTCTTATACATGTGGACCAAAAATTGCTTTCCATTTCAGCTTCTTGTTTAAAAGACCTTTTGCCATATTAATTCAAAAGGATCAGACTGGTTTTATAAAAGGCTGAAATTTAACTAACAATGATGCATCTCAAATGTAATTCAAACCTTTGAACAAAATTTTGCAGATGGTCTAGAGTCCCAGTAAAAACTTTGTGAATTAGATTAAAGTGATATATAATGGACATGAAGCAGCAGTTATGACTGGTGGGTTCAGAGAGGAGGATGCTGTCCAAGTTACATGTCATCTTGGACAATGGCTCCCATCCACTCCATAACGTGGTGTTCAGCCACAGGAGTACATTCAGCACTAGACTGATCCCACCAAGATGCACCACAGAGCGCCACAGGAAATCATTCCTGCCTGTGGCCATCAAACTGTTAAATTCCTTGCTCCGAGTCTCAGACACAAAGTTTTCAACTTTGACATTATTGCTCTGTATATATGTATATTTATTCTAGTGGAATATGGATATTATTATTCCTATTACTATTATTGTTATTATTATTTCTGCATATTTTGAACTTTGAATGGGAGCAGCTGTAACATAAACAATTTCCCCTCTGGGATAATAAAGTATTTCTGATTATGATTCTGATTAAAATCACAAAGTACTTTTTTATACATACTGTAGGGGTACTAGACAGCGTTGCCTCTTGTCACTTCTATTAAAATGCAATGTACTTTTGGCTATCTGGCTAAATCCTAAATAGGGCAACAGGGCAGCAACTTTGATGAAATTACAAAAGGTACAAACCCTTTATGAACCCTTTAACTCTAAAACTCTGAAATGTAAATGGATTACATTAACAAGTATAAAATGCACAGTGTACTTTGGTTCATCTTGGCCAGCACTCAACAGTCAAGTACAAGTGTTACATTAGTGTTACATTAGCATTGCATTAACAAGTACAAAGGCACATTGTGTAGTTTGGAGTAGAGCAGATACTTTTTAAGGCATTATTTTAACAGAGAAAAAGCACCTTAAACTAGAGGGCAAATGTCTTCAATAGTGCCCCATCCCACGCCCCTTTTTCAGACAAATTTCTACACATGTATCATCAAGTCATTCTTGGGAGTCTGCAACCTGGACGATAGTTTACCATCTTCCAGACCAAGTATAAACCTTCTGAGTGAATTCAGAAGTGTTGGTGAGTCCTTTGGGATAGCTGAGGTGTAGTGCATAGATCAATCCAAACATTACCAGGAAGGCATCAGCAAGTCTGGGGAGGCTGACCATGATGTCATTTTCAATGACGACGGGGATTTTCACAGGCTGGTTGTGAACTGGACTTGTGTCGTTGTCAGTGACGACTGTAAGGAGGGCCACTGCAACATCTCCACACAAAAAAACACTTAAACCATAGCACTTTTGTACTTAAGGTATCCTTGATAAATAGCAGCTACCATGCTCAGATGAGGGCTTGAAAACTGTTTCTATTTTTACTTTTCTACTTTATCGACAGTGATACGTTGTGGTTTCTTTCTTGTGACAAATGTACTTATTGTAAGCCGCTTTGGACGAATGCCCTAAATGCTAAATGCCCTAAATGTAAATGTAAATCTCCAGGCTCTGGCTCATCACACTCGTCCTGAATGAATGAAAGAGAGTTAATAATCACAAACTGATCTGTGGTTTCTACAAATATCAGGGTTAAAACTATTTTTTTTAAAAACCCATTTTTATGATTTTATTTTCAATTAAGATTATTTTTTGTTGGCAAATCATCTCTCCTGTTCAATTAAGTACTGTTCAATTAAGTACTGCAGGTCCAGCGCAAAGGTAAGTACATACTAGTCATGAACTAGACGATTCTATGAACTAGAAACATTATACTGTAATGTACTGTCATATTAATTATATTAATATGTTATATATTAATCATATTTTGTTTAGGTCACATTTTTGAGTAGCACATTTGCCTGTAGAAGTTGTTGAGCTCAATATAAGTCTATCTCCTGCCACTCAGGTTCACCAGGAGCTCCACTGTAGAACACAGATCTTCCATTTTTCACCTCAGCTGAGATATATATATATATTTTTAAATGCTGAATACATATCTAAATATAACTCTTTGAATGAAAAAGTAGATGCAATTCACTGGATTTACTTTCCGGGTTTTCCGGTTCACCAGATGTACTTTCTCATTCAAAGAGTTATATTTTGAAAATTCAGCAGTCAGCTTCCAAAAAGAATTAAGACTACCACTTCCTTATTTGATATTCATTGAGTTATAGAAAATAGATATCAGCAACTTGATTCCTTAGGGTGTTAGTCATGCGCAGGAAAATTTCAAAAATGTTCAAGTCAAAGAATCTTGCTGCACACCAACAAAGCTCTACCCAACAACATTTTGTGGCAATATTTTTTGACTCCAACTCTTGGGAGTTATGTTTGTAAGTTGCTCATATTTTAGTTAGAACAATGTTTTTGAGAGTTGTTTTGCGAACAGCAGTGTTGGGCACGTTACTTTTAAAAAGTAATTAGTTATAGTTACTAGTTACTTCTCCCAAAAAGTACCTGAGTTAGTAACTGAATTACTCCACTATAAAAGTAACTGGTTACCAGGGAAAGTAACTATTGCGTTACTTCTTTTTTTTTTAAGTTTAAATATGTCTAAGAATTTGGATTCTTTTCTAAGCAGGTTTCACAAGCCAGTTTCATAGAGTAGAACTGCATGGACACCTACACAGAACCTTTAATATTTATTGCACCTCAACAGACCACAACTGGTAGACATACTGTACTTCAAGTATTTTCTTCATCACAAAGTGTAACAATATGAAGTGCTTTTAACTCTCTGTACATACTGTACTGTTTAAATATTTTCGTAAAAATAAAAGTAAACAGTTTAAATATGAAGTGCTTTAATTCTCTGTAGTGTAAATTAAATAAATCAAACCTTCACACAAGTTACTGTACTGACATACTGTACTTCAAGTATTTTCTTAAAAACGAAAGAAACAGTTTAACAATATGAAGTACTTTTAAAATAGTACTGCAAAAGTATATGAATTACTTGGACAAATCCAACTTCAGCTGCTTGGGCGGCGTGGCTCCATGTCCTTCTTTGTTAGCGGAGCTCACGTTAGCCACACCTGGCCTGCAGTCATCATCAGCAGTGTCAACAACGGTGTTTTTGGCCACTAGTTTTGTAGAAGCGTGTGTCGTTGAGAGATGCTTCATTAGATTAGAGTTGCTTACAACGGATGTGGACAAATACTTCACTCTGGGACATAATGTACACTTCACGTTCTTGCCTTTTACCTCGAGGAGATTAAAGTAGTGTCTGTACTTCCACTTTGAAAACGCCAACTTTTCCTCCGGACTCGCCATTGCTGCAGCATGCTGCATTCCAGTTACATGGGAGACCACTCTGCTAGTTTGTGTGTGTGTGAGGCTGCTGTATGCGTGTGTGGTTTGTGTGTAAACTGAACACTGCCTCTGATTGGCTTACGAACTCTTACTCTACCTTAGCCAATCATCATCGCTTATGCGGTTGTCTCGCCCCTCCCTACTCAGCTTTGCAGCTCTTGTGGCAGAGAGCCAAGTCGGAGGAAACAGCTTCAACGAGTAGCTTCAGTTTATAACACGCCACATTTAATTGTCGGTAACGGTAACGGCATTGTAACGATGGAAATAGTAATTAGTTAGATTACCCGTTACTGAAAAAAATAACGCCGTTAGTAACGCCGTTTATTTTTAATGCCGTTATTCCCATCACTGGCGAACAGACTACAAATGAAGATGTGAAAAACAGAAGATCTGTGTTCTAGACACAGGAATCAGCCGAGCTACCAGTGAACCTAAGTGGCAGGAGACAGACTGATACTTAGCTCAAGAACATATAAAGGTAAAGGTTTTTACCACACTTCTGTATCACTTTGAACAAAACAACACCAAATCCAGTTCATTTGTAGCAGGGTGAAGAACACAGACCAAACCTCTCCAAATCACACAAACTATGTGGGCGTACAGACTGAACAAGGGTGAGCGCCAAAACATGTATTCTGATGAACTGTTCACTTATATAATAAAGAGTGTTACTCAGTGTGCAGGTTCTGAAAAATCCCACAGATGCACAGGAAGAGCATGGAGAACAGTGGTACACCTGGTGTCGATGCCATGTAATGTAAGAGTACATACTATGATGATTACTGAACAAACCTCATTTTAAAACAGTCTAATCAGAACATATATCAACAAATAATGTGTTCACATTTTTAATGCAATCAGACAATTAGCAAAAACAAAGTGGACTAATTGTATAATTCCAAAGCTCATTTAAATCATTGAACTTGTCCAACATTACAGAGGTTCAACCTATAAAATGCATAATAATCTCTTCACCTAAGCACCTGCTGTCTTCCCAGTTTTGGACACCTTCTGTCTCAATAAGGTCATCAGTCCAGGAAGATGGCTGTCAAGCTCAGTGTAGAATGTGTAGGGACACATGCCTCTCATCTGAACTATTAATTGAGGCCTTGTTTCTCTGGGAGGTAAACATCTTTTATAGCTTAACTGACCCTGTGACCCCTTGTACCAGGCTCCCTCCAGTCTCCGATTACCTTCCATCTGGACAAAGGAACTTTATTTTCTTAAGAATAAAGACAACACTTTGGATGCTTGACAGACACGCTAGTTCTTCTATTGTGCCCACCTTAAGGGGCCCCATTCATAGTTGTAAAACACCACTGCTTCCCTCCCGGAGACAGTCACATCTTTCCTTTCAGGGTCTAGCGAGATTCAGTTGATCACAATTGAATCCACATTTGCCAAAGGACTTCCTTGTGACAATTATATGTTATAATTGAATGTCTTTGTATTTGTAAATGAGACTAAAAACTGCTAACATTTTGTTCTCTCCTATCTAATTAACACACATGCACACACCTACCAAGAGTGAACTTTCTTTCCCCCTCTCACCTTCGCCTGATAAGGAAACACATGCAGGCCAGAGTGAATTTACTCCCACTTGTAATTTATGACGCTGATTCCCTTATCTTTAAATTCCTGCCGTAAAGGCCCCTACACTCTTCCAGATTTCAACAAAGTTAAAATAACTTCTAAGCCAGAACCTAATCTTCTGGAATTTAACATATTATTAACCAGGAAGAAAAGCTCATAAAACTGATTCTACCCGCATTTCTCTGCGATGAAAATCGACTGAGATGAATTTAATGTGTGAAAATGTCCTGTGTTCCGTGGAACCACAGTACCCTCTAATGTTGAGTCCTGGTATGATTTGGACAAGTTTCAAAAGACTTTTCCTAAACACATTTGTGCATGTCACCAGTCAATGTTTAAAGGTCCCATATTATGAAAAACATGTTTTCTCTGGTCTCTACATATATAAACTGGTCCTCCCTGAGCCTACCAACTCCCAGAATGAGGACAGCAAACGAGTCCTGCATCGTCTCTGCAGCAACCCACTGGTAAAACATGCTCCTACAGGCTGTTCAGATTCAGCTCCTTTTGTTATGTAACGAAAGGAGTGGCCTCCTCTGTGCGAAAACACTCCCCCCTCTCCCCAGAGATATCCAAGAGGGGGGCGTTCATCCCCGAGGTGAAGTTCAGTGTATCCAGCGGTAAGATAGCAGTGTTTCGCAATGTCGTCGCTCAGAGCTAGACACGCAAATTGCTCTGTTGTTGGTTGTAAAAATCAACATAAGTGCCTATATTCTGTCCCAGCTACAGAAGAACAGAAGAGACAGTGGTTGTGTTTCATTTTTAACGACAACGTGCCGGCTACGGTTCCTGTAAGTCTGTTTGTGTGTGCTAACCACTTCACATCTGATTGCTTCAGTAACGAGGGTCAGTACAAAGCTGGCTTTGCCTCAACACTGACCCTCGTAAAAGGATCAGTCCCAACCATACAGGACCCAGAAACTGCACCCGAGCCACAGGTAAGTGTCGCCACATTTTGATAGTATTTACAGTTGCCTACGAGTATGGTGAAGTCAGCTTGAAATTGGCTAACTAGTTAGCTCCGCCTGGTCCGCTATACAACGGCGTTTGAAGCGAGTTTAATGTTAATAATACTACGGCTCCCCTGGGCAGAACTGAGCTACATGTCGAAGTATCCTGGAGCAAGATACTGAACCCCAAAATTGCTCCTGATGTGCAGTTGGCACCTTGTGTACATCAGAAAGGGCCCTGCAGACGAGCTGGCGACTCGTCCAGGGGTGTACCCTGGCCTTCGCCCATTGAGAAAAACTGCAGTCCCCGCAACCCCCTGAAAGGGTGGGATAGTGCGGCAACATCCCCGCGACCCTCACGGAAAAAGCGGTTGATAATGAGATGAGATGAGATGAGATGAGATATTACGAAGGAGCTTGGTTGTCACAGTAAAAAGTCTGGAAACGTGCAGACTGGAGACAGAGACTATGCGAACAGTGTCCAAGAGTTTGGAGACTGTGTTGGAGACAAAAACAGCTTTCGCTAGCTGTTTTTAGATGTTACCTGTCGCAGGTCAGTGGGGGATGGGAGCCGGGTGGTTGTGTTGGGGAGTGGGGAGTCTCTCATGTAATGGTGGACAACACACAAATTCCTGAGTGTTGGCTTATTAACAGGGTTGGGAAGTAACGGATTACATGTAACGGCGTTATGTATTTAAAATACAAAATAAGAGTAACTGTATTTCGTTATAGTTACAGTTTAAATTGATGTATTCTGAATACAGTTACTTTCTCAAAAAAAAGGATTACTTGTAGGGATTACTTTACGGCGCTACACGTAGGTTGCACTGTGCGGATGCAGGTGGCCTTATGTGCGCAGGTACGCTGCAAGTCAATGCGCGAGAGCACTTTCCACACAACCGAATGACAATGGCAGAGGATGAGAAAAACGACCAGGAGGAGAACAAAAATGCTTTTTTGGCATGGAAATTTAGAGAACATTTTACCTACAAACCTGGTCAAGAAGGCCGCAACATCACACTGCAGTGCAAGCTTTGCTTCCCGTCAACGAAGCTGCTTTCAGCATCGAGGGACTCCACGTCTAATTTGAAGAAGCATCTTGAGGTAAGTTGGCTAATTAGCGTTAACGGAGAAATGACCCCGGCAACTATTAATCCAGCTCCGCCGGCTGAGAGTGCTCACATGCGGGGAAAGAAATGAGGGTTAATGTCCGCCGGCTCGCATGTTGCTTGTCCTACACTCACAAACAAGGCCTATTTTAAATTGTGTATTTTTACAAGGGCTCTCTGCATAAATGTTAGAGGCTCAGTGGCTGGAGTTTGGACCTGCAGAGCAGAGAAAGCTGCTCTATTTTAATATACTAATTTTATGTCATGGCTTGCCCCTGATGAACAGGAAGCCATGAAGCGGCTAATCATCCAAGAGGCTCGTCATCTAGAGCCTGTCGCCGAGTCTTCTGATGATGTGAGCACCAGAGTTAGTGCACCACAGTGCGAGTCCGATGAGGATGACTTTTTCACTTTTGGCAGCACACAAATGATGAGCACCACAGCGGAGAATGAGGTGCAGAAGTACCTCCAGGATCCCGACAAGACTTTGGAGTCATTGAAGGCCTATACAATGGTCAAAGCCCTTTTCTTCAAGTACAACCCTGCCTTCAAGTGCCCCTGTCGAGAGACTTTTTAGTCAGGGAGGGCTTATTTTCACCCCACATCACAACCGCATGACTGATGAACACTTTGAACAGACTCTCTTGCTGCGTTACAACCGCCACCATTTGACTGTAGAGTAACTGATGTTACTGATCATGACTTTTGGCTTTTGTCATTTAAGTGCAAAATGTACAAAAAGAGTAATGTACTAAAAAAGCCATGTCCTCCACCACATTACCTAGTGCATATTTTGTCCTCACAACTACCGTCACAGTATACACCTACAGGCATTTAAACTAGATATGAAGTTGCACTTAAATATTGCCTGTACACATAAGAGTGTTAAGCTTCCTGAGATATACACTGGCCTTTAAAGTCACCTTTTGACCATGCATAATGTGTTTGCTGTGAGTTCATGAAGTGCATGATTGCACCCTGTATTGTTCTCAATGCAATTTACAATTTTTACTTTATGCACATTTAAAGCATGTTTTTGCTTTGTTATACACCTGCTTGTTAAAGCAGCTATGTTGCACTTTAATTTCCCTAATTTCTGAGCTGTGGAAATTAATAAAGGTAAAGGAAATTGAATGGATGCCATTTTTCTTTAAATAGCATCAGTTGCAGGACAAAATTTACCACATTTGTGTTTTGTGTACTTGCATAACTTTTTCTCTGAAGACAGTAATTAGATCGTTCTCTAAAACATGTGTTAACTAAATTCAGTGTTCCAGATAAACACGCTCAGCTAGACGATTTTGAAGTAAGCTAAAAGTAATCCAAAAGTATTTAGAATACATTACTTTACTTGAGTAATCCAAGGGAATACATTACAGATTACATTTTGGGACATGTAATCAGTAATCTGTAGGGGAATACATTTTAAAAGTAACCCTCCCAACACTGCTTATTAAGCTTATACAACCAGTTGAACGACAGCATCTCAGCGAGCCATAGCGATACATCCACTGTAAACATTAGCGCATGCTACCGCTAGCGTAAGCGGCATCCTCTCCCTGAGAGGGGCGTGTAGCAGGCAAGGCAGGCATTGACAGATGGAGCTCATTAGCATTTAAAGGTGCAGGCACAGAAACAGCCTGTTTTCAGTAGAGCTCACTTGAGCAACCTTTAGACAGCTGAAATTCAGGACCATGGATGGGTTTGGGGCAATACATTTTGAATACAGTGTTGTTGGACCTCTGACAGCTGTGTGAAATTGATGAAATATGGGACCTTTAAAATCATTCACTGTTTGATAAGTATTAGGCTAGAATTAAAAGAAATGTGTATAAGTGATTAGTTCTACGATATAATCAAGTGTGTTTAGATGTTTTGACCAAGTTTTAATTTTCTTTTGAATGTTAATGATTTAGTGATGCCATGTGATTTGTGTGACTAAGAAGTCCACATATTGAGCCATGGTGACATTCTGGGAAAGGTGAAACACGAGTTTGAAACATTAAAAATGTTAGTTTAGTTTTAGTTTAGTTTTCACACTTGTTATCTACTCTGAGACAAAGCTGGCAGCCCTGGCTCTGTTTTAATTTGTTTTATCCAGTTAAGTATCGTAACCTGACTTAGAGGAAGTGAACTTTAATTTGAAATTCTCTGTATTAAGTAACTGAAGATCATTCGATAGGCCACCGAAGCATCCTTCAGCTATTTTAGCCAATAAGTTAAATTAGTTTATCAGTCAGAGCCTAAGAAACACCACTCAAAGCGACAGAAGAAGACCATCCTCTTCATCAAGATCATCATCACGCCGTTACAGCTACCGGCTGCTTAAGAAACCACGCGAGCAGTTTCCAAAGAAAGAAAGACTCTTTTTTCAAGCCGAATCAGCTCTGCCCCCAATGCTAACGAGCAGTGCCATCCAGCTGGGTATTGGACCGAAACCGTCACCCGCTGGGTACCGGATGAGCTGTGCCATCCTGCCAGCTATTGGACCGAGACAGCCTGCAGTTGAGCGGCAGTAAGGCCACTGGAGACAAAGCCACAGACTGCTGACTCCACAATTCTTCAAACCAAAGTAGGCTAAACATCCATCATCCTGCTGGATTCACACATATGAAATATGAGTAGGTGTCTTTGGCTTTGATTCAGACTCTTTGAGCTTAGTAGAAATTTGGTCAGGGCTTCATTACCGTTAAATTATTCTCGTAATATTTAAATGCTTTCACCCAACCCATAATTTCACCATCCGCACATATTTCACTCATAAAATCATAACATTAGCCATTACAGACTCAGCATCTTTCTGTTACCTGTTGATCTTATCGTTTGTTTAATTTGCCATTTAATTTAATTATTAGAGATTGAATAAATTGATTAGAATTGATTGATATATATCGAATTTGATTAATTTCCTCCGGATTAGTCAAAGAGATGAAAGAACGGAGGTGGTGCCCCTATTTACGAGTGCTTTATTAATCGCAAGTGATTAATAAATTACATTTATTAGTAGTGTATCTCCTACAAATGTGTTGGGCAGGTTCTGGTTTGTAATCCGTTGGAACTCTGCACACACCTACATTTAAAAACAGAGCAGAAGGACAATACAGCAATTTTCAATTGGTCAGTTCAAACTTGGAGATCTATAACACTTCTATAAAGCAGCAAATAGCCACTCAATGAGTAAGAACCACAACTATCACCTTAAACTACACAGAATGTGCCATATGTTATCAACAAATGAAAAACATAAAAAAGAGAGCTAACTCGGTATTACCTCAGACTCCATTTTAGGAGCAGGCCAGAGGTCCATGAGCTCGTTCACTGGTGGGCAGGTCTTCACTGTGGTCTGTCACCGCAGGGCAAATGTGGTCTTTACATTTTTTTTGTCCATCTTCAGTTTTCTGCCTAATGTGCTCAAGACTTGAGGGATCCTCTCCTTGGTGAAAGTTGACTTCTGCTCACTTGAGTCTTTTTATTGTTGGAGTGTGAAGGTTCACCAACTGCCCCTTCTTCTTTTTCCATCATTTATAGTGACCTTGTGACATCCAGCCCATCTCATCTTGTTCCTGTAATTGCCCATCTTCAACTTAGTGCTGTTCTTCCATCTATTCCAGCCAATCTCAGATCCTGCTTCCTTCAAGCAGGGATGTTTGGTCACAAGAGCCTCAGCTGCCATTGCTATCTCTTTTTTTACTTGGCTAAGCCTTGAAGCCATATATCGTAGATGGAAGCTTTGCTAAAAGGCCGTGCTTAAGGTCTCTTGTCAGCTTAAGGTGTTTGTTGTTCTTCTCAAATTCAGTATCTCCTTAAGTTTCGGCTCAACGTCAAATGCAAATGTGGGAACTGGAAAGGGATGCAAGAATGCAGCTGCCATTGTGCTAACGAAAAAGACATTTAGGATGTTAAAAGGTTATTAAAATCAGGGTTCGTCCACCTTTTCCAAAGTCAAATTCAAGTACCTTTTAAGGATTTTCAAGGTGCATTCTCACACTTTTCCAGCACCTCACAGCTGTGGTAAATTACATATTTATATACATTTACTGAAAATGATTATTTCACTTCCTCATCACATTAAATCAGATGTTATTGTGACAAAATTATGTTTTGTCACAAAATTCTACAGAAGGGAGACAAATCAAAAGAAAACAACTTTCATGTTCCAAAATGTGTCACCTGTCTGTAAGTGGACTTGGCATCTAGAGCTGCAACCATTAATAGATTAGTAGATTAGTTGTCAACCATTACATAATCGCCAAGTATTTTGATTATTGATTAATTGTAAGCACGAGAAAGTCACTATTTATTCATTGAAGTGTATTTACGGTAAACTCGGACTGCATCATGATCAGGACTCACAACAAGGATATGGAGTGTAACGATTCTGTGAGAGCTGTCACTGACTTTATTTACAGGCTTTCATAAATCATACAATCCATATTCGCAGGTGGTGATGATGATCCAGATGAGATGACTGGAGAAGGCAGAGTGTGTGGCGGAGACTGTGCTGTCTCCAGTGTGCTCTGTGCGCTGTCTCCAGTGTGCTGTGTGCGCCTGACAGCACAGTGTGTACACTGCAGCAATTTCACACAAACTACATGAAAACTAAAATCGTATTTGGTGAAAAATGAACCGTAGGCTATTCATTCTTCAATGCTTTTTTTTTTTGTTTCAAATATGTTTATTTGGAAACCAATCAATTCACAGTAAAATTAACAATTGACAATTATGTTTCCTTTGTTTTCTTTTAACAAAAGGTGAAAAAAATCCCTGACAAAAAGGACTAATGACAAAAATGAATAGCACGTAAACAAGCAGAGCCCTGCATCAACAAAAGTAGATGAAACAAAAAAAGACAGGACAAAAAAAGAACAAAAAAACCAAAAAAAAAAACAAACAAAACAGTACACACAGTAGTTTTATGTAGCTTTGTTTTGGAGTAGTGTAGTCTGTGCAATATTTTGAATTGAATCAAACAGTGTCGGGCGTTTATAGAGCATTCATGGATGTGCTCCAAACTCTCCTACCACACATTGAGAGGTATCAGGGCTCCGAACTCTCTTTCCCATTGTTCCTTTATCCTGTCCATCTTAGGAAGGCACATGTTTTGTAATATCTCATATAGCTGCGAGATTATGTAGCGTGGATTGGGGAACAGGTTAAATAAACTCTCTATCTTGTCAGGATTTGCACTCTCGAAATCAGGGAGGTGTGTTCTGACATAATTCCTAATCTGAAGATATCTAAAAAACTGATTCCTTGGTAGATTAAACCTTTCTTGGAGTTGCTGGAAAGAGGCAAAAGTCCCCTCTATGTATAGGTTGCCAACAATACCAATCCCCAATTGTTTCCAAGAGGAAAAGGCCTCATCCAGAGCTGAGGGAGTGAAAGAGGGGTTTGCAGTTATAGGTAGCAGGAATGAAACTGCCTTAAGTTTAAAGTGATTCCTTAGTTGTTTCCAAATCTTAATAAGAGCATAAATTACAGGGTTATGCTTAAAACAAGATCTATTGACTGGGACGGGAGATAGTACAACAGCTCTGATAGAATAAGGTAGACAGTCTTCCCGCTCCATCTCTAGCCCATCAAAGGGTATTGGGTTGTCATCTAACCAGTATACCATAGAGCATATCCCAGAGGCCCAGTAATATAGAATAAAATTAGGCAGCGCCAACCCCCCATTCATCTTGTGTTTACAAAGATGGTCCTTCTTTATTCTATGAGACTTGTAATTCCATACAAAGGGGAGAATGATTGAGTCTTATTTAATGAAAAAAGATTTGGCAAGGTAGATAGGTAGGATAGCATTCACTCTGCCCAGCAAAGAAATAGGGAGTGTTTTCCAAAATTGTATATTGTTTGCTAACTTATTTAACAGGGTAGGGAAATTGGCCTTGTAAAGATCATTATACTTCTTGGTAATTACTATCCCCAAATAAGTTAAACTGTCCAACGCTATTCTGAGAGGAAATTGTTTGAGCCAATCTTGATTTGTAACTTGTACTGGTAGTAACTCGCTTTTGCCCCAGTTAATCTTGTACCCCGAGAAACTACCAAACAGTTGAAATATTTTCAAAATTGAAGGAATTGTAATCCTAGGCTGCATGACAAATAACAAAATATCGTCCGCGTACAATGATATTTTATTCTTGGTGTACTCTGTGTTATAACCATGTACATCTGGATGTGAACAAATAGTCTCGGTGGTTCTATGGCTAACGCGAACAATAGAGGGCTAAGTGGGCAGCCCGGCCTCATGCCCCTACCCAGCCGGAAGGGATCAGAAAGGGTTTTATTAGTAAGTATTCTGGCCCAGGGGCTATTGCATAAGAGCTTAGTCCAGGACACAAATTTATCACCACAGTTGAATTTCTGCAAGACCGAGAATAGGTATGCCCATTCGACCCGGTCAAAAGCTTTTTCAGCATCCAAACTGAGGATAATAAGTTCTTCTTGGGGAAGTCTGGGAGAGTGCATGATATTCAAAAGACGTCTAAAGTTATGGAAGGAATTTCTTTGGGGGATAAACCCAGTTTGGTCTGGGTGAATCAGCTTGCACATGAATACATTCTTCTGGCCAAAGTCTTGGCCAGAATTTTTTGATCCGAATTTACTAACGAAATTGGCCTGTAAGAACCCACTTCTTCTTTTTTGGGGAGGAGGGTGATAGTGGCTTCAGTCAGCGACTGGGGCAGTATCCCATCCTCGTACGACTGAGTATACATTTTACGCAGATAAGGAACCAACAATCCCCCAAACCTCTTGTAAATCTCATTGAGTCCATCAGGGCCAGGACTGTTACCATTTTTCATTGAACCAATGGTTGCTTATAGCTCTTTACATGTGATGTCTGCCCCTAAGGTATCGCAGTGCGCTTGACTCAATGACGGGAGATCACATTTGTCTAAAAATGTCTGCATTGTTTCTCCTACAGAATTAACCTCAGATGTTTACAATGCTTCATAAAACTGTCTAAATCTGTCATTAATATCCTTGGGAGATGTAAGAACACTTGAACCAGACTTAATTTTGTGGATAGTCCTGTCATTCTCAAGCTTTCGTAATTGTCTCGCCAGTAATTTGTGTGGCTTATCACCAAATTCAAAATATCGCTGTTTTGTAAAAATGAAGGCTCTGCAAATCCTATCTGATAATATCTTGTTAAGTTTAAATTTAAGAGCCGATATTTTAGTATGTTTTTCTAATGAGGGGCGCAGAGCATTCTCAATATCAAGTTGGCGAATTTCCTCCTCAGGTTCTAGTTGTTTTGCCTTGTTACGTTTTTTGAGAGGATTGAAAAGAAATAATGTGCCCTCTCAAGTAAGCCTTAAAGGCTTCCCATAACAGTGTAGAAGATGTGTTTTCATTATCGTTTGTTTCAAAAAATAACTTAATGTTTGATTCGAGATATTCACAGAACTTTTTATCCGTGATGAGCTGCGGATTGAATCTCCAATTTTTCTGGGCAGGTGCATTCTCGCCAAGCTGTAGTGAAAATGATGTCGGGCTATGATCGGAAATAATAATATTGTGGTTTTTAGCATCATAAGAAAATGGCATTAGTTTACCATCCACCAAAAAAAAATCTATCCTGGTATAACTATTATGTACTTTAGAATGAAAGGAATATTCTTTACCAGTAGCATTAGAAATCTGCCACACATCAAAGACATTCATATTTTCAATGTAAGATCTCAGAAGATTAGATTGGAAGGTGTAGATTAAAATCTCCACCAATTATTAGATTAGTACTGGAGACATCTGGAATCAGATTTAAAACTTTTTTGAAGAATTCTGGGTTGTCATTATTCGGTCCATATATATTTAATAATGTTACAGGTGTAGAGTTAAATTCCCCCATAACCATGACATATCTACCATCTTTGTCTGCTATTGTAGAGAGATGTTTAAAGGGAACCCCCCTACGGATTAAGATGGCGGTGCCACGAGCCTTAACTGAAAAGTTGGAGTGGTAGATATGTTGTATCCACCTGCACCTGAACCTAGCATGTGAGTTGTTCTTCAGGTGGGTTTCCTGTAAGAAAATGACATCAACCTGCAAGGATTTGAGATGGGCGAGCACTTTACCTCTTTTAATTGGCTCATTAACATTCCATGAGCAGAATGTTATATCATCCCTCCTGATGTTATTGTTATGCATTACGTAGGGTGGTTGCAGGCATCCATCCTTCGACTCTCCCCCCACTCTGCTGAATATTTGTACCTATGAGTTAAATGACACTCCATCCGCCCTCCCACCCAGTCCCGCCCCCCTCCCACCCAAGACACAGATAAACAGAAAAACAAAAACATCAGAAAAGCGTAGTCTAACCTCTCTAACAGAGAAGAAACTCTAACAACCAACTGTGGTTGAACTCTTAATCCTACAGTAGCTAGTAGCCCTACAGTTGTTCAAGTTCAAACAAAACCTATTCAGTTACAAAAGGGATTCAACATCTCCCATTAACAGTATTGAAAAGATATGTAAACATTCATGTCTTAGCAGACCTTTTGAAATAAACACAAAACTTATTCATAAACCCCTAGGGTTATCAAAATGTCCCTTTGTTTGAGTGACTTAAAGCCATGCTGTCTCTGCAGTGCAGTAAAGTCCAAGGAAATAATGTAATTGTTCAGAAACTAAATTGTTGAAACTACCAAATGAAATATGCCCTCCAGCAGACATAAAGGCAGGAAACAAGTAAATAAGTAAACTAAATAAAAATTTTAAATAAAAATATTTTCACATTATAATAGGGAGAGTGGGACTGTAAACCAGGCCTATGGCCGTCAGAAAAAATAATATTATATATTATATTATAATATCAAGGCATCATTGTGTTCCCAATACTTTCAAATTCAGTGGCCATTCTGGCCTGACCGAAGTGGCGTTCAGCATACAGACGGGCCTCCTCCGGGTCTGTGAATGTGGTCTCTTTACCATTATGTGTCACTCTCAGCTTGGCTGGGTATAGGAGACCAAATTTGACTCCAGGCTGGTCTCGCAGCAACTTCCTGGCCGGAGTGAAGGCGGCTCTGCGTTTAATCACTGTGGGTGGAAAGTCTCTGAAGACTTGGATCCATTGCCCTCGATATGTGAGACTTCGTGACTTCATGACTTTTTGCAGGATGCTCTCCAGCGCGTGACAATAGTGCACCCTTAAAATCAGGTGCCGAGGCGGCTCGTTGTCCCCGGGACGCTGTCTCAGGGCTCGGTGGGCTCGGTCGATCACTGGTTTTTCATCCAGCTGTAACACCTCCATGAGCAGCTGGGCCACGAAATCCCTGGTTTTCTGGCCCTTTTCCTCCCCTTCCTTGACACCCGCGATTCTCAAATTCTGACGCTTTGATCGTCCCTCCAGATCCAAACACTTCTCTGACAGTTGTTCAACTTGGCTGTGTAACTGCTTTACCGTAGCTTCGAGGTCCACAACAGTGTCAGAAGTAGCATTAGCATTAGCTTCTACACTTTTCAGCGTCTCATTTTGGGAGTCTAGTCGGCTGTTTACCACAACAAATGTGGCGTCACTTTCTGTTCTCAGAGCGGCAATTTCAGATCTCAAAGCTGTACTCACGACAGCAATCTTCTTGTCAATTTTGTTGCAAATGTCCGACTTCGCTTGGGACAGCTCCGCTTGCAGTGATGCTATGGCGGCCAACACAGCTTGAATGTCCGTGCTTGGCGTACTCGGCGCCGGGTCCTCCCCCTCACTCTGGGCCGGTGCTTCAGTCGGGCCTTCATCTTCGTTCGGCGTATCCCAGGACTTCCCCGCTCGTGTCGGCATTTCCGCAGTTTAGCGGGCACTTGAGAGTCTAGGGTGATAAATACGGTAACCGGTAGGTCAGAAGTTACACAAGTTTTGTTTCAAATGTAATTTTAGCGTGAAATCTGTAGGAACTACAGCGAGACGCATCTTATCTCCTCATCGCTCCCGACACGCCCCCCCCATTCTTTAATGCTTTTTGATTTAATCTTGGATTTCTACCATCGATTATGATTACTGGATCAGTTAGTTACCAAAGAGTCCGGCCCTCTCCACTGCGCTCAAGGACAGGGAATGTGATGATGGCACCATGCTCAATGGGGACATATTGATTTAAAATGTGTGTTAGCTGATATTTTTACAACTGAAAGGTGTTTGTGGAGTAATTATTACACTTCACTATAAACTCAAATACAGAAGTGCAATGACGCAAGTAACACTGCTGGTTTGAATGTTTATGAAAACATGCTCAGGAAATTTTCTCGTGAGCGTTTTCATAAACCTTGAATTTGTAATAGCCTCGTTTGTGCTCATAGTGAAGTGTAATAATTATTCCAGTTAGCTACCAAAGAGTCCGCCCCCCCCCCGCTGTGCTCCAGGACAAGGAATGATGGCACAGCGCTCAATGGGGAAATATTGATTTAAGGTTTGTGTTGGCTAATATTTTTTACAACTAAAAGGTGTTTACGGAATAATTATTACACTTAACTATAAGCGCAAATGAGGCTATTACAAATTCGAAGTTTATGAAAAATCTCACAAATTTGAGCTACCGCATCGTAGTACGAATTCCACCTGGTGGTGCAAGGTACAAGCAGCTTCTTAGCAATAACGTCATTGACAATCTCTGAAGCCACCGTTGACCAACTTGCCTTGTTCCACAGCCCTGCACATTTTGTGGTAGCATTTCTGTAGATAGATTTAGTTTCCGGTTTTGACATTAGCCACTTATCCACATCAGTGCATGAGATGAGGTTCAATCTGTGCAATGCGCATCTGTGATGCAGGGGTAAAACCATGACACTAACATCGGCAGCACTATCTAGCACATCCTCAATGTTTGTAGAAGTCGCCTCATCCTCCTCCAAATGATCCTCAGTGTCTAACTCAGGTGGCTGGTACATTTGAAATGCCTTAACGAAATTAGAGCCATTGTCAGAAACAGTTGCTGTCACTTTGAAAGATAGGCCATAGGATGAGTGGATGTTGTCTATTTCGGTTGCAATAATGTCATACGTATGTTGGCCCTTGAATCTCTGGCATGCCAGGGCTGATTTCCCACGTAGCATGTTGTTCAGATTAATCCAATGTGCAGTTACACCTAGAAAGCTTTTATTGTAAACAGTCCAGATGTCTGCTGTGGTAGAGACATGTTGTAAATCCTCAAATGTTTTTTTTAGCTTGATCTGCATTTTAGCATATTCTCTGTCTAAATAGCTGGAAAACGTCTTCCTGCACATTTGCCCCGAGCCTCCATTTGTCACTGGTATTTTGCTTATTAGTTGCCTGAAGGCAACGGACTCGACAGTTGACACAGGATGCATGTAATCGACAACATACCTAGCAATCAATTTATTCAGCTCTGCCTGGCATTGGCTGCACTGCAGTCTGTGTAAAATCTAGTTTGGTTGTTTGCATGGAGTGGCGCCTTCAGCATCCGTAGGGCTGGGGTCTTTCACTACTAGCTTTGTTGACGCATGTTGCTTCAACAGGTGCTTCATAAGATTTGAATTGCTACTCTTTGCACATAATTGACAACTCACCACTACATTTTTGTCTTTTATTTCAACGAGCAAAAAGTAATGTCCATACTTCCAGGAGAGAAAGCTCATTCTATCCGCACTGTCGGCCATGCTGTGGTTTAATGCTGATTGATTGATTCGATTGGTGTATCATTGCGCCGCCATAAAGTCCTGCAACGTTAGATCAGAAGCAGCTAAAGTAGGCCTCTGTCTTCTTGTCTGCAAGCGTTAATTTTTCACAAAAGAGAGTAACGAACTCATTTAAATTTCAGTAATTGTAATTGCGTTACTTGATTAAAAAAAATATTTAGTTACATGCTCGTTACTGCTAAAAGTAGTGGAATTACAGTAACGCGTTACTTTGTAGCGCGTTACTCCCAACACAGGTTAGAATGGACAGAGAATAAGTTATAAATAAGTTATAGAAGTTGTCAAGTGTCATTGTTCAATCACTGGAGGGATAAAGGTGTGTGTGTGTGAGTCCCGTAGGAGGGTAACAATTTGTGGTTGGGGTGGGAGCTGTGCCTGACGATGCTGCGCACCCTCCGCAGACACCTTTTGCTCTGGACAGCCTGGGGGTGGGGAGTGAGATACCGGTGATGTGGTTGGCAACTTTCAACACCCTCTGCAGTGCGATCTGGTCCAAGACAGAGCAGTTACTTGCCGTACCATAGTGTGATGCAGTTGGTAAGGATGCTCTTGATGGTGCAGCGATAGAAGTTCTCTAGAATCTGAAGAGACAGATGGACCTTCTAAAGTTTCCTCAGGAAGAAAAGACGCTGGAGAGGCTTCTTGACCAGGGTTGAAGTGTTGAGGGTCCAAGAGAGATCCTTGGAGACGTGGACACTCAGGAACTTAAAGCTAGTGATAAACCTCCGTCAGCAGCTCCGGAAAAAACTGTTTTTAATTCAAAATGTTATCAAGACTTTAAAATTTTTTTAAAAAAAGCTGCTGCAGATGGGATTGTGCTACCGATGCTAGCAGGCCTGCTAAGAAGTCTGCAGCTAAAATTACCTGGAGTGCATTATAATGGTGTGTTGACTACACCACATTAGATATCACAGGTAGTCCAGACAGTTTTAGCCACAGGCTTGTTAGCAGGCCTGCTAAGTTGGCAAAACTGATGTCTGAATGAATGAATGAATGAATGAATGAAATTTTTGTTGTTGTGTCCAGCATATTACTATGCATAGCCCACATAGGCTTCCAAGACAATCAAGGTCACGGGTCATAATGACCGCTCACCACTGTCAACGTTTTTTGTGCCTCTGATTCATGTCTTCGTGTCACTCCGCAAGTAGTCCATTCATTTGTCACGATGGAACAAAGCAGAGCTCCACTAAAGAGCCTGCAATCGTTGCAGAAGGTTATCTGATGTGACCCCCCGACATGGTTAGAAAATACTGCCTCTAGGCCTGTCACAATTATTACATAATCGCCTGATAGCGATTATTTGAGCTGACCGTGATCATTTTGCATAATCGTCAGATTCCACAATCAAGGGAATTCTACTCCAATGTTAGAAATGCCGCATAAACATGCTTGGATGGAAACATGGTGTTTTAAGAGCAGCGTGGCTCCTTTAAGAGCGTAGCAAGTGGTGAAGCCGGAGATAGAGAGACGGTGGCTGAGCTCAGGCCTGACAGGTGTGGGTGATGGAGAAGAGAAGGAATTAACAGTAAAGTTGTCTAGTAGTAGTAAATGTACAGTTTAGGTTTCTGTTTGTCTCTGAGTAAATGCTGCAGCTCCTTAGGACCCAGGAAAGTTCCCGTGTCTTGCTTCCCAGCTGCTGGGTAAAGTGAGGGAGGAGCTAGGCTAACGGTTAGCCCTGAAGTTAGCATCAACTTCGGCCCTGGAGGCAAACCAAAGTCTCTGCTGTGCTTCCTGACCACGGTCTAGAAGCTGAAGCAGGAACGGTTAACTATGGAAATGAGGAGAACATTACTCGCCCTGCCTCGTCGGCATGCAAACAGTAATCAGGAGTAAATGCTAAACATCAGTGATAGACTCGGGTGCTGAGCTCTCACCCAGCGCGTGTGCTGGCATGGAAGCGCGCAACATGTGCCCAAGCTTTCTCCCCCTTCTCCACCTCACATGAGATGGGGAGAGAAGTCACCCCCTCCCAGGTGGGCTGCTTCTCCAAAATAAACCAATAGCAAAGCCCGTTAGAGGGCGTAGCATGTACGAAATAGAAGTAGAGTTAAACATCAATTTAGAGTACAAATTAATAATTAACTTCTTTTTTTCTGCTTGCTATGCCTGAACATTGATTATCATCTCCCAAAATGCAGTGGAAGACTGTCATAATAATAGATCATAAATAAACTACTATTAGGTGATTTTCGTCATCTTGTTTTGTCTTGTACAGGCTTTAGGGATGAGCTGGTCTTCTGTGCAATTTCTATATGCCTATTGTCTTTAACCTGCTGATACAATGCATTGGTAAAAAATAAATATTTAAGTTAAACAAATCTTTCAATTTTCTCTTCAGAGCAGTCCAGATTGATACATTTAAGTGTTAAAATTGACAAAATTTTCCCCCAGACCCCCCTAGTTGTACCTGGTTTTCTCTATCCATGCAATGTTTTAACCTTTTTCTCCCCTAACCAGTTTGCATGGCTGAATATTGTCTTTCCTTTTTATATGCAGGTCTACTTAAACTAAATAAAGTGATCCATTGATCACTTTTGTCATCCTGCCATTAACATTAATGTGAAAAGAACGTAAAATTATATTTTTTCCTGCTTTTTTGTCCTTTTTTTGTCAGTTTACAGTGTACTTTATGTAAAATAATGTTTTTAATTGACTTTCTACAGTGATTTAAAGTAAATTAACTTTGTGTCTGTACAAATACTATTAATTATAATTATTATGTGCGTTATAGAGTCTGATGGCAACAGGTAGGAATGATTTCCTATGTCGTTCCTTTAGTCGGCGGAGTTGAATAAGTCTGTTGCTGAAGCTGCTCTGTCCAGAGTTTTGTGGAGGGGGTGAGAGACATTGTCCATGATTGCCAGCAGTTTTGCCAGCATCCTGTCCTCTGCCACCTCCTCCAGGGTGACAAGCTTAGAGCCAACAACAGACTCTGCCTTCTTTATGAGTTTATTTAAATGTGTAATGATTATGAAATATAATAAAGTCATGAGGAAGTTATAATAAATAATATAAAAGTCATAAAAATGAGAAACAATTAAAGGTTACTCTTTCCACTAAATTAACAGACCCTTAGGGCTTATTCCTAGCTCTTAAAACTTATCCTAGCACCATACCAAGTGCCCAGATCATTAAGTCCCTAGTTAAATCCATATTAAAGCAACACCTTGTAGGTTTAGGGACCTAACCCTTCAGACAGAGAGCTGGTCCAGTACCTCCTGAACAGGGGTAAACTTGGGATCTAACACACACACACACACACACACACACACACACTGTGGTTTACAGATCAAAGAGGCATGTCATAAAATAACTTTGTACGCTGATAATGTCCTGGTGTTTATATCTAACCCTGAGATGTCAGTTCCAGCTCTTATAAGCTCAGCCTTCATTTTGATCTCAACTACACACCTTTAAAGTTTCATGGATGCATTTTGCACAGTGATGGTGCTATCAGATTGACATTGACATTGCAAAGTACTTAAAACAGCTTCCGTGGCTGGTTCCCACTAAAGTGGGTGTCACCAGATCCACATGTTGCCATGATGACACATGCACGCGCGCGCACACACACACACCCAATGTGAAAACATAACCAGCCACGCTGTCATGTAATCACAGTATCTGAGAACCTTGACCAGACTTTACAATATCATCTATGTTTAATCAATCAATCAATCAATCAATCATTCTTTCTTTGTATACACTCTAAGAAAAAAAACATCACATTTACTTAATATAGTTATTTCAACCAGTCCCACGAAACTAGGTTGAATAAATGGGAAGAATACTAGAAAGCTGATTATTACTACATGCTTTTAAGCAAATCTCACCAAACCGTCTTAATTAAATGCTACACAATACATTAATGCTGAATTTACTAAACACAATTATGTTGAATTTACTATACACAATTATGTTGAATTTACTATACACAGTTATGTTGAATATATTAAAGACGAATTAGTTGTATTTATGTTGTAGGGTTTTGTTGATTGTACTTGTCAATGTGAGCAATTCAAATAAATACCACTTCAGTCAATTCACTTCATCTGACTTTAATAACACGGGGCAAAAGCGCCAACAAGTAAAGCTTGACATTTACTGACTTTTCTGAACAGCCTTGAAACCAAGTGAGGCATTTCCAGGATGACAGGAAAACAATTTGTAAACAAAACTGTACACTATACTATTTGGTGCTTAGCACTTTACACTTGAAAGGTTAAATACATTGAGAAAATACAATAAAAAGTAAGACAATGTACAAATAATGACTTGTCATTATGTCATACAAAAACTGACAATATTTTTGGTTCCTTTAAAGTGCACTAGTCCCATGCCTGAATAACTTGGTCTTTAACATGTCATATATTGGTGAAAAACTTCTCTAACAATTACTAGAGCCCGAGGTGATGTCTCCAAATTGTGTTTTTGCAACCAACCATCTAAAACCCTAAAGATATTACATCGACAAAGAAAAACAGAACATCACCAAATTCTCACAACTGAGAAGTAGCAAATATTTGGCACATTTGAGAGATGACTGACTTCTCTGCAGCAACTTTGATTTACTTAACTATTAGAGGTAAAAAGAAAAAGCCCTATCAAATGTGATAATGCTCAAGATAATAACCACACAACTTTGCAAGTACTAGTAACCCCCATTGCACCAGTTGTTTCTATGATAACAACTTCCAAGTGTTTAACTGCAGTCCACGCACACCTCCAGCGGTCACTCTTCTGAGCTCGGCAAGGTCATCTCCTGGGGCAGAGACAGGCAGGGGGAGAATAAACTCCCTGCTTAGTAAAATACACTTGCGATGAAAGGTCCAGCAAAACTGCATCCCAACGGGCTGGAATCCCATTGCAAGGTGAAGACACTACTGGTGCCAGTTCAGTCAGAGTATAAAGTTTAACAGTCATTTCAGAAAAAAGAACGGTTTCATCAAGTAAACCACATATCACACATCACCCATCAATGGGCGACTGAGGGCTGACCTGTTCTGTATTAATCTATACAGGTTGCATCCATGTCACCTGCTCGTGTAAGAGCCTTATTCTTTGGGTCCTGCATGAAATTTGGTAAGTTTGTAATAAATGTATAAAAAAGGACCTGGTCAAGTGATTCGGCCAGGTGTTTGATGATTATCAATATTGTTGAAAAGTCCATATGTACTCAGTCTGTACAGTAGTTCACTGAACCTAACTCAAGATTCACAGTCTTGTGAACTGCAGGTGGGATTACTCATGTAATCTGTTTTTAAGGACCTGCACCTTTGTTGAAAGTCTGTTGCCATCCAACTCCATCAACACTTTCTGAAGAAATTCAAATGTGTGTCTCAGGTCCTTGGGGTAGCTCAGGTTTAAACTGTAGATCAGGCCAAGCAGGACTGCACACCCATTTGCCACATCTCTCAGATCTTGCAGCGCTTCAACTCCCTTGATTATTATGCCAACATCCTCAGGCAGGTCTGTGGGCTCTGCTCCCTCATGTTGGATAACGTAGATTCCCACGACCATTTCCTCTATTCCTCTCCTTGCATCAGGATCAACATCCTCAAAATGGGATTAGAACATAGTATTAATGAAAATCTGTTTGAGAACTGGGCCTACCACATGTCATGTTCAGTATCAATTAATCTTATTTTCTCAATCGATCGTCTATTAATTGTCACACAATAGTAAAAGATACCCATAACAATTTCCCAAAGTGTCTTGAGGACCCAAAGATGCTCAATAAGCACGATTTAAAAGTAGAAAAATCCTTATATTTGAGATGCTGGAACTAAATAATTGTTTGGCATTTTGGTTAAAAAAATAACTAAACAATTACCAAAATAGTTGCCAATTACTTTGCCAATTGACAAATCCAATGAATGAAGTCATTGTTTCAGCTCTTAATTAGAAAACTAACTACTAACTATTAAACTTGCATTGTCATCATTGGCCAAATCAATCAGCACAACATGCAAATACGCTTGATGTTAAATGATGAGTAAGTGACCAAAAAAGTGGCAAGGCCACAAATACCAGTAAGAAATCCCATTACAGAAACTCCAAAGATATATTTGTGCTAATTTAGACACAGTGATACCATTACATAGATTGTCAACCAGAGAACACTGACCAGTTCATTTTCACATGGCAAATGTCCCATTCAGAACACATCTTGGTCAAAATTCATTATAATAAAAATGTTTGGTTATATTATGATTTATGTAAAGAAATATATGTAAATATTGGCTGATAATGCCAGATTTAAAAAAGTATTTGTTGAGATATGGTTCATACTGTATGTTGCAAGTAGTCCTTTATGAAGCTTTCGGGATTTTCATTTAGGTACACACAAAGTGCTTTGAGGACACATTCTCGTTGTGTTTCAACAGTGGGATTCTGTGGGAGACAAACAAACTTTCACAATCTACACATAATACAAAGTATGCCATGTTCCCATTACACAATTTTTGGTGAGGTAAAGAAACAGGATCAGGGAGGAAAAGCCAAACGGGGGTAGAGAGGTAAAACAGTGAGAGACGGACAGAGATTTATAGAGATGTGCATGATAGAAAGAGTAATAAATATGGTGACACAGGGGCAAGTGCCCAAACTACACCATTCAGTGATTCTTGAGAAAAGGGACAAAACAGGTTTTGATTTTCATAAAAAATATTTGGATAATTTCTAAAATATATGAATACCTTTTTGTCAAATGATGTTTTGTCTATTTTGGTTCAACTTCCCAGTTGTAGATTTTTTATGTAAATTGTATGTTTGCTGGATCACCACTTGATTTTTGTCAACACCATCAGAACATAAAAATACTTATTAAAATTATTTTAAAATGATCTTATCTGAAATATTTCACTCATTAGGTTACCCAGTTCCCCTAGTAATGCGCACAGGACTTTAAATCAATAAAATTACATTTTTAAAAGCCAAAGAAGTCAACATTTAATGAGTAGAATTGAAATCGTATCTGTCAGGCCTAGGCAGTTTCACAGTACAAGCAGGCTTTTATTCTGAAATTCACTTTTCAGCTCTTAGGACAGAGTGATAACAAAAGAGGCTATCAACTCTAGACTATCTGAGAATACAAAGACCAGGGAAAAAAATACAATTCAAAACACAACAGAAAATCACTCCAAAGGGAGGAAATAAAAAGCTGGAAACTAATCTACTCTGACGAGGAATAATCACCATGAAAATTTAATAACAAAAGGCGCTCCAAATGGAGGAAAGTACAAAGGCTATAAAATTAGGCTACACTACTTCTAAAATGAAAAAAAAGAAAACTATGAAAACAAAACCACTCCAACAGAGGGAAAAAAACAGCTACAAAACAAAACAAGCTTAAACACTGCTCTGACAAAAATTACAACAGAAAATCACTCTACTTAAGAGGAGACAAGGAATAAAGAATACCAACTTAGAAGCTCTGGACAAGGACGAGACAAGGGCTGTGGTCATGGGGCTGGAGGTACACGAACAAATGAGATACTCTGGCACAGGACAAAGGGAGACGCGGACTTTAAGACACATGAGGGTAATGGGAAACAGGTGGAAATAATCAGGGATCAGGGGAGACGTCAGACCGGTGACACAAGAGGAAGGGCAAGTGACCTGAAACGAGAGGAGAGTTACTTTTCAAAATAAAACATGAAATTCACAAGACAAAAAAATCCCAGGACGAGACGCCCCTCACCGCGGTGTGACAGTATCATGAATTACATTTGTCTTTAATCTTCAGATTTAACAGTGACATTTTTAAGCATTAAAAATACACATGCACATTGGAAATGTGTTATTCTTTGAACAAATATCCTTCAAGTAATAAAACAGATGTCCTTTTCAAGGAAATACTATAAAAAAATATCTGACAGAGTTGACAAGGCATCATCGGAGTTGACAAGGCTTTGATGGAGTTGACAAATTAAAATTGCAGGAACAATAAAGTGATCACCAACTTGAAAAATCTCATTGAAAAGGTCCTCTGAACTCTCACAAAACTGTATAGATGAAGAAAATACTGTAATAGATGAAGGAAAACATCTCACATTATATTTTTTCCCCTGAAAAATGGCTCAAAAAGGAATTTTGTTAACGCAGGGGTCCACAAATCTTTCAAATACAAATTACAATTTGTTTTTCACAAAAAAAGAGTATAATCACAAAACAAACCCAATGTCTTAGATATTAGCCTGTTGATAAGTATTACATTTTTGACATAGCATTACAAAGCACTTGACACTACTGGCATGTTAATGTTGGCCTGGTAAGCTATGCCATTTTAAATGTTAACATGGGGTCCCTCCACTGTCTCTCTATAAACTGAGGGGACCTTGGCATGGACAACAATGAAGACCTCTGAACTAAACTATCCAACAATGATCCTACAATGAAATAGACATTAACCGATCACTTTTTTTTTTTTTTTGCATTTACATGCATTCCTAATTCCTTCCTTGGAATTACATGTTCTAGTTCAAATCATTTATTATTTCAAAATAACAGGCACTGAAAGACTTCTATTCTTTAAAGTCCTCTATTCTTCTTCTTCTTCTTAAAAAAATCTCATTCTAAACCATGGCATTGTTTAAAGCACAACTACGGCATTATGCGACTCATAACCCTGTTGTTCGAGGTTACCGCATGCTAGTAGGAACAACAAGAGAATTTTGTACAATAGAGCAGATAGTGGCCCGGCTGCTTAAACTAACTTAATGGGCCAATTGAACTGAAACTGAAACAACTAGGCAAATGCCTCATTAGGTTAGCTTTAGCTGCTATTGGCTCTATGTTGTACCAGATTTTCTCATGTTTTTTCCTTCTAATAGCACATGGTCACCTCCAAAACAGGGCTATGGGTCACATAACGCTAGAGTTACACTTTAACAGTTTAAACATCAGGTAAGCGATGAGTCACATGTTCCCCTTCAATGAAATCCATGACCAAAGGAGATATCTGATATATATCCCTGGTGCTGCTTATGCGAACTGGTGAAGATGGCTCACTCAGCTTAACCAGAATATCTGGAAATGGCACAAAGCAGATATCTGGTCGTCCTTTTTTTTGCTGGAAACTGACATTTGGCCCATGAGGATGGAAAAATTCAACTTAAACATCATGATGCTTTGGGTCAACTGCTAAAGCTTTAGCCAGCCACCAGTACTGGTCGTACATGACAACAAGCCAATCTTCACTCTGAATATCACTGGGGCCTATCCCAGTTGCTGTGCCCTCAGGCCCTCCGCTGGGTTCTTTCTCCATGGCCTCCATCAGAATCGCAAGAGGACTCTGCACTGCAGGGACATCTGAATCCTGAGGGATGCAATCCCAAGCATGGGTAACTGGACTGAAGCACGGGCAAATATGTGGCTCATTGCAAAAACATGACATGTGCCTACAATGGATGACATTGCCCTCAGCTACAACTTGATGGATCTTCCTTGTTCCAGTAATAGATTTCAAGGGTTGCATCACCAGATTGTCATAAAACTGAAAGTCATCACTGGTGACAAGTTGAAGTTTGATGCCACTAAGACCTTCTCATAAAAGTCTTTGCCATCAACGATGTTCTGACTTCTAAGAACTATGTTGTCAGCACATCTCTTTATGGTTGCCCCAATGCCATCAGGGGCACCCTTGCCATGGGACGTTGGAAAGAAATTCCATGTTGCATTTTTAAATCCCAGCCGGGGAGGAACAGCACACATGAGAAGAAAGTTCTTTTTATTTTTGTACTGTTTGGATGGTCCATCTGACCAAAAGTGTACCATCTCAACAGTTGGAAATGTTGTGCGAATATCTTTCAGGGTTTGATCCATATGTGCCCAGATGGCTGCAGCATCCTGACGTTTGGATTGCGAGACAGTGCAGAATCCTGCCTTTTCATGTTTAGTGTGGTACATGCCTGTATGGAGAGTTATTTGTGGCAGGTTTTGACCATAGTGACAGGCTTGAATTTCTGAGGCATATTTGCATTTCCAGGCCTCAGAGAAATCCACATGTACAATAACAGTGGTATCATCACAGTTGGTTATCATGTCCCTGTACTCTTTAGATTGGTTTTTAACCAGTGGACATGGGTGGTCGTCTCATTTTTTAATTTGTCTTGGTAGAGAATCAAAAGATCTGAAAGAGTACCAGAGTGTCTCACCAGTTTTGTGTTGAAATGAACTCCATCATCTGTTTGCTCCTCAATCCATTTACACTGCTCCCATTCAACTTGTATTGTGCCTTGCTCTGCAGGAAGACCTGTTTGTTTGTTCTGGCATCGAGAGCAGGTGCGTAAAAGACACGACTCACTTGCCAGAGAACAACACACAAGATAGAAACTCTCTTCAAGTTTGGCAGTGGACACAATATTGTGGAACTTCAAGACCTCAAGCATCATCTTTGCATTCTCATGGTACTGACATTGACATGTCTTTCGATCAGAGGCTCTTGGGGGTGTGATGTAAAATGGGTGCAATGCACAGAAAGATGAATAACTAAGCCTAACATCCTTGTGTTGGCGGAGAAATGGAGCGTGAAGGTTTAGCATTGTGTCAATCAGAATCATCCTTTGACGTTTTACTTTCTTCCTAGTGATGGTGTCTTGTTTGTCTGTAGTTATCCTTGCATTGTTCTCCAAAAACTTTTGGCCCTTCTGGGAGACAGTCTGAAGGAATGAAGGCTTCCTTTGGTTTGGTAACTTTTCTCTCAGTTTTTTATATGTAATGCCAAATTCATGAACCCGGTGTATCAGTCGATATTTCTTGAGAATTCTGTCAGACAAAGCCAGTTGTGGATGCCGTGATGCAAGTCTGCCTCTTTTTTGAGTGTGAGGAGCATTTCTTCTCAGCTCTGCAGTCATTGCATGGTGGAAGAGCAATGACCTTTTTATTGAAGGATTTCTGAGTCTGCTCCCTTCAAGCATCTTCTCAGTCTGTGTCCGAGGCAAGTCTTGTGCAGTCTTATGAGTTGTACCTTTCTGAGTGTGCTCTCTGCGTTTAAGTCATTTTCTCAGCTTGTCAGCTTTTTTTGCCAACTTATCAAGTTTCTCCTTCAATGCTTTAGTCTCTCTGGAATGTCTTTTTCTAGTTTTAGCTTTCTCCCTCAAACCAGCATGCAACTGTCTGTTGCTCCTTTGCTCCTCAACGCTGTTGTCTAAAGGACTATGTGGCTGAGTATGTAATTCTTGCTGGCCTTCCTCTGCTCTTTTCTTTCGTCCTCTTGATTTTTTTCTGTGCCTGTTTCCAATACTTTCTCTTACACCTCTTTTCTCTCTCTTCCAAATTGTTGATCTTTTTAATTTCCCCCTCGTTCACCCTGTTTCTCCATCTTTCCCTCTCCTTTGTCAGGAACTCCTCCTTCAACTCAGGCTGGCTATTAATTTTTTCTCTCCTTCTCTTTTGATACTCTCTGTTCCTTCTCCTTCGCTCCTCAACGGACAACTTCTGTCTAGCCATTCTAACCTGAAATGCATACCATTCTGCAATTAGGTCTTTATTATGGATAAGCATGCAACACTTTATTACATATCAGGTTGAGAGGCAGATTCTTTAAACATATGCAAGTACACTACTGTATATCACAACTAGGTTTAATTCGACACATGAAACTGCAATAGCAATAAAAATGCATAGGAAGTGATATTATTGGTATAAACAACATTAAAATGCTGAAAATGGACAGTAAAATGGCATTAGTCAACACCATCAGAGAAAGCGTCAACACCATCAGACACAAATTTTGATGGTGTTGACGTCTGATGGTGTTGACAAAAAAGCACATTTCTCCTCATATCACACAGGATTCTCACAGGAGCCATCTTGTTTATCATCTGTTGGTCATGGTCCAGCCAATCTATATAAATAAATGCTAGATTGCAGAAAATTGTACTCAAATGTTGACTTTTAGTCATTTTGGAGTTGATACGCTATGGTTGTGACATGTGCATATTAGTATATAGATATGAAATATGAAGTATTATTAAAAACTTACCAGAGCTAAAATTTTCTCATGTCACCAGGAGGACCAAGGAGGAAGGAAAGGGGTCCTTTGAGTTATAGCTGCCCTAAATTATTCCTGATTTTTTTCCCAATTTAAAAAAGTCTGATGGTGTTGACGAAAACTTCGGACACATTTTCAATTGACCAGAAAGTACATTAAAAACATTTCAAAATTATTATTTTTTAATGTTTGTGAAATAAATACTACTAAATTGACACATAATATTGATAAAGTTCAATGTCATATTACTTTTTGGACTTTTTAAAGCATTGGATTGTGATGAGACCTGCTTCCGGACATGGGTTTTTGTAGGCACTGGTCACATATCATATCATTTAGAATAAAAACAAAATGTTAGACATCAAAACACACTTTGTGGTGCTACCCTTGTCCTGTTGATGATTTTAGTTAGGTTTTTTAAAATATATTATGCACATTTTAAGCTAAAAACTGTGATTTATGTCACAGACATGTTTTGTCCCAGGTCTCAAGAATCACTGCATTTAATATAACTACCTACCTTGTCCATGGCTGCCATGATCAGGTGTATTTTGTGCCCTGCTGCTCCCCCCTTCTGTCTGAACACCTTCATCAACTCGTCCGAGTAGTGATCCAGTTGGGACATGAATGTGGACAGCAGCAGAACAGTGGTGATGCAGGTGAATTCTGCATTTACCTTAAACACATTGAGACTGATACAAAATTAAATTTCAAGCTGAAAAGCAGTGTTATGCAGAACTGTTGCAACTGACACACCCTACATCACTGCAGCAAGAAAAGGACTTCATCCATTGGGGTAAACAAAACAAGACTTTCAGCTGAGGTTATTCATTGATAAATGTACAACTATCAAAATCTAAATACACAGAAAGGATCAATACTACATTACCTCGCTCTCAGAAAACTGAGCTGGCCATCTGTTTTGGAACTCTGTGATGAAGGGCAAGTCCTGAATGATTTCCTGTCTTCTATAGGCAAAGGTTCTTTCCATTTTCGTTTTGATCAGTTGTTGGTTTTTCTTCTTCACCTCCAATAAAAGTGGCTGATGTTCTTTTTCAAGACTTTCTTTAGTTTTGCCTGCAGGATAATCAGGACAGTAATTGACTTCAGCTTTCCGTGGCTTTTTCACTTGGTTTGGACCTTGGTTCATGGTACCATGCTTTTCTTTCATAGCATTTATGCTCAACTCTGGGCAGCCAATGTTCCTCAGTCTAGTGTGGTAGTTGGCCATTTTGTACTTCAAGCTTATTTTCCAACCATAGTAACAAGAGACTGATCCTTGCTCCTTTAAACAAGGATACTTTGTTATCAGAGCCTGAACCACATCATCAAACTCTGCACTTGAAGGATTGATTATTTCTGATGCCAAACCATCTAGGATATCTGACTTCAGTTTGGTACTTGGACTGGCCATGGCTGTGATCTAAGGGATGACCCTGAAGATGTAGATTTGGGGGAGGAAAGTATTTCTGTGTCTGCTGTTGATGAAAAGGAAGAACCATCATCAGATTCTTGAAGTGAAGCAGTATAGTGAGGGCTAGTGCCTGACCCATCTGGTAAGTAAATTACTTTAATTGTGCTCTTATCTTTGAGTTCTGAAGTACATGACAAGTTCACAAAATCATTGTCAAATTCAATGTCTCTGTACTGCAGTCTGAAATTTCCTGACAAACCAAGGTGTCTTGTAATCTCTCCTTTAAGGTCCTCTACTGAATCTGGTATTCCAGTGGGAAGAGTCAATTTGGATGCGTTGTCTATTCCAAGTATGACTCTTAGGGTTGCAGTAATCTTGTATTCAATCTGAGAAGAAAAACATTAAGAGATTTCTTTAAGAATGGTGGGTAATTATAAGGGCTCTGGTGATCACATATTATTCCTGCAATGAGTCAAAGCTTTACACTCTACAAAACAATGTATACATAAAATGTGCCAAAATACTTAATTTTGTCTTAATGGTGTACATATAACACAGACTGAACAGGACCAAAATGAGTCACCAATAATCTGTGCATTGTCTTAAAAAGGTACTGAGAACCTACTTTCTCAACCAGTTTCTTACTGCAAGTAATGTGAGACTACATAGGCCTAAACATTTTTCTGCCAAAGTTAGAACAGTTTTAATTATTAAGTCAAATTTCTGTCTGTGCTGTTTTTATCTGTGTTCTTCTCACTGGTCTGAAATGGGCAGGAATCAGATGGAAAAATATGAATTAACATCTGCTGACAGTTGTTGGGTTGTTTGTGGACGTGATTTGATTGACAGTGACCAGGAAACATCAGCACATTCCTTATGAAGCAGATTGATGAGTTTCAGCACTAAATGTGTGTTACCCGGTGGGAATGTAGCTCAAGTGAAAGTCAGGAAAATTCTCCTTAAGATGTCAGGAACAGGCAGGAGGCAGACGTGCAGAACAAAGTAATTTTTAATTGTTACCAGGCCTGGACAAAAGCAACAATACAAACTGAGGAAAAATGGCTGAAAAGAATAATACACAAACAACTTAAAGGGGAAGAGCCGGCTGATCTTCCTCCCCACACGGCCAAAAAAAGCTCTTCTGAACTGGGGCCTTCCTATATAAGCTGTAGAGGCCCCGCCCCTCCATTAACCAACCACCCCAGCTGCTCCCAATATTCAACTCAGTGCAGGCCCCTCCTTCAGGCCCTGTCTACAGGTCTCTTCTCCTGTTGAGACAAACAGTCACATTAGTGGGCGTTCCAGTCACAATCGGCTGTGCACCGCCTATTTCACTGGGAACACTTCAAAAATACAATAATTTGGGCAGAGGCTACTACCCCTCTGTGACAATGTGTTATGATTAATAACAGAATGTTTTTCCCCAAACTTAACATTTGATTGTTTATTTAGTCATGAAAATGTAACGTCAGAATTACTTTTGATTTAAAACCAAGCTTTCAGGGACTTTAAAACTTAAAAAAAAAAAAAAGTGATAATTTTGTTAGTAATTTCTTTCAATTCTAAGTTATGGTTTATTTGGGTTTCAGATTAAGCAATTCAGCATTTGCAGTAGTGTTTGTTTACACACTTATTGAGTATTGATAAACAAAACTGTCATTTTTAGGTTAAAAATTAACAGATTACCTCTCACATGCACAAATCTTTTTAAGGACACCATTCGTATGGCTCCAACTTTGTAGTCAGCCAAAGGGTACTGGTCAGCAAGCTCCTTCAAATCAACCAACGCCAGCTCTCTTGTTGGATGCAACTCATAGGCTCGTTTGCGCTCCCTATACCATGAGCACAATTTTCTGATGATGAGACTCAAACCATCTTGTAGAA
The DNA here is from genome assembly GCF_040436345.1 of Pagrus major. Classification (NCBI taxonomy): domain Eukaryota; kingdom Metazoa; phylum Chordata; class Actinopteri; order Spariformes; family Sparidae; genus Pagrus; species Pagrus major. The sequence continues at coordinate 34,607,584 of NC_133216.1, forward strand.
TACATAGCTGAATTATTTCTGAGAATTCTTGCAGACCCCCACATGATCCATACACAACTATCATGCCCTTTTTATAGTTAATGCCATTAATAGTGACACTATGGGCAAGGTTTACAGCAGTGACGTCAGGGTACTTCTGAGTGAGGATATCCACAACATCCTTGTTTAGGACATCAATGGGGACCTTTGAGACTTGTGCTACCTCCAATGAAGATTTTCCCTGTCAGGTATAAGCATATTATAGCCCACCATCAACTGATGTTTTTTTTGCCAATGACAAAGTTATGTTTCTGAAGTTCTTTGTATGCCTAACAATCTGCTCAAAAAAGCTGTGTTTGGCCTCGAATTGCATTGGCCATAATGCTACAATCATTTCTCGATAATGTTCCAGAAAATGATGTTTTGGCAACAACTTCTTATCAGGAAAGACTTCCTGATAACGTTTTTGGTGCTCTGTGATTTTGCACTCCAAATATGCGATAGACTCTGCACTATAAACGGGGGCAATGACTAATTCCACAATATCCTTTAAATCCAAAATCACCTGCCATGCAGGTTCATCATTAGGAACAAGTTTTCCTACCATCAAAGGAAGTAATCTAAGGAGACACCAGTTTTCGTGGGCGTTGCCACCTATTGTTTTTTTCCTTTGGAAGGTTTGCGGTAACAAATGAGGGCGTTTTGTCTTATCCTTATTATTTTTTAATTTTTTAAAATATTTTTATTATTTTTCAAAAGACAGAAACAAAAAGAAAAGAAGATCATAGGAAAGAAAGATATAACATACAGAACATAGCACATCTAAAATGATGGTATCAGTCCATAGTCATAGTTAGACAATAAGGCAAATGACAAAAGGAAAACATCTATGAATAAATAAAAGAATAAAATGAAGTATACGCAAACTCATATACATCTGTGCACAGTGAAGCATTAAGTTTGTAGGTCTTGCCCCTTAAGGTATCTCAGTACAGGGTCCCATGTCTTATCAAATACTTCTCCTCTATCTTCGTTATAAAGCCTCAGTCTCTCAAGATGTAGTGTGTTGGACATTTCTCCCAGCCACAAGTCCTATGTCGGCACAAAGTCCATTTTCCACATACGTAAAATCAGTTTTTTTGCAATCACCATTCCGAATTGATTAGCCTTCTTCTCATGTTTGTTGGAAGAAGGTAGTACACTTGTAGCTCCCTGAACCGCTACAAGCGGACTGGGTACCAGGCTTTTTCCAAAAGCCTCAGAAAAACACTGAAAAATGCTTTTCCAGTATGAGTGAAGTTCACTGCATGACCAGAAGGAATGTGCAAGATTACCTATCATGGATTTGCATCAATTACACATGGGTGAAACAGTAGGGTAAAATCAGTGTAGCTTCTCCTGTGAATAGTGGAGTCTGTGTAATGTTTTAAATTGTATAAGGTTGTGTCTCACGTTAACTGAACATTTATGTACATTACGTAGACATTCCTCCCAATTCTCGTCACTCAACTCCATATTCAACTCATCTGCCCATGCCTTTTTATAAACCTCCATATTCAGCAGAGCTCTCTCATGAAGGATTCGATAAAAAAGGGAAACCGCCCCACGTGTGGCCGGGTCAAATTTATTCATTGCCTCGAGAATATCATGTTTGTTCAGAACTTCAAATTTTGGTATATTTTTCTTAACAAAATCTCTTATCTGTAAATATCTGAAAAAGCTTGAGGCAGAAATATTATAAATGGTTTGTAGTTGTGTAAATGAGGCAAAATTCCCTTCAATATACAAATCACTCACGTTACTAATGCCCCTCCATTTCCCGAGTATCAATGTATATATTTGGGGCCTTGATATGCATTTTTATCTGTTCCCATATGCGTATAGTGCCATTAATTACAAAGCTGTTACTGCAGTATGGCTTCTTGGCTTTGGTGGGGCTGTTGAGCAGTGCTAGCAAGGAGGTCTTTTTACAAAGCCATCGTTCTATACGTAGCCACGCAGGGTAACAATATGATGAAAGGGGGGCCTCTTCTCCACCAAGCAAGTATAGACAGATGAGCCGCCCACTAATACATTTTGAAGTTCGGTAGAGCAAAGCCTCCAGCATTTTTAGGTCTACATAGATGTTTTTCTGAAATCCTAATGGCTTTGTAGTTCCAAATAAAAGGTATAATAATTGAATCCAATTGTTTAAAGTAAGACTGGGGAATAAAACATGGAATAGACTGAAAGAGATGTAGGAAACGTGGCAATACAATCATCTTAATTGCATTTATCTTTCCTGCTAGAGAAATAGGAAGAGTCTTCCAGAAATGTACACCAGTTACACCAAGATATGAAAAATCCTCAAAAGCCTTTTTAAAGGGAGTAGACTGTATATATGTTATATCAACTTCCTCAGAAATTGGGATTATCTTCACTTTTTTTTCATGTCAATAGGAGATATTAAATGGCTTTTTCTGATACTGGTAGCTAGTGGTTCAATAATTATAGAGAATAAAAAAGGAGAGAGGGGACACCCCTGACGCGTCCCACGATTGATTGCAAAAGGGCATGAAATATTTTGGTTGGTAATAATAGAGGCAGTAGGGTGTGAATAGATGAGCTCAATCCACTTCATACATGTAGCCCTGTCTAAATGCAAATAAGTTAATTAGTTAAATAAATAAATAATAAATAAGTTCTTTCTATAAAGAAGGGTATTCTAATGTAATTCATGTAACAGGAACTGTTGTTTAAAATGCATGAGTTCAGTTTAAAAATATAACAGTTAATAAGTCAAGACTACTTAAAATGTGTTGATAATATATGTTTGGTTGAATGTACAGGCAACTGGTGTTTTTATTTGTCAATCATCCCTGTTCTGGCCTGTCGATTGGTCGTCTGCTCAATTGTCATGAGCTATCGTTCAGTCGGGAGAGCCTGGGGGTGGGACTTAAGAGGAAGCAGGTTAGATCAAGGTAGAGTTGGAGAAAGAAGAGCACGGAGAAAAAAAACGACACAAGTAGTAAACGTAATGCTGGAGTATTGTCCTCCTATCGGGATAAATGCAGAGTTTATCAGCGGTATCTGGAAGTATAACGGTTTACAGAAGGTAAATGTTTGTGTTTTGGTAATTACGAACTGTGTTACTGCTAATGTTAAATTGTGAATGCTAAACGTGATTAGTGGTTAGCTAGCATGCAACGGTATTTGCACAGGTTTAGCTGTAGTAGCCTCAAGTTACTCATTGTGTTTGCCTGTGTGTGTACTGTCTGTTATGTGAATTCGGACTGAGTTCATGGTGCATAGAGACTTTATTTATTATTGAAGGATGAATATGTATGTTGTCAGAGGACTGGACCAGTAAGCCCTCCTTGGACCTTGTTTTCCCTCTAAGCGACGGCGGTCGGCTATCGGGAGAGCAGCACTGTCACACCGCGGTGAGGTTTGTCTCGTCTTGGGTTTTTTGTCTCGTTACTTCCTGTTTTATTTTGAAAATCTAATTCTCCTCTCGTTTCAGGTCACTTGCCCTTCCTCATGTGTCACCGGTCTGATTGTCTCACCTGATCCCTAATCGTTTCCACCTGTTCCCCATTTCCCTCATGTGTATTTAGTCGGCGTCTTCCCTTTGTCTTGTGCCGAAGTGTTTCGTTTGTTCGTTCACCTAAGCCCCTGTTCCTTGTCATAGTCCGCTAAAGTATTCACTGAGAGAGTTTTGGTCACGTAAGTTGTCGTCATTTTTTCCTCTTTTAAGAGTGATTTTTTGTTTAATAAATTCTAAGTTTAGAGATATTTCCTTGTTTTGTGTTACCGTTTTTTCCTCCCGCTTGCGGAGTGATTTTTTGTTTAGAGAGCTTAGTTATTATAGAGCCCCTGTTGAGGTGAGCCTTTTTCTTTTGTCCCTTTTTGATTGAGCCCCTTTGAGGTGAGCCTTTTCCTTTTGAGCCTTTTTAGATTAGATTTGGTTTTCCTCCTTAGGGAGCGATTTTTGTTTATTATCTAGTTTTTGTTTTCTTCTTTGTAAGAGTATTTTTGTTTTAGCATAGTGTTCGGTTTTGATTATTTCTATTTTTAGTATTCCTTCCCTGTTGTGTTTTTTCCCCCTGTTGAGGTATTCTTGTATTCTGTTCTTAGTCAGGTTTTCAGATAGACAGTGTTTTATAGCCTGTTTATTTAATCACTTCTTGAAAGAAGAAATTTTGATCTCAATAAAGTGAGTTTGATATCATTTTTCCCTTGCATCTGAGTCCTCATTTGGTCCTGGCCTGACAAGCACGTGTCGAAGCAGCCTTTCGGAGTCTCCCATCTCCATTCCCCCCTCTCCATTTTCCCTCCATCTTCACCTGTACTTTCCCCCTCCAGACATCTTCACACACACCATACACTAACTGGACCGGAACAGTGAGTACAAAAATCCAGTTGCTCGTGCAGCAACTTTATTTCATGTTGCTTGAGAAAGCGAAAGGGTCATCACTTTTAGACCTCAACGTACCCGAGCACCGATTCAGGCCTGCAACATTTTATTTCTGAGACTGTTTGACTTTATTAACAGTGCACATTCTTTTGGGTACTGAATTTGTGTTTACTGAGATATACTGTGAATTGGTGTGAAAAGTTTGTGATAAGTGATATTTCTGTGTTTAATAGTGGGTCATATTTGATACTCATATTTGTGTGAATACACTGAGTTTATTTTAAAACTACTGTGTGTGAGTGATACTTAGAATAAATCACAGGGATTCATTGGTACAAAATATATTTGTTCAGGGTTAAAGCATATAGTGAATAAATTAAATAAATTAGCCCATACAAAATCATTTAAATTCATAGTAATTCTTAGTAGATATTTCATATCTCACTTCATAATCTACTAAGTGGAGGCACAAAACACATTATTTTTACTTACCTTATGGTCAATACATAGGTTAATACGGCACCACAAAACCTTAAAATTTAGAACCCAGAGCCCGCCCAGAGTGATACTTTTCACATAGTTCATTGTAAATAGCTAGGTATTTGCAATCACTGGGGTAGGGTGCTACATAAAGGAAGGTCCAAATCCAAATTTTTTCAATGTAAACAGCATATAGGGCCACTCCACCTGGTCAAATGCGCGCTGCGCATCTAAAGAGATCACTACAGCCTCCTTTGTATGTTCTGTAAACAAAACATGGAATAAGCGGCGTAAGTTGAAATACATATGTCTACCTGGCATGAAACCTGTTTGGTCGGGATCGATAATAGAACAAATGTGCTCTTTTAATCTGTTAGCTAAGACTTTCCCTAGGATTTCGGTTTTAATAGGCAGCAAAGAAATAGGACGATATGAAGAGACCAGGTTAGGGTCATGACCAGGTTTGGGGATAAGTGAAATATTAGCCTTATATAGAGTTGGAGGTAACCTAGAGCTCAGCATTGAGTGATTTAACATGCGTAGTATGAGAGGCGATAGTTTAGAGCTGAATACCTTGAAAAATTCAATACTAAAGCCATCAGGTCCTGCTGCCTTATTGGGGAAAGAGGAAATAACTTCTTTTATCTCGTTCAAATTAATATCTGCATCTAGTGAGACGGAAGATTCTCCGGATAGTTTAGGCAATCCCAGATTCTCAAAAAAATCTTCCATCGCTCCAAGATCAGGTTCACCCTGTGACTGATAGATACACTCATAAAAACTAGCAAAACAAATTTTTCCAGGATCTGTCAAGAGAGCCCTGTCATTCGTCCTGATAGAATGTATGGCCCTGGAGGCCTGAGATTGCCTTAACTGGTGGGCAAGTAATCTCTGGGACTTATCACCGAACTCAAAATACTTTTGTTGTACTTGGGCCAGCAAACGTGAAACATTCTTGGACAGTATAGAATTATAGTCACACTTTAATGCAGTGATCTTCATTAATGTCTCAGGTTTATTACTTTCCTTGTATAGCGCTTCTAGATCAGAAAGTTGATTATCTATTTCCGTTAACTTTTCTTTCGATTTTCTTCTCTCTGCTGCTTCATAGGAAATAATGTGGCCCTTAAGAACAGCCTTCATGGCCTCCCAAAGCGTGGAATCATCAACTTCCCCAGTGTCGTTAGTATTATGTATAAATCTGTTTTGCTTGAAAGATAGGAGCAAAATTCCTTGTCTTTCAGTAAGGTGTTATTTAGGCGCCAGTTGAATTCTCCTGGTTTATGATTCAATTTAGGCTTTAAAGAAACTGGGGCATGATCTGATATGAGAATATTGTGATAAGTACAGTCTGCTATTTGTGACAGTAATTTAGAATCCAATATGAAATAATTGATCCTCGAATAAGACTTATGAACTGCTAAAAAATAGGAGAAATCTCTCCCTGTGGGGTTAAGAATCCTGAATCATGCCTTTGTTTCGTCTAGGCTGCATTACTGCAATGCCTTATTTTCGGGTCTTCCACATGGTAGCACTAAAAGTCTTCAGATGGTTCAAAATGCTTAAGCTAGAGTCTTAACACGTACAAGAAAATTTGATCATATTACACCAATCCTAGCCTCACTGCATTGGCTCCCAGTACATATAAGATCAGACTTTAAGGTGCTACTGATGACATACAAAACTGTACACGGCCTTGCCCCGTCGTACATGTCAGATCTTATTATACCGTATACTCCAACTCCTGCATTACGCTCTCAAAATTCAGGGCTCCTGATGGTTCCCAGGGTTAAGAAGAAGTCAGCTGGCTGCAGGGCTTTCTCCTATCGGGCCCCCTTCCTCTCGAATAACCTCTCAGCTGATACTAGACAATCTGGTTCTATTGACGCCTTTAAATCTAAACTGAAAACTCACTTTTTTGACTTAGCCTTTAATTAGTCCTTGACATCGACTGCTAGCTTCCTCGGTGGGTCGGTCTCAGTCTCAATGAGTAAGCTATAGTATTAGACTCCACATTGTCCTGCTGACGAGTAATAATCTGCTTATTCTGATTAACATTGCATTTCTATAACCTTGTTTTGCTTTCTGTTCCCACAAGCTGCAAGCTGTGTCACTGTTCACTCTCTATAGCCTCCTCCCCCTCTTTCTCCTCCTCCTCCTCCTCCTCTCTTTTCATTCAGGCTCCCTTCTGATGACCTCGGGCCCCAGGGACCATCTACCTCTCCTGGCTCCTACAGCCCCACATACTGTCGGATCTGGATTGTCACACCCGGGCTCCGTTGGATCATTCCTCTCCTTGTTTCACTATCTCCTTATAACTGTATTCCTGTAAATTTTGAGGCCTCGTCATTCTGATCTCTCTATCTATTACTAATTATCCTGTGTGGCCTGCCCTCTTCCAGGTCACCATGGTGGACAGGAGGTCGTGTGGCTCGGGCACCACCTGGTGATGCCTCATCCTGCTTAGTCATCTCCTGGATCCACATACTTTGCATATATAATTTGTATCAGATTTTCTGTCAATGCAACCTGTAAACTGTGATTGCTGTTCTTTCTGTACATGCGACATCTATTGCATGACTGTCCATCCTGGAAGAGGGATCCCTCCTCTGTGGCTCTTCCTGAGGTTTCTTCCATCATCTTTTTTTTTTCCCCCTGTTAAAAGGGTCTTTATTTTTTTTCATCAAGATGGCAAGTTTTTCCTCACTCGAATCGAGGGTCTAAGGACAGAGGATGTCGTTCACTGTACAGACTGTAAAGCCCATTGAGGCAATGTGATTGTGATTTTGGGCTATATAAATAAAATTTGATTTGATTTGATTGGATTTAAGAAGCCTCCAAATATCCACCAGATTATGAGACTGTATAAGATTATTGAGGGTTATACTGCTCTTAGACGGAATCTTTTGGGGGTGTTGCCTATCAAGAACAGAATCCAAAACATAATTAAGGTCTCCACCTAAGATTATATTTGTGTTTGACATACTAGATACATTGTTGAAAAGATTCTGAAAAAAACAGGATCATCAAAATTGGGCCCATACACATTTATCAAAGTTACTGGTACTGAGTTTAGCTCCCCTTTAACTAATAAGTATCTGCCTCTGTTATCAGAAATAGTTTGTGTATGAACAAAAGGTATTTTTTTCTTAATAAGGATTGCTACTCCTCTCGTTTTTGTACTGAAATTTGATTGGAAGACATGTGATGCCCACAAAGGACATAATATTTTTGCTGCTGTTTTTTTTTAAAACAGCAGCTGTGTTTCTTCAAGGAAACAGATAACAGCTTTGAGTGTACGTAAATGCGCTTACACTTTTCCTCTCTTGAGTGGGGTATTCATCCACCTTACATTCCAGCTGACTAATGTAACGTCACTGTGCTTACTTGGCTCCCCTGACATAAATAATACCTACAATGTAACATGACCATGGCAAAAAAGAATATGCAATAAATGAAAAAGATAGATGTGCTGAGAAAAGGAGAACATTAAACCAAACACACGAACACACTATGGAGGGAAAACACACCCCACAAGCGGCGTTTCCATACCCCAAACATGAAGTCAAGGCTTAACATTGGCGCCGTGTAAAGCCGTTAGCGTATAACTACTCACCTCCCTCCACTCAAAGGAGTACTCCACCTCACAAATGAGTAATAATGAAATGAAAACACATTTAACCTCTCCCAATTCACATTGCCAATGCCGTTTCAACAGTAAAAAATTAGTCCACATCCCAGCCGGACCTGATGTCTCTGTCCCAGTCCTGCGCCTCTCGACTCAGGAATCTTTCGGCTTCGGCCATCCGTTTCTTCATGGTCGCTGCGTTAGATCAGGAAAGATGAACACCGGACGCCCGTCATACCGCAGCGGTGCCTTCTCCCTCGCAAGCCTCAATACTAGCTCCTTTACCTGGAAGCGGTGCAACCTGGCAATGATAGCTCTCAGTTTCCTGTCTTTAGCTGGTGCCGCGATTCGTTGGGCTCGGTCCACATCCACGGGTCCATCAAAATGCTCCTCTCCCAGCAGCTCTGGTAACAACTTGGTGACAAACTCGGTTGGCCTGCCGTTTTCAGCTTTCTCTTTTATCCCGATAATGCAGATATTTTGTCTGTGGGAGCAAGCCTCCAGATCGTCTAGCTTAGCCTCCTGTAGCTTACACTGGGATGCTAGGCTCTCGTGTCGCCTCTCCAGCTCGTCTAGTCGTTTCTCGTGCGATTCCAGGGCAGCCTCGGTTGAAGACACGCTCACTGACGACTGATAAAGCCGAATTAAGGCTGGAAAGGGACTTTTTAAGCTTGTCAAACCTCTCATCCACGGCGCTTTTCGTCTAATGTATTGCTGCTAAAACATCTTTGTTTGTAGTCGGGGCTCTAGCGCTAGCAGCAAGAGTGCTAGCTGCCATAGCATCTGCCTCTTCAGTGGTCTCCGTCTCAGCGTAATTTTCAACAGAATCTTCTCTGAAGGGTTTTTTTTTCAAGTCGGAGCCCCTTGCCTTTTCTTGACATTTTGTCTATATCGCTACTGCTCACCTTAGACTGCAAAAAATTAAGTCAAAATCTTTCGGGTGAGGTGAATTAATTGTGTGAAGGTGGAGCTCCCTACAAACATGTCTACTCCGTACCGTGGTCCACCATCTTCCCCAAAACACATTCTCTTTTAACACCAAAGCAGTTTACCCTTTCTTCCTGAGCTGTTGTGATGTGTAGCTGATGGCCTTCTTTGTTTCTGCGCTGAAATGCTCCTGATTTCACTTCTTGCTCCTGAATGTCACTTAGCTGAGCTGTACAAAAACGACAGAAATACTTGCCTGAGAAGCTCTCCACAAACCCGGCTAGCCCATGAGCCCCAAGATTATCAGCAATAACACACTGTACTGTCCCCTTGATAAATGATCCCAGCTGTGGAATAAACCCTTGCTGCTCCAAGGTCACTATATCATGCAAAAGAGGCTCAAATATTTTCTTATAGCCAAATGCTTTGACATAATCACTTTTGCACAACAATGCTAGGTAAATTGAGGACAAGGCTGAGCTACTACCAGGATGTAAATTACCTAAAATCCAGTAAACTGCACAAAGTTTGTGTTTCTTCCTTGACGTTCCCAAGGGATTACACACTTCAAAGTCATCTATATACAAGCACAGGGAGATTCTTAAATCGTCACCTGAAAGAAACAGATTGTTCTTGTAGTGTTCACCATCCTCAAAAGACAAATACTGCTGTTGATTTACAGAACAGGCTGTATGACTACCAACAACCTTATCAACTACATCATTACACCTGAGTAGTTGTTGTAGAGACTTGTGTAAGGGGACATATTGAAAGGTTTTGTTGGACCTTGCATTAAGTACATATTCAACAGGTTCCACAACCTTAAAATGTTCCTTGTACTATTGTTTACGTTTGAAAGCTGAAGCTAGTGGACCATCCTTAGCTATTGCTTTTACCAAGGGATTATGAGTAGAAATAGCAATGCTCAGCTCATCAATTACTAACTGATCAACATGAAGGTCATGCTTGTTGAAAATATCGAACGCTGTACTGTTTGATATGGGCACTACAGCAGAGGTGAAAATAAAGTGCAATTCTTCTAGCAACTCATCAGTTGTTGAACTTGGTACATGTGAGTAAATCCCCAATTTCAGAAAAACAGATGCCAATTGTTGTATAATTGTGTCTTGCAGGTTCTCATTTTCTACATCTGTTTCAATTAAATTGCAAGGACCTAGATCTGAACCAATTTCTGCAAGATCAGTGGGAAGTTCTTCAGATGAGCGATCCTCATTTATATCACTACTTTTCAGTACTCCAACTTTAAAATCTTTTACTGTGCAAGTGCCATGCTTACTGTTCTTATGAGATTTGAAAGTAGCATATATATTAGTTTGAAGAGAACAATTCTTAAATGTACAAGTGACAGTTTCATGGCGCTTCAAGTGGGTGTTGATATGAGAAAAGTACTCTCTACTAGATGATATGAGACTTCCTGGACACAAAAAGCATGTAAATGTTACAAGCTCTGCACTTATTGTGGGTAAAACATCAACATGACATCTACTTAAATGAGTTTTAAGAGCATTCCACGTTTTGAATGAGCATGGGCAGTCATAGTATGTGCATGGAAATGAGTGTCTCTGACCAAAATGGGCGTGTTTTAATTTATAGTGCTTCAGTAATTGGTACCTTGTAGATACAGTTTCAGCACACTGTTTGCATCTCCACATTCATGACCTAAAGAAAGAGGTAAGTGTAAATGATAAACATTGATTGCTAGTTCTAAATTACAGCTATTGTTGCATTTTCAGTTCCGTTACTACATTTAATACAACTGTCGGGAATATTGGGGTTGAAATAGTGCAGTTTGACAGGTGTAATGTATGTCCTTAACAGCCATTTATATTGTAACAATTTGCATCTAGTGTTTATGGTTTGAGTTTGAGCCAAGAGGCATGCCTTCTCCCACTCTTCAACCGTGATGTCTAACTGAAAGTCATTCTTCCAGGCAGATAAATAAGAGCCTGAGTTTTCTTTTAAACCTGTTGAGAGCGCGTTATAAAATATGGACAATTGTCTCCTGTCATGTAAATGATTTACTGCGTACTGTTCAATGTCAGAAAGTTGCACAGTAGTTTTAATTTGCGAATATATGAAGCTCCTAATTTGTAGGCATTTAAAAAAATGTTTTCTGGGGATTACATTTTTGCAGTTGTTGGAGTGACATCAGATTGCCTTCACTGAACAAATCTCCTACTTTTTTGAGCCCAAGATCCATCCAGTGTTTAAAACCCATATCCTGCCTCCCTGGTTTGAAATCAGCATTGCCCCAAATGGGAGTAAAATATGATGAAGTAATAGTTTGATTCATCAGGGCATGAGCCTCATACCAGATAGTTATTGTATTTCTAAGAAAAGGGTTAAGTGTGTTTTTCTTAAGTTGCTTTGCTCATGATGAGTAGAGATATAAATGTAATGGAAGTGTTGTTTTATGTTTCTCTATTTCAACCCAGGCTGGAACCTCTTCAGGAAGAAAATAAAACATGGCTGCCTGAAGCTGAGCTGCCCAGTAATAAAGTTTCATATTGGGTAGTTCAAGCCCTCCCCGATCATACGGCAAATAAAGTAAACTGAGATGAAGTCTAGGCGTATATTGTTCCATATAAAGCGAGTAAAGCTTTTTCTTAGTGTAGAGAAAAAGGATGCTGGCAGGGGAAGTGGGATTGACTGAAACAAATTTGGGTAAAATCAACATTTTGATAATATTGATGCACTCTACCATAGAAATAGGCAAAGGGCTCCATCTATCTAACATTTCTATTACTTCTTTCACCAAGGGATCGTAATTGGCTGATATAATATTTTCAATGTCAGGGGTTATTTTAATTCCTAAATAAGTGAATCCATCTGAAGTTAAAGCAAATGTATGAATTGTCAGATGCTCTCTTTCTTCTTTGTTTAGTAATAATAAAGTACGTTTACTGTCATTAGTTTTATAGCCAGAAAATTGTCCGAATGTATTCAAAAGTTGATGTAGTGATTTAATTGAGGTATTTAGGTGAGTCAAAAACAAAACAATATCATCTGCGAAATGGGCTAGATGATGCTCTGTCTCTCCTATTGATATACCTGTGATTTCAGGTGACTGATGAATGGCCATGGCTAAGGGTTCAATGGCAAATAAAAATAAAAGAGGTGACATAGGACAACCCTGGCGAGTGGTCCTACAGGGTTTAAAGGGTTGTGAGATTTGGATGTTTGTTATAATTTCAGCTGTTGGTTCAGTATACAATAATTTGATCCACCTAAGATATCCTTCCCCAAATCCAAATCTCCTTAGAACCTCAAAGAGGTACCCCCTTTCGATCCTGTCAAATGCCTTTTCGGCGTCTAATGACAGAATTGCATGCCCTTTAGCATTTTGTTTGAGAAATAACACATTCAATAGTCTATGTGTGTTATGAAATGCTTGTCTGCCCTGTACAAACCCATTTTGGTCATTGGTGATCAAATGGGGAATAATCGTTTCTATCCTTTTAGCCATGGCCCTACATAGGATTTCGGTGTCACATGACATTAAAGGTATTGTATGACGTTCTTTCTAAAAGGGGATTTTCCTGGCTTTAGCAGAAGAGAAATCACTGCAGATCTTGAGGATGGAGGTGATATCCCTTTTTCATACGATTCATTAAACACATTCAGGAGATGTGGCAACAGCTTTCCTGAAAACTTCTTATATATTTCTGTGGGTAAGCCATCGGGCCCAGGCGCCTTTCCACTATTCATGCTCTTCAGAGCTTCTATTCATTCTTCAATGCACAATTCTTTTTCAAGATTAGTTTTAGCTTCCTCGGTCAGGGTTGGAAATCTAAGCTGGTTAAGAAAGTAATTTTGTGTTTCTGGATTACCATGATATTCAGACTTATATAACTCTTTCTAATAAAAACTCATCTATTTCCCCCTCAAGAAGCTTCACAAAATCAGGGTTTTGAAGCCACCTAGAATGAAAACGAAATCTTGGTGGTGATCTTGGATACCTGCAGTATGAAGGAGATTGGAGCATGATCAGAAAGCAATATACTGTCGTACCAACATTTTGCAATACTTGATAATAGGCAGTTACAAATCAGAAAATAATCAATCCTAGAGTACGTTTTGTATGTGTTTGAGAGGCAAGAGTATTCTTTCTTATTAGGGTTAAAGTGTCTCCAAATATCTATTAAGTTTAAATCACACATATATTTCCTAATTGTTTTTCTGGTTTGTTGAAGAACGAAGCACATGTAAAAAACTCAGAAAATAATAGACTCCTGATATGTAGAAGGCTTGATCCACCTTAAGAGGAGCAACGTACTCTGAACACCGACTCATCCTTTATAGGCTTGCTAAAAGATAACAAAAAGACTGTGAGCTCAACTCACCGAAATTTGAAAGAAAAGAGAAAAAAAAACACTAAAATAAAAGAGCAATAAGGAGTTCTATAAATAGAGTCCTATTTAAATCTTAATGCTTGTCCATTATATTGATAGTGCCTTTAAAAAAAATTTGGTGCCCTCAAATATCTAGCCCTTGATGTGTAGAAAATTTTTACATAAAATTGTCCATTTGGTAATTTAACACAGATCCACAGGTGCAGTGTGTGAAGATAAAAAAGGAGACAGAGAGAGCAAGAGAAAAGTGCTTGCACTGTCTCCAATTATTATTATTATTATTATTTTTAAGATCCCTTCTAGTCCCACAATGGGGAAATTCTCTTTATCACTCACATTACACACATGCAGACACACACACACAGTGTATAGAGGAGATGAGTGAAGGGGCTGCCACATGCACGGCGCCCAACGAGCAATGTTAGGGGTCGGTCAAGGGCACCTCGGCAATGCCCAGGATGTGAACTAGCATTCTCCATTACTAGTCAACATCACACTTTTTCTGGTCCAAATGGGACTTGAACCAGCCACCTTTGAGTCCCCAAGCCAAGTCCCTATGGACTGAGCTATTGCCGCCCCAATTAAGCACCGTTATTAATCACCTGTACGTAGTTCAACATACCTTTAGTATTTGAGATGAGGATTACTTAGAAAAATCAAAGAGGGCAGAGAAGAGAATAAATGTGGTGTAATGTAGACAACTTCAGGGGTCGGGTCTCGGTGACTCTTGTGAAGTGGACTGGATACCGTGAAGATATTTCTCTGCCTCTGGGACGGATCTGAAGACTGTGTGCTGTCAGTCATGCGTGATCATCAAGTGTGCCGGGTACAGCATTCCGGAAGTCTGCAGCGTTGTTTTTAATAGCTGTATGCTCGATTCCTTCTTGTCTGTACACATGTGCACTGTGCTAATACTAATAAAGGCACACAGTCACAGCATGTGTTTTGTCTCCGTAGCCTGTTACACCTGCAAATGTATAACAAGCATCATTCTTTATTAATACTGTGTACTGTATCCTGCTCAGAGGCTCAAGAGCCACTTCTACTTTTTCTAACCATTATTTGCATCCATATTTATTTATATTCTGATTGTGAAATCACCATCTAATAACCCAGAATATAATTATGGTTTCTTTTGAAAACTGGAAATTCCTTTCGGCTAAATGTCTCAGGGAAATTATGTAACAATCAAACCCCACACTCAGGAGTTTTCAGCCTCACATCTGAATGGAAATTAAGATAAATGATGCTGCAAAAAATTAAACAGTTTTCGGGATGTCGCCATTAATCTCACAAGTGAAGTGTTTCTTGCTGACAAACTCTCTTTTTGACTTTAATTGTATCCATAATAAAAGTTAATGATGGAAATAACAGGTTATGAAAAGAAAGATCTTTCTAATACCACTAAACCCTTGTCTCAGTTCTCTCCGATGTCCTCAATGGAGCTGTCTAAGGCAACAGTAGGGATGAGAAGCTCCACCTGTGTTCTCCATCCCAGAAATCATTAATACCTCCTTCAGCTCTGGCACAGTACACCCTGACTACACCCTGACAGTATATGTAATTTCCAGCCCATCTCCCCTTTCTGTAAAAAATTCTGGAAGGTCTTGTTGCCTCCCAACTCAAAGCCCACCTCACCTCCATCGACCTGTTTGAACCATTTCAATCTGGATTCCGCTCACAGCAAGGCACAGAGACAGCCCTCCTCAAAGTCACCAACGACCTCCTCCTCTCCTCAGCATCAGGCCTCCTGAGAATTCTCACCATCCTTGATCTCACTGCAGCTTTCAACACCATCAACCACACCATTCTCTTCTCCTGTCTGAATCC
The DNA here is from genome assembly GCF_040436345.1 of Pagrus major. Classification (NCBI taxonomy): domain Eukaryota; kingdom Metazoa; phylum Chordata; class Actinopteri; order Spariformes; family Sparidae; genus Pagrus; species Pagrus major. The sequence continues at coordinate 34,623,197 of NC_133216.1, forward strand.
ACCTTCAACATCGCCGGCACTGCCTTCTCCTGGCTATGGTCATATCTCATTAAAACAGATAACAGCTTATGTGACAGGTTGAAAAGCTAATACACCAGTGTGCCAGCAATCTCCAGTGTGCACCCCACCTGTACACCAACCACCCTGTTTATGCTCCCAGGAGATGCTTTGTCTGTCAGCAGACTGGATCAGATGAACGCTGCATGCACTCCTACAGATGTGGAAGTAAGTCATTACAATGTCCACAGCTAAGCTCCACAGCCAAGCTAGCGTAACGTCATTAGCATGTTACAGCTACGTTACACGTTACAGCTAGGTAATAAGTTACTCTTTATCAACAGCTAAGTTAGCCACTTCTAAAAGTTATTGAGGGCCAAGAGACTAACATGCTGCCGTTAGCTTTAATCATAATGATCGCTTCCACATTATGGCTGAAAACTAAACCTGCATGAGCCTCGGACCAGCTGTGTCCCAACTGTTGTCTGAGTAGCACCAGACTGCGACACAAACGTACAAACTACAGATGTGGAAGTGGAGAATATTTTCAAGCTGGATGTAAAATCAGAGGAGCCAGACAGTCAAGAGAGGCCCCTTTAAACGAGGAATGGGTAACACTGCGGTACAAGTGTCAACCATAGCCAGCAGAAAGTCCCAGAAATGTGCAAATTGTGACAATGTATGTCTACAGATGGAACTGAAACAATGCTCATCCTGTAAAGAGACACTGTATTGTTCCAAAGCATGTCAGAAACAACATTGGACTGAACATCCAAGAAGTGAGTGAAGAAGAGAGTGTTGAGGCCGGGACTCGCGGGAGCCATACAGTTGTGCAGCCTCAGCATGGTAGGGCCACCTGTGATGATGAGGGACAGAGAGATGAGCTGGTGGAAGTTCCACAGACAGATACAGGGCAAGTAAGTATGGAACATGACATGAGAGAGGGAGAAAGAGAGTTACTTGCTGGCTGATCAGTTCAGTTCAGTTCAGCTTTATTTATATCCCGAGGGAAATTGAATTTGCAGCAGGCATCACAAACACAATAGACAGAAGACAGCACCAAAACATCAACATATCACTGGTCACAACATAGTGCAGTAGTACATAAAAACAGGTAGTACAAATAATAAAACATACTACTAATAATAAATTACTGTTAATAATAATAATGCATAATGCTCTCAGTGCATAGTAAAAATGTAAACAGTCCACACAATGCATTAAAGTGCATAGTGCTGCATAGTGATGTTAGCAAATGTTATTCAGGTGTTGCTACATTTTTATCTATGCCCAGTTTGTGTTGCTCAGTACAATGCAAAAAATTAAATGAAATAAAATAATGATTATAGTAGTTAAAACAGCTTTCACTTTAAACATTTTAGGTGTAAAATGCCACATGCAGTAATATTAAGAAATAGGCTATATATACTGTATATATAAAAAACTTGTGCTTTTACTTTTTAAAGTTTTGGTAAGGTTACGGTTTTCTGATAATACTTACAAACTTTGAAGACTTTGAATACAGAAGTTACATTTGTAGTGGTGTATTTTCATTATTATTTGTGCAGTAAGTTAAAGCTATGGTCTACGATCTGAGAAAGATTTGAAAAAAGCATCCCCCCCCACACACCCCTCCCCTCTGTGCTCCTTAATCCCTCCCCTCCCAGCTCATATCGCTTTCCCCTCGGAGCCTCCCGTGACACACCTCCTCCCGCAACACGCAACAAGAGCAACAAGCCAACCGGCAGAAACCAAATACAGCATCAGCTTTGAATGCGGAGTAAAGATGTTGGATTCACAGTTAAAGTTATTACGATGCATGTTGAAACTAACGTAAATCTTGTAAGTCATTACGATGTCCACAGCTAAGCTCCACAGCCAAGCTAGCGTAACGTCATTAGCATGTTACAGCTACGTTACACGTTACAGCTAGGTAATAAGTTACTATTTATCAACAGCTAAGTTAGCCACTTCTAAAAGTTATTGAGGGCCAAGAGACTAACATGCTGCCGTTAGCTTTCATCATAATGATCGCTTCCACATTGTGGCTGAAAACTAAACCTGCATGAGCCTCGGACCAGCTGTGTCCCAACTGTTGTCTGAGTAGCACCAGATTGCGACACAAACGTGCCCCGTAAACTGTAATCTCTTGTTTATGACAGATAAGACACACAAATACACACATCGTAACGCGTATATGATAATCCATCATATTGATTTAGCAAAGGCTTCGTTGAAAACAAATGGACTAGACCGGGAGGAGGGTTAGCAAAACAGTTGAGTAGTGACCGGGCAAGAGGTTGTTATGGAGAAATAAATCCGGACAGGATGATTGAAACCCCAACGCGAAGCGGAGGGGTTTCAATCATCCATTCATTCATTTTACTTGCATTACTTGCTGCTTCATTTAGCCACCACGAGCAAATAAATAGGCTGATTTGGTGTAAACATGACAGCAATTTTAGCTTACAATGCTAACATAGAGGCTAACGTCTCCGTCGAACAAGTAAACAAGTGTTGACAGAGACAGAAATGGTTTCGACGCCGTCTAATAACACAGAAAAAAACTAACAGCAGCTTTCACAGTCATAAGCCAGCATCGGCATAAAAGTTATCTGTGTCACAACATCCACAATAAAGATGAAAGATTACCTGCTCAGGGCCAAACAAACCTCTTGCCTGCTTGTAGTTTCAAATGCGGAAGGGGGTTGGGACGAGATGTGACCAGGAGCAGGAGAGCCATGCGGACCGGATGGCCATGCGGACCGGATGGCTGCTATTGGTCAATTTCTTTGCAGTTTTGCAGGCGCTAGAGAGAATGGATTTATTTGGTTCCTTTTGCTATTCACATTGTGTAGGTCGTACTATTGGGCCATAACCACCATCTAAGTAATGTTAATAATAATGATCAATCTTTCAAATCGTAGACCATAGCTTTAATTACTGCATAAATTAATTAAGATTATTGAATAATGAAGTAATCATAAGATTGCATGGAATAGATGATATACTATGCTGTTATAATCAATTGGATACATAAAACCTTTTTTTAAAAAAATCCATTCCATCATTTGTTTATTCAGGTTGAGCTTAGACCGAGGGCAGAGGATGACACCCACGCCAGCTCAACCTTCGTTCAACCTTCGCTCAACCTGCAGTGTAATGAGACCTTCATTTCTTTGTGAATATTCAAGTAAGACTAGAATACTATGCTCTTAACACAACATCTAGTCAACATCAGTGCTATTTCTGTAATTTGGGTGGTATAGTATCATGAGTCATGATTAAAGTATTGTGACACCCGTGCCAGGCGTTGATGACTTTCCGCGTACCGATTGTTGTTGGCCGGCCGAGTCAAGGTCCAGGGCTGTTTTGTAGTCCCAGTCCATCCCTGTGTTGAATGTTACCTGAATGGTCACCAACTTCAAGTTTTATGGGACACAGGCTCTCAGGTGTCAATCATTGATGAAGGATAGAAAAGGGAATATTTACCGAACGATTTCTGAAACGTCTCAGAAATCCTTGACTCACATGATGATCTGACGTTGACTGCAGCAAATGGAACTGAAATGCCTTACCTGGGATGGATTGAGACAACTTTCCAACTAGCCTCTGAAACTGACCAAAGGAAAGAACTGATCATTCCAGCGCTGGTGATGAAAGGATGTCACCTGTCCCACCCCATCATAGGTTTCAATGTTATTGAACACATCCTGGCAAAGACTGAGAAGACTAAACAATACAGTGCTGTGAGAAAGGCTTTCCCAAGTCTCAAAAAAAACAAGGTGAGAGCTTTTATACAGGCTGTAAGTGCAGAGCAGATAGACGAGTACGCAGTTAAAACAAAGAAAGAGATGGTTACCATACCAAAACACACTAGTGTTCAGATTGAGTGTCGTGTAGCTGCCTATCCCTTTAAAGAAGACATGACTATGTTCTTTCAGCCAGACCTGAACCCCCAGTGGCCAGATGGTTTCGAGTTCTATGACACATTAGTCAGAGTCAGAAAAGGTGTATTTCCAGTCATCACAATTGACGCCTCTAATCCAACTGACCATGACATTGTTTTGTTAGGGCACGCTTTAATTGGCACCGTACAAATGATGACAGTGTTGCCTGCTGGAATCCACCTGTAGATTTGAGCCACCTGGATGCAGATCAGAGACAGATAGTTAGGCAAATGCTTAGAGAAGAGTGTCATTCCTTCTCAAGATCAGACAATGATTATGGCTGTATTGGAAGATTACAAATGACCATCTCTCTCAAAGACCCTGAACCAGTCAAACGCACATACATGTCAGTGCCTAGGCCACTGTACCAGGAGATGAAGGGTCACCTCCACGACCTAATAGCACAGGGCTGGGTAAAGAAATCAAACTCTTCATATTCTTCACCTGTTGTGTGTGTTAGAAAAAAAGATGGCACCCTCCGGTTGTGTATAGACTACAGAGACCTGAACAGAAAGACCCATCCTTACCGCCAGCCTATCCCATGGGTCCAGGATATCATGGACAGTTTAGGTGGTAATTCCTGGTTTTCCCTCTCAGACCAGGGAAAAGCTTACCACCAGGGATTTATGTCTGAAGAAAGCAGAGCAATGACGGCTTTTGTTACTCCCTGGGGACTTTATGAGTGGATACGCATTCCTTTTGACCTCATGAATGCCCCTGCTGCCTTCCAACATTGTATGGAGGAATGTTTGGAAAGGCTACGGGATAACATCTCCATCCCTTACCTGGATGACACACTGGTTTTCAGTAAAACCTTTGACAGTCATGTGGACGATGTGCGAAAAGTGTTGAAACGCCTCAGAGAATATGGCATTAAACTCAAGCCAAGTAAGTGTCATCTCTACAAACCTGAGGTCCGTTATTTGGGCAGGATAGTCTCTGCAGGATAGTCTCTGCTGCCAGAGTTGATCCAGCTGATTTTGAAGCAGTTAGGGAACTGAAAGACATAAGAACAGAGAGTGTGGGCCAGCTCAGAAAAATGCTTGGTCTACTCACCTACTACAGGCAGTACATCAAAGACTTTACCAGAAAGGCCAGTTGTCTGTATGACCTCCTGAAGGCAGACAAAAATAAAATCCCTGACAACACGAGGAAACCAAAACAAAGAAAATAAGCCATGTTGTGCCTTCAAACAAGCAAATTGCGTGAACTGACCAGCACCAACAGGCACTTGAACAGCTGATTGACTGTTTGCTCAACCCACCAGTTCTAGGTTTCCCAGCTTTCACTGAGCCATTCATTGTACATACTGATGCATCACACCAGGGTTTAGGGGCGGTGCTGTATCAAAAGCAAAATGGCAAGCTCAGAATCATCGCCTATGGCTCCCGAACATTGACAGCAGCTGAGAAGAATTATCACTACCACGCAGGCAAGCTGGAATTCTTAGCTTTGAAATGGGCAATCAGTGACAAGTTCTGTGATTATTTATACTATGCTCCAACATTGACTGTGTATAGCGACAACAACCCGCTCACCTTCACCCTGTCCACTGCAAAACTGAACGCGACCACTTCAAGGTGGGTTGCAGAGTTGGCTGATTTCCACTTTACAATTAAGTACAAGCCAGGAAGAGGAAACGGTGAAGCAGATGCTCTGTCGAGGATACCACTGGATGTGGAGTCACTGATGAGAGAATGTTCTGAGGAGCTGCCGCCTGACACCATTGCTGCCACGATCCAAGCAGTTGAGGTACAAGAAAAGTCCCTTGCAACTCCGTCATTTCCAGCTGCATCTATGTCAGTTTCAGTTGAGGGTGAGGCAGCAACTGCATCAGTCAGCCCAATACCAAAAGACGAGTTAAGAGAGGCGCAAAAATCAGATCGAGTCATCCATCCTGTGCTAGAGGGTAGGGATGCAACGATATTCAATATTTTATCGAACCGTTCAATACGCCCCGTTAGGTTCAATACACAAAGGCAAACAATACAATACAATACAGTACAATACAATACTACAATAATGTTTGCTGTTTAACTTGATTGGATACTGCATATGTTTTTTTTATGGAAGGCAATTAAGATAAGTGTTAAATTTTTATAATAAGGTTTGTGGTTTGACTATATCTGCTTTTAATTATTTTTACATGCAATATTGCCTTTGCTAGTGTGAGTAGTTTTATATTAAGATATCGAAACCATACTGTTACTGTGGCCCAAAAACCGTGATGCATACCGAACCGTGGGAAAACTGTACCGTTGCATCCCTACTAGAGAGTAAGTTGTTGGGTTTTAAACCGCCAGCTAGAGAGCTAAAGACATTCAGTCAAAAGACAAACTGCCTGTTCAGAGAATGGGACAAATTGACAATAGACAGCGACGGTATTCTGTACAGAACAACTACAAGCCGCAAGCAGTTAGTCTTACCAGAGCAATACAAAGGGAAAGTACTGGAAGAGCTGCACAATAACATTGGACACCAAGGTGCTGACCGCACAGTATCTCTAATACGTGAGCGCTTCTTCTGGCCGTATATGCAATCTGAAATTGAACACTGTGACTAAAGCTTGCACTTGTCTCAAGCAGAAAAAGCCACTGAAGAATATTGTGACAACACAGCCATTTGAACTGGTATGCATTGATTTCCTCCATCTCGACTGATGCAAAGGTGGATATGAGTACATCCTTGTCATTGTGGATCATTTCACGCGCTTTGTCCAAGCTTACGCCACCACATCCAAGTCAGGAAAAACTGCTGCAAACCTCATCTTCAATGACTTTGCCCTGAAGTTTGGTTTCCCCTCCCGCACCCACCATGTCCAAGGATGAGAATTTGAAAATCAGTTGTTCACTCAGTTAAAGAAGCTCAGTGGCATGGCCGGGTCCAGGACAACACCTTATAACCCGATGGGAAACGGTCAAGTAGAGCGTATGAACAGGACATTATTGCAAATGCTTAAGACACTGACTGAGACACAGAAATCTAACTGGAAGGAGTCTCTGAACAAATTGGTGTTTGCCTATAACTGTACAAGTTGTGAAGTGACAGGTTATTCACCATTCTATCTTCTGTTTAAGAGATCACCAAGACTCCCAGTTGATATGCTGTTTGGACTGTATACAGAGTCAGCCTCCAGAGACCAGCGAGACTATGTGGACAAATAGAAAAAAAGATATGGAGGAAGCATATGCCATTGCAAATGAGAATGCACAGACAGCTGCCGAAAAGAGTAAAAAGTATTATGACACAAAAGTAAGAAGTTCAGTGCTATAGCCTGGTGAGCGGGTCTTGATCAAAAACCTGACACCAAGAGGAGGACCAGGTAAACTCCGTGACTACTGGGAAAACACAGTTCACACAGTAGTGAGACAAATGGGATCTAACCTGCCGATTTATGAAGTGAGACCAGAACATGGAAAGGGACGCTCCAGGGTCCTGCACAGAAACTTGCTCATGTAAGAAAGGAGGCAGAAGTCTGCAATGCAGCCCCAAGAGTCTAATGAAGACAGTGGGGATGAGTATGACCTTCATTACAAGCCACTCCAGGTCATTACACCACCAGCAGTAGCCAGAGAAAGAGATGCTGGACCAGAAATAGAGCCTGAATGCGAGCCCCAATCAGTGGAACAGAGAGTTGGAGAGGCAGTCCCTGTCGCCGTGCCAGGACAGCCTCTCGGTGGAGGTCAGCGGGAGGAGCTCAGCACATCTGTTGAAAACCTACCTGGTGAGGATGTGAACCTACCTGTTGGAATTCTGCCTGATCACTCCCCAAATACCTCTGCTTCATCAAGTGCTGCTGCTAAACTTGAGGAACCGACCTACCAGCTGCCACAAAGAGAGAGACACCTGCCAAGACGCATGACCTATGATCAGCTTGGTATCCCTTCCTGCTACAGCATCCAGTCACCACTGAAGCTGTTACCTGCTTACCCTGTACCAGGACTGGTCCCATGGTTGCCACCTCTACAGCCATACTACTTCCAGCCACCCTATATGTATGGACTCCAGCAAGTATGAGTCTACAGATTTGACATGCTGAACTAGAACCATGGACTGCTTATAGACTGTTAATACAGACTGTTTCCATGAACAATTAGTAGACTGTTTTCACAGCCTGTTGTAACGAACGACCTGCAGATTGCTCATACAGATCATTGAGACTGATGGACTGTTGATCTGGAATATGTACAGAGACTGTTTATGGACTAACAGATATGGACTGTGAATATGGATTGTTGACGAGTTGAACTGTGACCCTTGGCCTTTTGTTCAAGCATCAGCTAACCAAAGAGGATCTCCAGCGTCAAGTTCATAAAGACTGTTAAAGAAGAAATGTTGTTTAATTGGTTTAATGTCGGGACGACATTTATTTTGTAGGAGAGAGTGTGACAGGTTGAAAAGCTAATACACTTATACTTTGTTACAGATTAAAAGGACATAAATTCACGGTCTGTAATAATATTAAAATCTGTGTTGAGGTAAAGAGGATTATTAATAAGAGTTGAAAATGGGTTAAAATGCTAAAAGAGTGTTTATTTGATATTGTTTACATTCATTCTGTATTCTTAAATTTAAGCATAAGTAGTGTTGATCTGCGATCTATAAAGCGACCTTGATCTAAGACTCTGAACTCAATTGCTTCTGGCTCTGCCCACATATCTGGGGGATTCGTGGTATTTTTCCTCATTGCAGTAAACTATGAGCAGAGGAAAAGGTGCTTTATCACTGTTGTGATTATTTCTCCCCTGTTTCAGGTATGTTGTTAATATTTGACAAAGCAAATGTGTAGGTAGCCGCTTGTTAATATGTTAAGAGCATTGGGAAAATGTTATGGTGAATTTTTGATATGTTTAAGTTATGTTTTGCCGAGAGGAGTAAAATGTACTTGCTAGCAAGAAACTCCGGTAGCTGTGCCGAGCCGCTGCGCCACTGCCATTGTGTGCCGCGCGTTGTTCACGTCTAGCATTGTGTTCTCTTTATGTTGAATTTGCAGTATGTTATGCACTTTTAAATGAAACTAAAGTGACTGTAAGTTAGTTTTGTGGACTTTAAGAATACTTTGTGCTTCAAAGTGAGATGTTTATTTCTGAAGAATACTATTAATATACTGGAATATTGTAATTCAGACAGAATGTACATTATTATGGTGAACATGTTTGTATTTTTGTATTTGTGTTTATGTACAAAGATTGCAGTAAACTATGAGCAGAGGAAAAGACGCTTTATCACTGTTGTGATCTCCCCTGTTTCAGGGGTGTAACACTAACACCTCCTCCACAGCTCCTCTGTCCAAAGGCGTCCCCCCAATTCATTCTCTACATGTTCCCCCTCTGTAGCATCATACGCCGACATGGTCTCCTTTTCCATTACTACCCCGGCATACACAACTGCAACTTACTCAATTCCGACCAACTGCTTCAGTGAAATTAAATCATGGATGCAAACCAACTTCCTCCAACTCGAACTGTGATAAATCTGCTTCAAATCCCTCACCAAGACCACTTATAACTATTACTTTTACTATAACTTCTATATGGTACAACATCCAAAGCCCTAAATAAATTCCAATACATCCCTAACTGCTGCTGACCTGTTCACCCACTCTTGCTCCTGTGACCACATCACCACTGTCCTCCAGAACCTCCACCGGCTCCCTGTCCCACAATGGATCAATTCTTAGTCATTCTCCTGACCTGATTTAAAGTCATTTTATCAGATGTTTTTAACTAGATGGTAAATCAGAAAACAAATAAATTGCGTCAGTTTAATTGTGTAATTATCAGATCAGTCGAATCAGCTGCATTGTTCAATCAATCACTCATATTCAATAATGAGGTGTATCAGCCAGTGTTGGTGGTAACATTAGTAACAAGAAACTCATGGCATTATTTTGCAATTCAAGTAATCTGTTATTAAGCTATGTTTTTAAATAAGTAATCTTTTTCTGTAAGAATTTCTACATATTTCTGAGTTCATTTTGTTGCCACTAAAAACAATTGAATAAAAAAATTCCACATGCATTTGCAGTTTTTGTTTCTCTCCTATGTCATGGCTGGCAGTACGCATCCTCTTGCGGATGTGTAAGTGCGACTGTGTTGTGACCATGGCTGTGACAACATGAGCTATAGCTCAGGCAGCATGTTGGCAGAATGGGTCATCCACACATATATTTTGTAAGCGTTGACCTAGTTAACTGGTTCAATGGTGCATGTTGAAACATGATGTACTGTAGGCTAAATAATATGTGTACCCAACGTTCTTTCGTTTTTTCGTTTCAAAACCAAATTAAAAAAACGAAAAAACAAGTTTGTTTTTCTGTTTTAAACCCAGAACGAAAAAACAGGAAAAACAGAATAACACAAAACCACATTTTGTGCCTGTTATTCTGTTTTAAAACAAAAACAGAATAATGTGAAAATTAAGTTTTTGATTTGTATTGTTTTGTTATTTTGATATTCTGAAAATTCGGGTAATGCAGGGAGATTTTTGCGGAGTCAGAGGGGTAGGAAGTGAACGGGAAAGTTGAAATCGCAGACTCTCCAAGTAGAATGGCCGCACGTCAGCGTTATGCAGATCTAATCTGCGAACTTTTTGAGAGTGGGAAGACACACTCTGAGATCAGAGATGTCCTGCAGCGCGAAGGTGCCTCGCAATGCTCCATAATGAGTATTAGGAGGTTTTGCATGGAGCACAACCTTCGCCGAAGAAATACGGTTTCAGACGCCGAACTGGAAACAGCTGATTCATTCTATAAACAGGGTAGGCAAAGTGTGTATGTGTACCCTATATGCGTCTCTGTGTGTGTGTGTGTGATCTAGTCTGTGCTGAGCCTACAAAATAAAGTTTGAGAAATATCTGCATGGTGTAGGCTACACCTGCTTACAGTGCAGCTGACAGATGTGCAGCCATATATATTTTCCTCCCGCTACCTGAGCCACCATCTGATCCTTCCTCCCTCACGTCCTGAGGAGTCTCCTGGACAATTCTGTATTCTGTGATTTCCCTCTTTTCATTTCTAACCGTTCAGTTTTTGCTGGTAAACGCCCGGTGTCTCCTTTCTTTCTCTTTTTCTCTCGCTCGCTCGCAGGCACGTGCGCAATCGCGCCCGATTCACATACCTATAGGCCTATACAGGTAAAAATAAATGTGATAGTATGAAAACATTAGCCTACATATTGTTGTAATTTTTTTTCTCTGACAATAGATTATTAATTATAGTAATAGGTTACAATAACAAATGCTTTTATTTTGAAATAGAAATGTGTTGTGTTGTCTTCCGTTAGTGTAGCAGACGTCAAGTAGCTACAAAGAATCTTCTGGTTGCTAGGTAACGAATCGAACCTTTCCTCCGCGTCTTTTTTATTTCGCCTCTGTTGTTTTCCTCATTGTAACTGTTCAGTATTACGTGTTTTAATCAGTAAATATGATCGGCATGAATGAGAAGCTGTGGTGATCGCCGTTTTTTTAGAAGCTCCAATATGTTGTACAACACATAGACTATTTTGGAAAAGTCATGGACTGAGAGACCTGTAGTTTTAATGTAAACAAAGTTATTTACAAAAGAAAAACTGTCTGTGAGACTGTCTTGGCCATTCTAGTTACTCTGACAAAAGTGCGTATTTAAGCCTAGAACAAGCTTTAGTTGCCAGATCTATTTTTATTAACGAGAGTTTTAAACCAAATTCTACAACCTGTTGTACAAATGACCCACCCTCTCCAGGAGTGAAGTCCATATTAGGAAATCTGCGTCACCCACCGAAGGTGGAAGTGATCTCTCTCATAATGAGCTGCCAATGGACACAACAAGAGGTCGGCCTGAGCCTGATGCCTGTTATTCAGTGGGACACTTATTAACTTCCTCTAAAACACCCTTTTGTGTGATAGTCAGCATCAGAAGGAATCTAATGGACTAATGCATAGACTAAAATAGGCCTAATAAACTGATCAAAAAACAACAAATACATGTACCCTAGTTTGAAAGGGGGAAACACAAGTTTTAATAATATTTTTTAAATAAAAACATTTTCTGGTATCTGGTTTTAGTGGGTGCTGTATGTATGTGTTGGGGGGGTTATAATTTTAATATGGCACAGAGTAGCCTCTCTGTAGGCTTTAACGTGTCTGTCAGATAATTAATTAATTGAATGTATTTAACAGACGGGTCCAACCTTCGGCTGGAAATTTATGACAGGTTACCTGTCTTCTATCGGCATAAATGCTGCTGAGAAAAGGATTGGTAGAGTCCTACGGGAGGTTCATCAGCCCTACCACGAGCTGAGACGACATGTAAGTAGCCTAACATTGACAAATTGATATTATTTTTTATTATTGTTTATAGTATGCTACAAGCCATACATACACGTTTCAGTGTCTCAGAGCATCCCACCTCTCCCCTTTCTCCTCCATGCCTCTATGGCTCTGAACTCACATTACCCCTTATCCACAGGGGGTGTCTGTGGACAAAACAATATCTTTCTGCTTCACAATCTTTAGGCATTTCTTTATATTAGGCATCAGCCAGCTACAAGCCAAACATGCTTCTCGTTTGTTTGTTTTTATTAGGATCCCCATTAGTCGCAGCATTGTTGCAACTATTATCAGTGCTCTATATCAAACATGCTTATTATCAGCCCCCCACATCAAGCATTGAACTAGTGAATTTGTCATTGTGTTTTGCAAGTCTCATCATGACATTAAATGTCAGTTCAGTATGTCTGTTGCATGCATTTTATACCATTGAGTTCAATGTATTTAACTGTAACTGTATGCCAGTTGCACCAACTGGCATACAGGTTGTAGAAAACAGCCAGAGGTGTTGAGGCACTGGATGCACTAGGTGGGCGGCAAAAGGCAAATCTATTTTGGCCCTGCCAGCTAGGTCATCATTCATCATTGCTCCCCTTCGCCATGGACCTCATAGTGCCCACCGTGTACCAGGTCACTTGGCCTGAAAAAGCCATCTGGCCCTGGCAGTATTCCATGGTTGTGGTCATCCGTCAGATAAAGAGAATGAGCACGGACCTAGAAATAAACATTTTAAATCAATTAAAAACTCATACAAGAGACCAATAAGACAACCTACAAGTAGCCTACATTAACATAGAAGATGTGTAAATGGTCCGAGACAACTTTTATTAATAACAAGCTGGAGCATTAACATATACAGCAGGGATGCAAACTTGCAGGGGTGAAAAAGGTGACAAGGATGCAAACTTTGTAGGAGGGTCTGGGGGCCTGCCCCCCGGGAAGATTTTTTTTTTTTTCAAATATCAGCTTTAAAATGTGGATTTACAGTTGATTTCAGCATGATGATATACAGAAAACCTCACCCTAGAATTAATATCATCTTACTGCCACTAGGATGAACATCAGTTCAGGGCAGACATTTGAGGATGTCACCTTAGGTTTTGGAAAACAGTTATCAATATTTTTCACCACTTTCTAACAGATTAATTCATAGTGAAAATAATCATTAGCCTAGTTATAGGCCATGACAAATCAAATTGAAAACACAGCTTATGCTGTGGTGAGATAGAGGGAGAGAGAGAGAGAGAGAGAGACAATCGATGGGAAACAGTGATGTTTTTTTTTTTTTATCCAACATCTTTAGATGCTAGCAATCTAGAATGGAGCTGCTTACATTACCAAAACGTTAACTATAACCACGCTAGGTTAGCCTAAATAATGTTAAAAAATGTAGCATACGGTATTACCTGGAAAATCATGGAGACTTTCTCTGTTGAAAGGTCTTCAGCCCTTAGGCTTAGCCGGCGACTCCCCCGGAAAAAGACAAAGCTTGCCATTGCAAAGAAGCTCTATCTTCAGACCACACTCTGGCTCACTTCCTGCGCCTCTGATTCTGCAAAAATCTCCCAGCATTCCCCGAATTTTCAGAATATCAAAATAACAAAACAATACAAATCAAAAACTTTTCTGTTTTTGTTTTAAAACAGAATAACAGGCACAAAATGTGGTTTTGTGTTATTCTGTTTTTCCTGTTTTTTCGTTCTGGGTTTAAAACAGAAAAACAGTAAAACAAACTTGTTTTTCCGTTTTTTTAATTTGGTTTTGAAACAAAAAAACGAAAGAACGTTGGGTACACGGATTCTACATGAGCCTATGTATTCTTGTTTTCATATAGGCAGCTGCTAAAACTGTTTGTCTCAGTTAAGTTTGCTGTCTGATTGTTAGCAGCAAAAGGGCTGCACAGTTGCTACCTGTCAGATAGCGTACCCTCAGTTTCTGTTAACTTTCATCTACTTTGGATAATTTCATCTTTTTCATTAAAGTCAAACTGCAAAAAATTACATGTATGTACTTAGGTTGTAGCCACTTGATTTTATGTTTTGTTATCAAACATAAAAAATTAATGAAGAGCTTTGAAGGGGATATCGCACCTGTCATTCTTGTTATTATTAGCCTGCAAAGTTACAGATTATGGGTCACAGAATATAACATTCAAATTTGGGTGAGTCATTACATCTAACAGAAGACATGCATCCTCTGGACAATATAAGCAACAACATGTGAAAGGAACAGGGAGAAAGGGGGTTTTCATATTGGTGACGCAAAAGTACTCTAATGAGTTACTTTTCTCTGTAGAAATGTTAGTTTTTAATGGCAGTAATCTTCTAATGTGACTAGTTACTTTCAAAGTAATGCTACCCAATGCTGGTGTTGGCCAGGGAAAAGAAAACCTTCACGGCTGCTTTCGTGTAACCTTGTTCCTCACTCCTTGTTCCTCGCTTCTCAGAGCACAAATAAGAGCTTTGGGATGGCCCACAAAATAGTGGACTAGAACAACTTCCAGTTCAAGCAAAGGTCGAGGAGCAAGGAAATAACAAATAAGGCAATAGAGATGCACCGTCTAAAGACCCTTTGGGAAGACCCTTTGAGGAAGGTAATACCAGAGGAAGTTTTGTGGAAGAAGGAATGCACAAATCTTCTACTAGTGCAAAGCATGGTCAATGTAAAGTGGTACACCATGCCGTTTTGGCGATTGGCACTAAGTGAACTGTTACTTTTATAATGTCTATTTAGAAAGTCATTTTATTCCTTTAATTGACTTACTTTAAATGACTTTATAAATGCTTTGCTGATGCAGAAACTCCTCATTGAATCTAAATCTGCACAAAAGTTTGGACCTATTACATTTAGAAAACATATAGGTGAATATTATGTTAATTCAAATCTTGAAAAAAACTCTACTTTGGCGGGGACAACTAGACTACATGAAATGATCTCAAGATCCATTTCTGAGGGGGACGCCAAAAGTAACCTTGCAAACAAACACTCAGTCACCCTGCCAGCTCAGGAACACCAGTGCATTACCAACTTCTCTCATTGAGTCTAATTCAGTGGCTGCAAACACTGGTTAATGTTACTGGGGCTAGCAAGAAAACATCAGCTAAGTGCTAGCTAACATAAAGAATGACATGTGATTCAGCGCAGTGAAAATGACTGGTGGCGATCATACATTTATTTGATACTTTTTAATGAAATTACACAGTGGAGCCTCCAGAAATTTTACATAGGGGTGGCCAGATGTGTCCACTTAATTTATTGGGGTGACACACCAAAACCAAAAGCCATAACTGAATTACAGGAATTCTATTATGCTTTTTTAGTAGTTGAGTTGAAAGCTATGGCAAAGAGTTAAGGAATTGCCTCCTGATATACTTTGGTGTCTTATTTTATATTTAATGTTACTGATTCTGTTGATAATGTGTTGAGCGATTCATTGTTTTTCAAATAAGCTAGTTGTCTTTTCCCTAAAAAGACAAATATACACTTAATTTGAAGGAGTACATTTATTGTAATGAAACAAAAAAATTACTAGCCTACTCAAGTTTAAAAACACCACACTGGCCTCCAGTCACTGAACAATTTGGTGCCCTGGGCAAGATTTTAGCTGGTGCCCCTTGCATGTTAAAGTGTAACTCTCGCCAAAATGCAACCTAGGCTTTTTTTGTGAATGTACCCCAGTCAAACCGTGTAAAAGCATAATTACAACGAAAAAGCCACTTTTAAGATTTACCGTAGTTTCATTTTCGGGTCAAAATAAGTTTCAATTGCGTGCTCGGGGCAGCTGTATGGTAGCATCAAAATCGCTATTTTTAAAACACTAAGAAGACTTGACACAACATGAAACTTTGCTTGTAGTATCACCAGGGTCTCTACACATGAACATGAGCATTGAGAACATTGTTTGTGTACTAAAAAGAAGGTTTTTGAACAACTCACGTTAGCAGTAGCAGTAGCCATCCTGCCAGTTGA
Organism: Pagrus major; assembly: GCF_040436345.1. Lineage (NCBI taxonomy): Eukaryota > Metazoa > Chordata > Actinopteri > Spariformes > Sparidae > Pagrus > Pagrus major. The sequence continues at coordinate 34,639,420 of NC_133216.1, forward strand.
GATGCGTCGATCCCCGAGTGCGGCGTAACGCCAGGGATCGGGGATTGACGCATCTCGACTGGCAGGACGGCGACGAGCGCAGCAAGCTAAAGCTAACGTGAGTTTTTCAAAAACCTTCTTTTTAGTAAACTCTGTTTCATGTTGTGTTGAGTCTTCTTAGTGTTTTAAAAATAGCGATTTTGATGCTACCATACAGCTGCCCCGAGCACGCAATTGAAAATGATTATGACTCGAAAACAAAACTACGGTAAATCTTAAAAGTGGCTTTTTCGTCATAACTATGCTTTTACGCAAAGGTTTGACTGGGGTACATTCACAAAAAAAGCCTAGGTTGCATTTTGGCGAGAGTTAGACTTTAAACAGTTGCCATCAGACACCGATTACGTTCATACACTCACAAAGACACTACATTGCTTTATTTAAATTTTCTTGACTTTAGAAATAAAACAGTATTAAAGAAACAATTGCACTAAATGAAATATAAATACAATATAAATGAGTTATTGCACAAAAATATAATATCAAAGAAATCAGTGCAGATTTACAAATATAAATAAGACCATTGCATAAAAAACTATATTGCAGAAACCTCAGTGCAATATGCATAATGTAGACATCTGTTGAGAGAACACATGATTTATTCTAATCACTTTACTCTGCGGCGACAGCAAGTGCATTGGGGTGGCTGTGGCCCCCCTTGGTGGTACCATTGAAATTACATAGTTGTGTTTACAATGATATACCGGGCTGGTGTTAAAGTCCAGGCCTGTATTATTATCCTAGTCCAGCCCTGTTCACACCTGCACACAGATATGAACATGTAGCCCACACAAATACAAACTCACTTATGTCATTAACACGCACTAGGCAGACTACCATTCCCCTGGCAATATGATTCTGTAGACCTATTCAATCCAAACTTACTATCCCTGTTTCCTTCTTCTAACACACACACACACGTCTATTGGAAGCGATATTTTATCAAATTGAAGTGAACAGTTTGTTATCACTGTTCTAGTGTGGATATCATTGGGCCTTTAGAGCAGCAGTCAGCCCCGCTGTCACCCCAGCCAGCACGCGCCACTGGCTGCGCGCAGTGACAATCAAGGAGATTACCATTACGTCATTGTGGTGCGGTAGGGGATTGGCTGGTCATCCTGCATAATCTCATCTCCGAGTGGGAAGGTTTTGTTCACCATGTTGGATAAACTGCTTATTTTATTTGCCTTGTGACCAATAGTTTTGTCATGTCAGTGACAACGGAGCGTCGTGGGCCCAAAGCGTAGAGATTCAGCCGGGTGGCTTCCTCTTTCTAAGCAGACAGCAGGGCTGGCTCACCGACAGCGGAACAAACGAAAGGAATACTGTTTTGATTTGGCGACACGGACACCGATTAGCTAGCTCCAATCTGTCAGGTTGAATACAACTGCCTTCTCTCTATCTACTGGTAGCAGGATAATTTATTCCGCTTGAAAAGGATTTAACTTTCCGTTTTTACTGCGTTGTTATTTCATCTCCCTGGATGTATTGCATATGAGCAGTGAGAGGACAGTGTAAAACATACTAAAAACAAGGCTGTCGATGGGGGAAAAAAGTTGCCTCTTAGCCGTCTGTGAGGATTTGTTTTTTGGTTTTTTGAGTCATGTTCGAAGCCTCGTTACCTCTGTCAGAATGATGAGGATTTCTTACCAGGAGCGTAGCTCAGTGGATTGGTGTAATATGTGAGTGGAGTCGATGGCCGAGGCCTGGGCCTGCCTGCGTGCGCTGTTGTATTGTGGCCTGGGCTGGGATACACCTCCTCTGCACCGGATCAGCAGCGTTAATTACAGCACGAAGATTACCCTTATGTACAAAGTAGCCGTCTGGCCTGCGCACACATCCGAAGGAGGATTCAGTTTGGAATAATAGATGCGATTTCCAAGTCTTGTAGAGCCCCGGTTGTGGGAAGAGCAACGGTGCTGGACCAGAGCGTTTGGCAAACTTGTACACTTTTAAAATATGAATGCGCTGCTTCCGTGACATGCTTTAGATCACACTGTTTTATCAAGACGGGGAAACTGAACTTCATCAGGAGGAGGGGGGCGCCACCTCTATCATGAGGGAGATCTAGGGCCACTGACTTTTTTTTTTTTATTTATTGAGGGGGGTGCGGGTTATTTTCTATTAAATACGTTTGATTTATCTGTGTTGGTAGTGACACTATTAGGGCTTCACAGATTTTTAAACTCGTGTGGTCCTTGCTACATTATACATGCTCATGTTAGGATATGATTATTAGCCCCAGGCTACAGTAGCCTAATGGTGTGCAAGCAAAAAAAATAATTTAGAGGAAGTGGGTCAGATCCTTGTTGGCATTATGATAAGGTGGCTCACCAGAGTAGTTACTCTTTCTGCAGATTCGAAGTAGCTGTTGTTGGATCATCTAACCCCCCATCGGTTTCTATATGTTTTCTAAAAGTTTCATTAGTCGTAGTGTTGCAACCTGGTAGCCCTCATCATCACTATTAGAAGCAGGTTCTGAGCGGAGGCATTTCAGCATCATTGAATGGCTCTGTGCGGCACAACGGCTACAAATGTTACAAAAATGATGGCTGCTTACAACGGTGGGTCCTCAGCGGTGGCTGCCCATCACCCGCACCACCACCACCAGCTCCAGCACCTTCAGCCTCCCCACATGCACCATCATCACCACACGGGCCAGCATCACTTGCAGCATCCGGGCTCCGCCGCCGCCGTGCACACAGTCCAGCAACATACCTCCACAGCTGCTGCTGCGGCGGTGATGCTTAACACCGGGCAGCACCAGCCCTACTTCCCCTCTCCTGCCCCGGGACAAGCCCCCGGTCCGGCCGCGGCTGCGGCTCCCGCCCAAATCCAAGCCGCCGCTGCTGTCAAAGCTCACCACCACCACCACCATCAGCAGCAGCATCAACAGCAACAACACACGCGCCACCTACAACAGCAGCTGGATATAGAGCCTGACAGGCCCATCGGCTATGGAGCGTTTGGGGTTGTCTGGTAAGTGTACTGCACTATATTTCCATAACGGACTTATTTGTATTTATGCATGTTTTAGCCCATTTTACGAAAAGCCATGCACATACACTTAGACTGTATTGTTGCAGGTTAATTCCAGACAGGCGCTGTTCCCATGAATCACTAATAGCCTATATAAAAATGAACTTTTACAGTTGTTGTCATTGATTTTGTTGGTTAGATTGTTTTTGTTCTAATCTTGTGTCAACATTTCAAATATCTGCATTTGTAAACTGCAACATTAGTTGAAAGTAATTACAACTAATGTAAGTTAATGGACAACAATAAAGAGTAAAGCATTTCATGTTTACTGTGATGAATAACTCAAGTCACTTCCAAAGCTCTGCAAATCGATTTTTACACTGTAGTGACATAATTGGAAACTAAAACAACGGTTTGAAAAATGGACAAAATGTATTCAGTAATCTACACATCTGTTCAAACACTATAACATACCACAGCCTTTTGTTGACAATGGTCAGCTAATGTATACACAATGTGTAATAACTGGGATACAAAGTATTCAAGTACAGTGACGACATGTATTATCCAGTAGAACAGGTGAAAGGCAGTTGGTGCTATGGTGACAAGTGACATAAATAATCTCAGTTTGTCTTGAAGGCTACAAGTTTAAACAGAGAGTTAAAAACTACACCCCTTGGAGTTCAAAAGATGTAGGTGTTCACCAGACAGGCAGGCTTGCATGAAAGATACTACCAAGTTGCATCATGGGACATGTAGGATCCAATGTTTTGGGAGCTTGCCGCATAGTTTCGACTAGGGTTGGGCATCAAGAGAAAATAATCAGCTGCAACAACTGGTGTATGAAAATATATTTGCAAAGATGTGTATGCATATGTGTATGTAAGTTCTTTAAAGCTGAGCTCGACCAATATTTTATTTTTGGATACAGATATCAGGGAGTAAAACATTCTTATATCAATATATTGGCTGATTTAAACACCATTTTTACAATGATCCCTAAAATGTGGGGTTATCAACACTTTTGACTGAGATCTGTAATAGAGGCAGGATATTTTACAGATTAACAATCAACTTCACTGTCTAAAATGAAGCAGTAAAATACAATGACAATTAATTTTTTTTAATTATAATAAATAAAAAAAAAGTTTTAATGTAAGTGCATATCGGACAACATATACACCAATAGCGACATATGTGTGATAGGCCAATATTGGCTGATAATATCAGCCAACCGATGTATCGTTCTGCCTATAATGTTAACTAACCCAGTTAATTTCATTCACCTGCCACTAGCTTATGTTTGTAAACATTAACACAAAGTGTTAGGAAATTATATTAGAATGTAATTATGTGCTGGTGCAACCAAATGAAAAAAATAGGTGCACAAGTTAGTCTGGAGCATTGCATATGTGCCTCGGCCTGACTGCCCAGCAAGCCACTAGCATTACAGCTTTATGTTTGAGCAAGCAAACTGCTGAGTGCTAATCAAAGTTACATAATGTTGCTAAGCAAATGAATTCTTCCATCATGGCCATTTCGTCCTTCATGTAGCTATGTTGCTACCTTAAGGCCATGTCTGTCAAGTACATTTATATACAGCACACACACATGCCCACACACACAACGGGCATCCATAAAAAAACAAAACTAATGCTAGCTGGGCTACATCTGCAGTAACATTATCAACATTAAAACAATATAAACTTGCATGAAATAATAAACGTCATAGACTTGTGAAAAGCAACATGAAAAAAACAGTTAATGGCACACCACCTACTACTCTTGTTAGTTAGATGTAAAATATCGGGAAAGGAGTGAGAGAGATCCTGGGAGGGAAAACTATTTGCTTTTTGCTAGAATATTTTCAGATCTGACTTGGTGACTTGAGGGTTAATTTCCACCAAATACATTTTGAATTAAAGCTGCAAGCAGCGATGAACGGGCCCTCGCAGGCCACGCGGGTCGGGCCGTGCTGCTGTCGGGGCGTGCTCCTTACCCGGACCCATTGCCCCGTTATTGTGCGGGCATGTCTTAATTGATAGCCAAAAAGTGGTTTTGTGTTGATAATAGCGCCACCTGCTGGTGATATTTGGTGTGTGAGTTACAGGGGCCGGTCTATACCACCCCAATCAGTTTCATATCCATAAGTGTTGTGGTGTGGGCACAGTGCCAATTATAAAATGAAACTGCCACCAGAGCGCCACCTAGTGTCAGATCGGTAACACCTTCGTCAGCTTTCCAGGAGGCCATTGGCAATCAGTGTACCAAGTTTCGTGTTAATCCGACCAACCGATGTCGAGATATAAAATACTTCAATTTAAATAGCGCCACCTAGTGGTCATGGGCCAAGATTTTGCACAGAGCCTTAGGGGCTCATGGGGAAGTAGTATCCTGAGTTTCACGTCATTTGGACGCACCAATGTGGAGATATGCAACACTTCCTGTTGTTACCCGATTCCACAGGAAGTTGTTATTTAATAACTTGAGTATTCTTTGGTGTATCAAAATTCTTTTAATAACTTTTTGTCAGAAGGGTCCACAGATGCTGTGTGCAAAGTTTCGTGCAAATCGGTGAAATTGCCTGGGAGGAGTTCGAAAAAGTAGGTTTTTGACATTTCGCGAGCTAGCGAAAAAAAACGGTAGGCGAAAATGGGCGTGGCCTATATCAGGAGATTCAGCACAATTCACTGAACGCGTGGATATAAGGTTTTTGAATGTGCGACAAAGTATGTGGGAGTTATTAGCCAAAAAGCACTTTCCTTGACTGTAGCGCCACCTAGTGGTGAAAATTCACAACGACAACAGATTATAAAATTTTTCGCCAGGTGTGACATATATTCCAAGTTTGGTGAGTTTTGGGGTATGTTCAGGCAGTGAAAAATGCGATCATTTGGGACAAAGAAAAAAAAAAAAAAAAATTAAAGCTGCAAGCAGCGATGAACGGGCCCTCGCAGGCCACGCGGGTCGGGCCGTGCTGCTGTCGGGGCGTGCTCCTTACCCGGACCCATTGCCCCGTTATTGTGCGCGCATGTCTTAACTGAAAGCCAAAAAGTGGTTTTGTGTTGATAATAGCGCCACCTGCTGGTGATATTTGGTGTGTGAGTTACAGATGCCAGTCTATACCGGCCCAATCAGTTTCATATCCATAAGTGTTATGGTGTGGGCACAGTGCCAATTATAAAATGAAACTGCCACCAGAGCGCCACCTAGTGTCAGATCGGTAACACCTTCGTCAGCTGTCCTCAGGAGGCCATTGGCAATCAGTGTACCAAGTTTCGTGTTAATCTGACCAACCAATGTCGAGATATAAAATACTTCAATTTAAATAGCGCCACCTAGTGGTCATGGGCCAAGATTTTGCACAGAGCGTTAGGGGCTCATGGGGAAGTAGTATCCAGAGTTTCATGTCATTTGGACACACCAATGTGGAGATATGCAACACTTCCTGTTTTGACTCGAGTCCACAGGAAGTTCTTATTTAATAACTTGAGTGTTCTTTGGCGTATCAAAATTCTTTTAATAACTTTTTGTCAGAAGGGTCCACTGATGCTGTGTGCAAAGTTTGGTGAAAATCGGTGAAATTGCCTGGGAGGAGTTCGAAAAAGTAGATTTGCGACATTTCGCGAGCTAGCAAAAAAAAACGCTAGGCGCAAATGGGCGTGGCCTATATCAGGAGATTCAGCAAGATTCACTGAACGCGTGGATATAAGGTTTTTGAATGTGTGACAAAGTATGTGGGAGTTATTAGGCAAAAACGGTTTGTGTTGATGATAGCGCCACCTGCTGGTCGTTTTTGGTGTGTGAGTTACAGGGGCCGGTCTATACCACCCCTGTCAATTTCATATCCATAAGTGTTATGGTGTGGGCACAGTGCCAAATATAAAAAGAAACTGCCACCAAAGCGCCACCTAGTGTCAGATCGGTAACACCTTTGTCAGCTATCCTCAGGAGGGCATTGGCAATGAGTGTACCAAGTTTTGTGTTAATCCGACCAACCGATGTCGAGATATAAAATACTTCAATTTAAAGAGCGCCACCTAGTGGTCATCAACCAAAATTTAGCATAGAGCCTTAGGACCTCATGAGGAAGTAGGATCCTGAGTTTGACGTCATTTGGACAAACCAATGTGGAGATATGCAACACTTCCTGTTTGGAACGAAATCTGCAGGAAGTTGTTATTTAATAACTTGAGTATTCTTTGGAATATCAAAATTCTTTTAATAACTTTTTGTCAGGAGGGTCCACAGATGCTGTGTGCAAAGTTTGGAGCAAATTGGTGAAATTGCCTGGGAGGAGTTCGAAAAAGTAGGTTTGCGACATTTCGCGAGCTAGCGAAAAAAAACGATAGGCAAAAATGGGCCTGGCCTATATCAGGAGATTCAGCACAATTCACTGAACGCGTGGATATAAGGTTTTTGAATGTGCGACAAAGTATATGGGAGTTATTAGCCAAAACGCACTTTCCTTGATTGTAGCGCCACCAAGTGGTGGAAATTGACAACGACAACAGATTATCAAATTTTTCGGCAGGTCTGATCTATATTCCAAGTTTGGTGAGTTTTGGGGTATGTTCAGGCAGTGAAAAATGCGATCATTTTGGACAAAGAAAAAAAACTAAAAATAAAAATAATAATAATAATTAAAGCTGCAAGCAGCGATGAACGGGCCCTCGCAGTCCACGCGGGTCGGGGTGTGCTGCCGTCGCGGCATGCTGCCGTCGTTACATGCTGCTGTCGTGACATGCTGCTGTCGGGGCTTGTACTTGCAACAACTTCCATTGAGGAAATGAAAGTGAAGGCAGTGAAGCTGTCATTTCGTCATTTAGCAATAAAAGCGCCACCTATTGGTCGATTTGCACGAAATTTTGTAGAAATGCTCATCGTGCCATGGAACACAATTGCCAAAAGTTTTGTGTTGATCGGACTGTATTTCATCAAGATACACAAGAATGTCTGTTTGACCACAATGCACAGGAAATTGTTGTTTTATATTTTGGGCGTTCTGTGGACTAGCACATTTCTTTTAATAACTTTTTGTCAGGAGGGTCCACAGATGCTGCGTGCAAAGTTTGGTGCAAATTGGAAAAATTGCCTGAGAGGAGTTCAAAAAAGTAGGTTTGCGACATTTGGCGAATTTGCAAATGGAAATTCAGTGCGAACGTGGGCGTGGCCTACATCACACTGTTCGGCTGTATTCAGGGAACACGTAGATATAATGTTTAACAATGTGCACCATATTATGTGGGAGTAATTAGCAAAAAACTTTTTTTCTTGATAATAGCGCCACCTGCTGGTCATTTTTGGTGTGTGAGTTACAGATGCCAGTCTATACCACCCCTATGAATTTCATATCCATAAGTGTTATGGTGTGGGCACAGTGCCAAATCTAAAAAGAAACTGCCACCAGAGCGCCACCTAGTGTCAGATCGGTAACCCCTTTGTCAGCTATCCTCAGGAGGGCATTGGCAATGAGTGTACCAAGTTTTGTGTTAATCCGACCAACCGATGTTGAGATATAAAATACTTCAATTTAAATAGCGCCACCTAGCGGTCATGGGCCAAGATTTTGCCCAGAGCCTTAGAGGCTCATGGGGAAGTAGTATCCTCAGTGTGACGTCATTTGGACAAACCAGTGTGGAGATATGCAACACTTCCTGTTTTGACCCGATTTTACAGGAAGTTGTTATTTAATAACTTGAGTAATCTTTGGCATATCAATATTCTTTCAATAACTTTTTGTCAGGAGCGTCCACAGATGCTGTGTGCAAAGTTTCGTGCAAATCGGTGAAATTGCCCGGGAGGAGTTCGAAAAAGTAGGTTTGCGCCATTTTGCGAGCTAGCGAAAAAAAACGGTAGGCGGAAATGGGCGTGGCCTATATCAGGAGATTCAGCAGGATTCACTGAACGCGTGGATATAAGGTTTTTGAATGTGTGACAAAGTATGTGGGAGTTATTAGCCAAAACGCACTTTCCTTGATTATAGCGCCACCTAGTGGTGAAAATTCACCATGACAACAGATTATAAAATTTTTCGCCAGGCCAAATGTGTTTGCCAAATAAAATCGCGTTTTCATACACGTTCAGGCAGTGAAAAATGCAATCATTTTGGCAGACAAATAATAATCATTACAATTACAATAGGGTCCTCGCAGTTTCACTGCTCGGGCCCTAATAATTAAAGCTGCAAGCAGCGATGAACGGGCCCTCGCAGGCCACGCGGGTCGGGCCGTGCTGCTGTCGGGGCGTGCTCCTTACCCGGACCCATTGCCCCGTTATTGTGCGCGCATGTCTTAACTGATAGCCAAAAAGTGGTTTTGTGTTGATAATAGCGCCACCTGCTGGTGATATTTGGTGTGTGAGTTACAGATGCCAGTCTATACCGGCCCAATCAGTTTCATATCCATAAGTGTTATGGTGTGGGCACAGTGCCAATTATAAAATGAAACTGCCACCAGAGCGCCACCTAGTGTCAGATCGGTAACACCTTCGTCAGCTGTCCTCAGGAGGCCATTGGCAATCAGTGTACCAAGTTTCGTGTTAATCTGACCAACCGATGTCGAGATATAAAATACTTCAATTTAAATAGCGCCACCTAGTGGTCATGGGCCAAGATTTTGCACAGAGTCTTAGGGGCTCATGGGGAAGTAGTATACAGAGTTTCATGTCATTTGGACACACCAATGTGGAGATATGCAACACTTCCTCTTTTGACTCGAGTCCACAGGAAGTTCTTATTTAATAACTTGAGTATTCTTTGGCGTATCAAAATTCTTTTAAGAACTTTTTGTCAGAAGGGTCCACTGATGCTGTGTGCAAAGTTTGGTGAAAATCGGTGAAATTGCCTGGGAGGAGTTCGAAAAAGTAGGTTTGCGACATTTCGCGAGCTAGCGGAAAAAAACGCTAGGCGCAAATGGGCGTGGCCTATATCAGGAGATTCAGCAAGATTCACTGAACGCGTGGATATAAGGTTTTTGAATGTGCGACAAAGTATATGGGAGTTATTAGGCAAAAACAGTTTGTGTTGATGATAGCGCCACCTGCTGGTCATTTTTGGTGTGTGAGTTACAGGGGCCGGTCTATACCACCCCTGTCAATTTGATATCCATAAGTGTTATGGTGTGGGCACAGTGCCAAATATAAAAAGAAACTGCCACCAAAGCGCCACCTAGCGTCAGATCGGTCACCCCTTTGTCAGCTGTCCTCAGGAGGGCAGTGGCAATGAGTGTACCAAGTTTTGTGTTAATCTGACCAACCGATGTCGAGATATAAAATAGTTCAATTTAAAGAGCGCCACCTAGTGGTCATCAACCAAAATTTAGCACAGAGCCTTAGGACCTCATGAGGAAGTAGGATCCTGAGTTTGACGTCATTTGGACAAACCAATGTGGAGATATGCAACACTTCCTGTTTTGACTGTAATCTACAGGAAGTTGTTATTTAATAACTTGAGTATTCTTTGGAATATCAAAATTCTTTTAATAACTTTTTGTCAGGAGGGTCCACAGATGCTGTGTGCAAAGTTTGGTGCAAATTGGTGAAATTGCCTGGGAGGAGTTCGAAAATGTAGGTTTGCGACATTTCGCGAGCTAGCGAAAAAACACGATAGGCAAAAATGGGCCTGCCCTATATCAGGAGATTCAGCACAATTCACTGAACGCGTGGATATAAGGTTTTTGAAGGTGCGACAAAGTATGTGGGAGTTATTAGCCAACACGTACTTTCCTTGATAATAGCGCCACCTAGTGGTGCACGTTCACAACAACAACAGATTATAAAATTTTTCGCCAAGCCTAATGACTTTGCCAAATAAAATCGACTTTTCATTCACATTCAGGCAGTGAAAAATGCGATCATTTTGGACGAAGGAATAAAATAATAATAATAATAATAATTAAAGCTGCAAGCAGCGATGAACGGGCCCTCGCAGTCCACGCAGGTCGGGGCGTGCTGCCGTCGCGGCATGCTGCCGTCGTTACATGCTGCCGTCATTACATGCTGCCGTCGTTACATGCTGCCGTCGGGGCTTGTACTTGCAACAACTTCCATTGAGGAAATGAAAGTGAAGGCAGTGAAGCTGTCATTTCGTCATTTAGCAATAAAAGCGCCACCTATTGGTCGATTTGCACGAAATTTTGTAGAAATGCTCATCGTGCCATGGAACACAATTGCCAAAAGTTTTGTGTTCATCGGACTGTATTTCATCAAGATACACAAGAATGTCTGTTTGACCACAATGCGCAGGAAATTGTTGTTTTATATTTTGGGCGTTCTGTGGACTAGCACATTTCTTTTAATAACTTTTTGTCAGGAGGGTCCAGAGATGCTGCGTGCAAAGTTTGGTGCAAATTGGAAAAATTGCCTGGGAGCAGTTAGAAAAAGTAGGTTTGCTACATTTGGCGAATTTGCAAATGGAAATTCAGTGCGAACGTGGGCGTGGCCTACATCACACTGTTCGGCTGTATTCAGGGAACACGTAGATATAATGTTTAACAATGTGCACCATATTATGTGGGAGTAATTAGCAAAAAACATTTTTTCTTGATAATAGCGCCACCTGCTGGTCATTTTTGGTGTGTGAGTTACAGGGGCCGGTCTATACCACCCCTATGAATTTCATATCCATAAGTGTTATGGTGTGGGCACAGTGGCAAATCTAAAATGAAACTGCCACCAGAGCGCCACCTAGTGTCATATCGGTAACCCCTTTGTCAGCTGTCCTCAGGAGGCCATTGGCAATCAGTGTACGAAGTTTTGTGTTAATCCGACCAACCGATGTCGAGATATAAAATATTTCAATTAAAAGAGCGCCACCTAGTGGTCATCGGCCAAAATTTAGCACAGAGCCTTAGGGCCTCATTAGGAAGTAGGATCCTGAGGTTGACATCATTTGGACAAACCAATGTGGAGATATGCAACACTTCCTCTTTGGAACGAAATCTGCAGGAAGTTGTTATTTAATAACTTGAGTATTGTTTGGCTTATCAAAATTCTTTTAATAACTTTTTGTCAGAAGGGGCCACAGATGCTGCGTGCAAAGTTTCGTGCAAATCGGTGAAATTGCCTGGGAGGAGTTCGAAAAAGTAGGTTTTCGACATTTCGCGAGCTAGCGAAAAAAAACGCTAGGCAGAAATGGGCGTGGCCTATATCAGGAGATTCAGCATAATTCACTGAACGCGTGGATTTAAGGTTTTTGAATGTGCGACAAAGTATGTGGGAGTTATTAGCCAAAACGCACTTTCCTTAATAATAGCGCCACCTAGTGGTGAAAATTCTGAACGACAACAGATTATAAAATTTTTCGCCAGGTCTGATCTATATTCCAAGTTTGGTGACTTTTGGGGTATGTTCAGGCAGTGAAAAATGCGATCATTACGGACAAAGGAAAATAATAATAATAATAATAATAATAATAATAATAATAATAATAATCATTACAATTACAATAGGGTCCTCGCAGTTTCACTGCTCGGGCCCTAATAATCATTCGAAAAACAATAGGGACCTCGCAGGTTCCCTGCTCGGGCCCTAATTAAAGCTGCAAGCAGCGATGAACGGGCCCTCGCAGTCCACGCGGGTCGGGGCGTGCTGCTGTCGAGGCGTGCTCCTTACCCGGACCCATTGCCCCGTTATTGTGCGTGAATGTCTTAACTGATAGGCAAAAACGGTTTTGTGTTGATAATAGCGTCACCTGCTGGTGATTTTTGGTGTGTGAGTTACAGATGCCAGTCTGTACCACCCCAATCAGTTTCATGTCCATAAGTGTTATGGTGTGGGCACAGTGCCAATTATAAAATGAAACTGCCACCAGAGCGCCACCTAGTGTCAGATCGGTAACACCTTCGTCAGTTTTCCTCAGGAGGACATTGGCAATCAGTGTACCAAGTTTTGTGTTAATCCGACCAACCAATGTCGAGATATAAAATACTTCAATTTAAATAGCGCCACCTAGTTGTCATGGGCTAAGAATTTGCACAGATCCTTAGGGGCTCATGGGGAAGTAGTGTCTTGAGATTCACGTCATTTGGACAAACCAATGTGGAGATATGCAACACTTCCTGTTGTGACCTGAATCCACAGGAAGTTGTTATTTAATAACTTGAGTATTCTTTGGCGTATCAAAATTCTTTTAATAACTTTTTGTCAGAAGGGTCCACAGATGCTGTGTGCAAAGTTTCGTGCAAATCGGTGAAATTGCCTGGGAGGAGTTCGAAAAAGTAGGTTTTCGACATTTTGCGAGCTAGCGAAAAAAAACGGTAGGCGGAAATGGGCGTGGCCTATCTCAGGAGATTCAGCACAATTCACTGAAAGCTTCGGTGTAAGGTTTTTGAATGTGCGACAAAGTATGTGGGAGTTATTAGGCAAAACGCACTTTCCTTGATTATAGCGCCACCTAGTGCTGAAAATTCACAACGACAGCAGATTATAAAATTTTTCGCCAGGTCTGATCTATATTCCAAGTTTGGTGAGTTTTGGGGTATGTTCAGGCAGTGAAAAATGCGATCGTTTGCGACAAAGAAAAATAACAAATAATAATCATTCGAAAAACAATAGGGTCCTCGCAGTTTCACTGCTCGGGCCCTAAAAATAATTAAAGCTGCAAGCAGCGATGAACGGGCCCTCGCAGTCCACGCGGGTCGGGGCGTGCTGCTCTCGGGCGTGCTGCTGTCGGGGCGCGCTGCTGTCGGGGCATGCTGCTGTCGTGACATGCTGCTGTCGGGGCTTCTACTTGCAACAACTTCCATTGAGGAAATGAAAGTGAAGGCAGTCAAGCTGTCATTTCGTCATTTAGCAATAAAAGCGCCACCTATTGGTGGATATGCACCGAATTTGGCACAAACCCTCATGTGGGCATGGAAGACAAATCAAAAAAGTTTTGTGTTAATCGGACTGTATTTCATCAAGATATGCAGGACTGTGTGGTTTACCACAACGTGCAGGAAATTGTTGTTTTATATTTTGGTCGTTCTTTATACTATCACAATTCTTTTAATAACTTTTTGTCAGGAGAGTCCACAGATGCTGTGTGCAAAGTTTGGTGCAAATTGGAAAAATTGCCTGGGAGGAGTTCGAAAAAGCAGGTTTGCGACATTTGGCGAATTTGCGAATGGAAATTCAGTGCGAACGTGGGCGTGGCCTACATCACACGGTTCGGCTGTATTCAGGGAATGTATAGATATAATGTTTAACAATGTGCACCATATTATGTGGGAGTAATTAGCAAAAAACGTTTTTTCTTGATAATAGCGCCACCTGCTGGTGATTTTTGGTGTGTGAGTTACAGATGCCAGTCTATACCACCCCAATCAGTTTCATATCCATAAGTGTTATGGTGTGGGCACAGTGCCAATTATAAAATGAAACTGCCACCAGAGCGCCACCTAGTGTCAGATCGGTAACACCTTTTGTCAGTTCTCCTCAGGAGACCATTGGCAATCAGTGTACCAAGTTTTGTGTTAATCCGACCAACCAATGTCGAGATATAAAATACTTCAATTTAAATAGCGCCACCTAGCGGTCATGGGCCAAGATTTTGCACAGAGCCTTAGAGACTCATGGGGAAGTAGTATCCTGAGTGTGACGTCATTTGAACAAACCAATGTGGAGATATGCAACACTTCCTGTTTTGACCCGATTTTACAGGAAGTTGTTATTTAATAACTTGAGTAATCTATGGCATATCAATATTCTTTTAATAACTTTTTGTCAGAAGGGTCCACAGATGCTGTGTGCAAAGTTTGGAGCAAATCGGTGAAATTGCGTGGGAGAAGTTCGAAAAAGTAGGTTTGCGACATTTCGCGAGCTAGCGGAAAAAAACGGTAGGCGGAAATGGGCGTGGCCTATATCAGGAGATTCAGCACAATTCACTGAACGCGTGGATGTAAGGTTTTTGAATGTGCGACAAAGTATGTGGACGTTATTAGCCAAAACACACTTGCCTTGATTGTAGCGCCACCTAGTGGTGAAAATTCAGAATGACAACAGATTATAAAATTTTTCACCAGGTGTGACATATATTCCAAGTTTGATGCGTTTTGGGGTATGTTCAGGCAGTGAAAAATGCGATCATTTTGGCCTAAAAATAATAATAATAATAATTAAAGCTGCAAGCAGCGATGAACGGGCCCTCGCAGTCCACGCGGGTCGGGGCGTGCTGCTGTCGGGGCATGCTGCTGTCGTGACATGCTGCTGTCGGGGCTTCTACTTGCAACAACTTCCATTGAGGAAATGAAAGTGAAGGCAGTCAAGCTGTCATTTCGTCATGTAGCAATAAAAGCGCCACCTATTGGTGGATATGCACCGAATTTGGCACAAACCCTCATGTGGGCATGGAAGACAAATCAAAAAAGTTTTGTGTTAATCGGACTGTATTTCATCAAGATATGCAAGACTGTGTGGTTTACCACAACGTGCAGGAAATTGTTGTTTTATATTTTGGTCGTTCTTTAGACTATCACAATTCTTTTAATAACTTTTTGTCAGGAGAGTCCACAGATGCTGTGTGCAAAGTTTGGTGCAAATGGGACAAATTGCCTGGGAGGAGTTCGAAAAAGTAGGTTTGCGACATTTGGCGAATTTGCGAATGGAAATTCAGTGCGAACGTGGGCGTGGCCTACATCACACGGTTCGGCTGTATTCAGGGAACATATAGATATAATGTTTACGATGTGCACCATATTATGTGGGAGTAATTAGCAAAAAAAGTTTTTTCTTGATAATAGTGCCACCTATTGGTCGATTTGCACGAAATTTTGTAGAAATGCTCATCGTGCCATGGAACACAATTGCCAAAAGTTTTGTGTTAATCGGACTGTATTTCATCAAGATACACAAGACTGTCTGTTTGACCACAATGCGCAGGAAATTGTTGTTTTATATTTTGGCCGTTCTGTGGACTAGCACATTTCTTTTAATAACTTTTTGTCAGGAGCGTCCACAGATGCTGTGTGCAAAATTTTGTGCAAATTGGTGAAATTGCCTGGGAGGAGTTCGAAAAAGTAGGTTTGCGACATTTGGCGAATTTGCGAATGGAAATTCAGTGCGAACGTGGGCGTGGCCTACATCACACGGTTCGGCTGTATTCAGGGAACATATAGATATAATGTTTAACAATGTCCACCATATTATGTGGGAGTAATTAGCAAAAAACATTTTTTCTTGATAATAGCGCCACCTGCTGGTCATTTTTGGTGTGTGAGTTACAGGGGCCAGTCTATACCACCCCTATGAATTTCATAACCATAAGTGTTATGGTGTGGGCACAGTGCCAAATATAAAATGAAACTGCCACCAGAGCGCCACCTAGTGTCAGATCGGTAACACCTTCGTCAGTTGTCCTCAGGAGGACATTGGCAATCAGTGTACCAAGTTTTGTGTTAATCCGACCAACCGATGTCGAGATATAAAATACTTCAATTTAAATAGCGCCACCTAGTGGTCATGGGCCAAGATTTTGCACAGAGCCTTAGGGGCTCATGGGGAAGTAGTGTCCTGAGTTTCACGTCATTCGGACACACCAATGTGGAGATATGCAACACTTCCTGTTGTGACCCAAATCCACAGGAAGTTGTTATTTAATAACTTGAGTGTTCTTTGGCGTATCAAAATTCTTTTAATAACTTTTTGTCAGGAGGGTCCACAGATGCTGTGGGCAAAGTTTGGTGCAAATCGGTGAAATTGCCTGGGAGGAGTTCGAAAAAGTAGGTTTTCGACATTTCGCGAGCTAGCGAAAAAAAACGGTAGACGGAAATGGGCGTGGCCTATATCAGGAGATTCAGCACAATTCACTGAACGCGTGGATATAAGGTTTTTGAATGTGTGACAAAGTATGTGGGAGTTATTAGCCAAAAAGCACTTTCCTTGACTGTAGCGCCACCTAGTGGTGAAAATTCACAACGACAACAGATTATAAAATTTTTCGCCAGGTCTGATCTATATTCCAAGTTTGGTGAGTTTTTGGGTATGTTCAGGCAGTGAAAAATGCGATCATTTGCGACAAAGAAAAATAACTAAAAAAAAGAATAATAATCACTACAAAAACAATAGGGTCCTCGCAGTTTCACTGCTCGGGCCCTAATAATCACTACGATTACAATAGGGACCTCGCAGGTTTCCTGCTCGGGCCCTAATTAAAGCTGCAAGCAGCAATGAACGGGCCCTCGCAGGCCACGCGGGTCGGGCCGTGCTGCTGTCGGGGCGTGCTCCTTACCCGGACCCATTGCCCCGTTATTGTGCGCGCATGTCTTAACTGATAGCCAAAAACGGTATTGTGTTGATAATAGCGCCACCTGCTGGTGATTTTTGGTGTGTGAGTTACAGATGCCAGTCTATACCACCCCAATCAGTTGCATATCCATAAGTGTTATGGTGTGGGCACAGTGCCAATTATAAAATGAAATTGCCACCAGAGCGCCACCTATTGTCAGATCGGTAACACCTTCGTCAGCTGTCCTCAGGAGGCCATTGGCAATCAGTGTACCAAGTTTTGTGTTAATCCGACCAACCAATGTCGAGATATAAAATACTTCAATTTAAATAGCGCCACCTAGTGGTCATGGGCCAAGATTTTGCACAGAGTCTTAGGGGCTCATGGGGAAGTACTGTCCTGAGTTTCACGTCATTTGGACACACCAATGTGGATATATGCAACACTTCCTCTTTTGACTGTAATCTACAGGAAGTTGTTATTTAATAACTTGAGTATTCTTTGGAATATCACAATTCTTTTAATAACTTTTTGTCAGGAGGGTCCACAGGTGCTGTGTGCAAAGTTTGGTGCAAATCAGAGAAATTGTCTGGGAGGAGTTCGAAAATGTAGGTTTGTGACATTTTGCGCATTTGCGAATGGAAATTTAGCGCAAACGTGAGCGTGGCCTACATCATATAATTCAGCTGAATTCAGGGAACACGTAGATATAAGGTTTAACAATGTCTGACAAATTATGTGGGAGTTATTGGTCAAAAACTGCTTTGTGTTGATAATAGCGCCACCTGTTGGTCATCTTTGGTGTGTGAGTTACAGGGGCCAGTCTTTACCACCCCTATGAATTTCATATCCATAAGTGTTATGGTGTGGGCACAGTACCAAATCTAAAAATAAACTGCCACCAGAGCGCCACCTAGTGTCAGATCAATAACACCTTCGTCAGCTGTCCTCAGAAGGGCAGTGGCAAGAATTGTACCAAGTTTTGTGTTAATCTGACCCACCAATGTCGAGATATAAAATACTTCAATTTAAAGAGCGCCACCTAGTGGTCGTCCACCACAATTTCGCACAGAGCCTTATGGGCTCATGGGAAAGTGGTATCCTCAGTTTCATGTCATTTCGACAAAGCAATGTGAAGATATGCAACACTTCCTGTTTTGACCCGATTTTATAGGAAGTTGTTATTTAATAACTTGAGTATTGTTTGGAATTCCAAAATTCTTTTAATAACTTTTTGTCATGAGGGTCCCCTGATGCTGTGTGCAAAGTTTCGTGCAAATCGGTGAAATTGCCTGGGAGGAGTTCGAAAAAGTAGGTTTGCGACATTTTGCGAGCTAGCATAAAAAACCGTAGGCGGAAATGGGCGTGGCCTATATCAAGAGATTCAGCCCGATTCACTGAACGCGTGGATGTAAGGTTTTTGAATGTGCGACAAAGTATGTGGGAGTTATTAGCCAAAACGCACTTTCCTTGATTGTAGCGCCACCAAGTGGTGAAAAATCACAACGACAACAGATTATAAAATTTTTCGCCAAGCCTTATGTGTTTGCCAAATAAAATTGACTTTTCATTCACATTCAGGCAGTGAAAAATGCGATCATTTTGGACAAAGAAAAAAAACTAAAAATAAAAATAATAATAATAATAATAATAATAATAATCATTGCAATTACAATAGGGACCTCGCAGGTTCCCTGCTCGGGCCCTAATTAAAGCTGCAAGCAGCGATGAACGGGCCCTCGCAGTCCACGCAGGTCGGGGCGTGCTGCTGTCGGGGCATGCTCCTTACCCGGACCCATTGCCCTGTTATTGTGCGCGCATGTCTTAACTGATAGCCAAAAACGGTTTTGTGTTGATAATAGCGCCACCTGCTGGTGGTTTTTGGTGTGTGAGTTACAGATGCCAGTCTATACCACCCCAATCAGTTTCATGTCCATAAGTGTTATGGTGTGGGCACAGTGCCAATTATAAAATGAAACTGCCACCAGAGCGCCACCTATTGTGAGATCGGTAACACCTTTGTCAGCTGTCCTCAGGAGGCCATTGGCAATGAGTGTACCAAGTTCTGTGTTAATCCGACCAACCAATGTCGAGATATAAAATACTTCAATTTAAATAGCGCCACCTAGTGGTCGTCGGCCAAAATTTAGCACAGAGCCTTTGGGGCTCATGAGCAAGTAGTATCCTGAGTTTCACGTCATTCGGACAAACCAATGTGGAGATATGCAACACTTCCTGTTTGGAACGAAATCTGCAGGAAGTAGTTATTTAATAACTTGAGTATTGTTTGGAATAGCAAAATTCTTTTAATAACTTTTTGTCAGGAGCATCCACAGATGCTGTGTGCAACGTTTGGCGCAAATGGGTGAAATTGCCTGGGAGGAGTTCGAAAAAAAAGGTTTACGACATTTGGCGAGCTAGCGAAAAAAATGGTAGGCAGAAATGGGCGTGGCCTATATCAGGAGATTCAGCAGAATTCACAGAACGGGTGGATATAAGGTTTTTGAATGTGCGACAAAGTATATGGGAGTTATTAGCCAAAACACACTGTCCTTGATTGTAGCGCCACCTAGTGGTGAAAATTCTGAACGACAACAGATTATAAAATTTTTCGCCAGGTCTGATCTATATTCCAAGTTTGGTGACTTTTGGGGTATGTTCAGGCAGTGAAAAATGCAATCATTACGGACAAAGGAAAATAATAATAATAATAATAATAATTAAAGCTGCAAGCAGCGATGAACGGGCCCTCGCAGGCCACGCGGGTCGGGGCGTGCTGCTGGCGGGGCGTGCTCCTTACCCGGACCCATTGCCCCGTTATTGTGCGCGCATGTCTTAACTGATAGCCAAAAACGGTATTGTGTTGATAATAGCGCCACCTGCTGGTGATTTTTGGTGTGTGAGTTACAGATGCCAGTCTATACCACCCCAATCAGTTTCATATCCATAAGTGTTATGGTGTGGGCACAGTGCCAATTATAAAATGAAACTGCCACCAGAGCGCCACCTATTGTCAGATCGGTAACACCTTCGTCAGCTGTCCTCAGGAGGCCATTGGCAATCAGTGTACCAAGTTTTGTGTTAATCCGACCAACCAATGTCGAGATATAAAATACTTCAATTTAAATAGCGCCACCTAGTGGTCATGGGCCAAGATTTTGCACAGAGTCTTAGGGGCTCATGGGGAAGTACTATCCTGAGTTTCACGTCATTTGGACACACCAATGTGGAGATATGCAACACTTCCTGTTTTGACCCGAATCCACAGGAAGTTGTTATTTAATAACTTGAGTATTCTTTGGCATATCAAAATTCTTTTAATAACTTTTTGTCAGAAGGGTCCACAGATGCTGTGTGCAAAGTTTTGTGCAAATTGGTGAAATTGCCTGGGAGGAGTTCGAAAAAGTAGGTTTGCGACATTTGGCGAATTTGCCAATTGAGTTCTGGCGAGAAAGTGGGCGTGGCCTACATCATACAGTCCAGCTGAATTCAGGGAACACGTAGATATAAGGTTTAACAATGTGCACCATATTATGTGGGAGTTATTAGGCAAAAACGGTTTGTGTTGATGATAGCGCCCTCTGCTGGTCATTTTTGGTGTGTGACTTACAGGGGCCGGTCTTTACCACCCCTGTCAATTTCATATCCATAAGTGTTATGGTGTGGGCACAGTGCCAAATATAAAAAGAAACTGCCACCAAAGCGCCACCTAGTGTCAGATCGGTCACCCCTGTGTCAGCTATCCTCAGGAGGCCATTGGCAATGAGTGTACCAAGTTTTGTGTTAATCCGACCAACCGATGTCGAGATATAATATAGTTCAATTTAAAGAGCGCCACCTAGTGATCATGGGCCAAGATTTTGCACAGAGCCTTAGGGGCTCATGGGGAAGTAGTGTCCTCAGTTTCATGTCATTTGGACACACCAATGTGGAGATATGCAACACTTCCTGTTTTGACCCGAATCCACAGGAAGTTGTTATTTAATAACTTGAGTATTCTTTGGCGTATCAAAATTCTTTTAATAACTTTTTGTCAGAAGGGTCCACTGATGCTGTGTGCAAAGTTTGGTGAAAATCGGTGAAATTGCCTGGGAGGAGTTCGAAAAAGTAGGTTTGTGACATTTTGCGAGCTAGCGAAAAAAAACGCTAGGCGCAAATGGGCGTGGCCTATATCAGGAGATTCAGCAAGATTCACTGAACGTGTGGATATAAGGTTTTTGAATGTGTGACAAAGTATGTGGGAGTTATTAGGCAAAAATGGTTTGTGTTGATGATAGCGCCACCTGCTGGTCATTTTTGGTGTGTGAGTTACAGGGGCCAGTCTATACCACCCCTATGAATTTCATATCCATAAGTCTTATGGTGTGGGCACAGTGCCAAATATAAAATGAAACTGCCACCAGAGCGCCACCTAGTGTCACATCACTAACCCCTTTGTCAGCTGTCATCAGGAGGGCAGAGGCAATGAGTGTACCAAGTTTTCTGTTCATCCGACCAACCGATGTCGAGATATAAAATTCTTCAATTTAAATAGCGCCACCTACTTGTCATCACCCAAAATTTCGCACAGAGCCTTTGGGCCTCATGAGCAAGTAGTATCCTGAGTTTCACGTCATTTGGACAAACCAATGTGAAGATATGCAACACTTCCTGTTTGGAACGAAATCTGCAGGAACTTGTTATTTAATAACTTGAGTATTTCTTGGAATATCACAATTCTTTTAATAACTTTTTGTCAGGAGGGTCCACAGATGCTGTGTGTAAAGTTTGGTGCAAATTGGTGACATTGCCTGGGAGGAGTTCGAAAAAGTAGGTTTGCGACATTTCGCGAGCTACTGAAAAGAACGCAAAGCAGAAATGGGCGTGGCCTATATCAGGAGATTCAGCACAATTCACTGAACGCGTGGATATAAGGTTTTTGAAGGTGCGACAAAGTATGTGGGAGTTATTAGCCAAAACGTACTTACATTGATAATAGCGCCACCTAGTGGTGCACGTTCACAACAACAACAGATTATAAAATTTTTCGCCAAGCCCACTGACTTTGCCAAATAAAATCGACTTTTCATTCACATTCAGGCAGTGAAAAATGCCATCATTTTGGACGAAGGAATAAAATAATAATAATAATTAAAGCTGCAAGCAGCGATGAACGGGCCCTCGCAGTCCACGCGGGTCGGGGCGTGCTGCTGTCGGGGCATGCTGCTGTCGTGACATGCTGCTGTCGGGGCTTCTACTTGCAACAACTTCCATTGAGGAAATGAAAGTGAAGGCAGTCAAGCTGTCATTTCGTCATGTAGCAATAAAAGCGCCACCTATTGGTGGATATGCACCGAATTTGGCACAAACCCTCATGTGGGCATGGAAGACAAATCAAAAAAGTTTTGTGTTAATCGGACTGTATTTCATCAAGATATGCAAGACTGTGTGGTTTACCACAACGTGCAGGAAATTGTTGTTTTATATTTTGGTCGTTCTTTAGACTATCACAATTCTTTTAATAACTTTTTGTCAGGAGAGTCCACAGATGCTGTGTGCAAAGTTTGGTGCAAATGGGACAAATTGCCTGGGAGGAGTTCGAAAAAGTAGGTTTGCGACATTTGGCGAATTTGCGAATGGAAATTCAGTGCGAACGTGGGCGTGGCCTACATCACACGGTTCGGCTGTATTCAGGGAACATATAGATATAATGTTTACGATGTGCACCATATTATGTGGGAGTAATTAGCAAAAAAAGTTTTTTCTTGATAATAGTGCCACCTATTGGTCGATTTGCACGAAATTTTGTAGAAATGCTCATCGTGCCATGGAACACAATTGCCAAAAGTTTTGTGTTAATCGGACTGTATTTCATCAAGATACACAAGACTGTCTGTTTGACCACAATGCGCAGGAAATTGTTGTTTTATATTTTGGCCGTTCTGTGGACTAGCACATTTCTTTTAATAACTTTTTGTCAGGAGCGTCCACAGATGCTGTGTGCAAAATTTTGTGCAAATTGGTGAAATTGCCTGGGAGGAGTTCGAAAAAGTAGGTTTGCGACATTTGGCGAATTTGCGAATGGAAATTCAGTGCGAACGTGGGCGTGGCCTACATCACACGGTTCGGCTGTATTCAGGGAACATATAGATATAATGTTTAACAATGTCCACCATATTATGTGGGAGTAATTAGCAAAAAACATTTTTTCTTGATAATAGCGCCACCTGCTGGTCATTTTTGGTGTGTGAGTTACAGGGGCCAGTCTATACCACCCCTATGAATTTCATAACCATAAGTGTTATGGTGTGGGCACAGTGCCAAATATAAAATGAAACTGCCACCAGAGCGCCACCTAGTGTCAGATCGGTAACACCTTCGTCAGTTGTCCTCAGGAGGACATTGGCAATCAGTGTACCAAGTTTTGTGTTAATCCGACCAACCGATGTCGAGATATAAAATACTTCAATTTAAATAGCGCCACCTAGTGGTCATGGGCCAAGATTTTGCACAGAGCCTTAGGGGCTCATGGGGAAGTAGTGTCCTGAGTTTCACGTCATTCGGACACACCAATGTGGAGATATGCAACACTTCCTGTTGTGACCCAAATCCACAGGAAGTTGTTATTTAATAACTTGAGTGTTCTTTGGCGTATCAAAATTCTTTTAATAACTTTTTGTCAGGAGGGTCCACAGATGCTGTGGGCAAAGTTTGGTGCAAATCGGTGAAATTGCCTGGGAGGAGTTCGAAAAAGTAGGTTTTCGACATTTCGCGAGCTAGCGAAAAAAAACGGTAGACGGAAATGGGCGTGGCCTATATCAGGAGATTCAGCACAATTCACTGAACGCGTGGATATAAGGTTTTTGAATGTGTGACAAAGTATGTGGGAGTTATTAGCCAAAAAGCACTTTCCTTGACTGTAGCGCCACCTAGTGGTGAAAATTCACAACGACAACAGATTATAAAATTTTTCGCCAGGTCTGATCTATATTCCAAGTTTGGTGAGTTTTTGGGTATGTTCAGGCAGTGAAAAATGCGATCATTTGCGACAAAGAAAAATAACTAAAAAAAAGAATAATAATCACTACAAAAACAATAGGGTCCTCGCAGTTTCACTGCTCGGGCCCTAATAATAATCATTGCAATTACAATAGGGACCTCGCAGGTTCCCTGCTCGGGCCCTAATTAAAGCTGCAAGCAGCGATGAACGGGCCCTCGCAGTCCACGCGCGTCGGGGCGTGCTGCTGTCGGGACATGCTGCTGTCGGGGCGTGCTGCTGTCGGGGCGTGCTGCTGTCGGGACATGCTGCTGTCGGGACGTGCTGCTGTCGGGGCGTGCTGCTGTCGGGACATGCTGCTGTCGGGGCTTGCTGCTGTCGGGACATGCTGCTGTCGGGACGTGCTGCTGTCGGGGCGTGCTGCTGTCGGGGCGTGCTGCTGTCGGGACGTGCTGCTGTCGGGGCGTGCTGCTGTCGGGGCATGCTGCTGTCGAGGCTTGTTCATGCAACAACTTCCGTAGAGGAATCAAAACTGAAGGCAGTGAAGCTGTCATTTCGTCATTTAGCAATAAAAGCGCCACCTATTGGTCGATTTGCACGAAATTTTGTAGAAATGCTCATCGTGCCATGAAACACAATTGCCAAAAGTTTTGTTTTCATCAGACTGTATTTCATCAAGATACACAAGAATGTCTGTTTGACCACAATGCGCAGGAAATTGTTGTTTTATATTTTGGCAGTTCTGTGGACTAGCACATTTCTTTTAATAACTTTTTGTCAGGAGGGTCCAGAGATGCTGCGTGCAAAGTTTGGTGCAAATTGGAAAAATTGCCTGGGAGGAGTTCGAAAAAGTAGGTTTGCAACATTTGGCGAATTTGCGAATGGAAACTCAGTGCGAACGTGGGCGTGGCCTACATCACACGGTTCGGCTGTATTCAGGGAAGATATAGATATAATGTTTAACAATGTCCACCATATTATGTGGGAGTAATTAGCAAAAAACGTTTTTTCTTGATAATAGCGCCACCTGCTGGTGATTTTTGGTGTGTGAGTTACAGATGCCAGTCTATACCACCCCAATCAGTTTCATATCCATAAGTGTTATGGTGTGGGCACAGTGCCAATTATAAAATGAAACTGCCACCAGAGCGCCACCTAGTGTCAGATCGGTAAGACCTTTGTCAGTTGTCCTCAGGAGGCCATTGGCAATGAGTGTACCAAGTTTTGTGTTAATCCGACCAACCAATGTCGAGATATAAAATACTTCAATTTAAATAGCGCCACCTAGTGGTCACGGGCCAAGATTTTGCACAGAGCCTTAGGGGCTCATGTGGAATTAGTATCCTGAGTTTCATGTCATTTGGACACACCAATGTGGAGATATGCAACACTTCCTGTTTTAACTGTAATCTACAGGAAGTTGTTATTTAATAATTTGAGTATTCTTTGGAATATCAAAATTCTTTTAATAACTTTTTGTCAGGAGCGTCCACAGATGCTGTGTGCAAAGTTTCGTGCAAATCGGTGAAATTGCCCGGGAGGAGTTCGAAAAAGTAGGTTTGCGCCATTTTGCGAGCTAGCGAAAAAAAACGGTAGGCGGAAATGGGCGTGGCCTATATCAGGAGATTCAGCAGGATTCACTGAACGCGTGGATATAAGGTTTTTGAATGTGTGACAAAGTATGTGGGAGTTATTAGCCAAAACGCACTTTCCTTGATTATAGCGCCACCTAGTGGTGAAAATTCACCATGACAACAGATTATAAAATTTTTCGCCAGGCCAAATGTGTTTGCCAAATAAAATCGCGTTTTCATACACGTTCAGGCAGTGAAAAATGCAATCATTTTGGCAGACAAATAATAATCATTACAATTACAATAGGGTCCTCGCAGTTTCACTGCTCGGGCCCTAATAATTAAAGCTGCAAGCAGCGATGAACGGGCCCTCGCAGGCCACGCGGGTCGGGCCGTGCTGCTGTCGGGGCGTGCTCCTTACCCGGACCCATTGCCCCGTTATTGTGCGCGCATGTCTTAACTGATAGCCAAAAAGTGGTTTTGTGTTGATAATAGCGCCACCTGCTGGTGATATTTGGTGTGTGAGTTACAGATGCCAGTCTATACCGGCCCAATCAGTTTCATATCCATAAGTGTTATGGTGTGGGCACAGTGCCAATTATAAAATGAAACTGCCACCAGAGCGCCACCTAGTGTCAGATCGGTAACACCTTCGTCAGCTGTCCTCAGGAGGCCATTGGCAATCAGTGTACCAAGTTTCGTGTTAATCTGACCAACTGATGTCGAGATATAAAATACTTCAATTTAAATAGCGCCACCTAGTGGTCATGGGCCAAGATTTTGCACAGAGTCTTAGGGGCTCATGGGGAAGTAGTATACAGAGTTTCATGTCATTTGGACACACCAATGTGGAGATATGCAACACTTCCTCTTTTGACTCGAGTCCACAGGAAGTTCTTATT
Organism: Pagrus major; assembly: GCF_040436345.1. Lineage (NCBI taxonomy): Eukaryota > Metazoa > Chordata > Actinopteri > Spariformes > Sparidae > Pagrus > Pagrus major. The sequence continues at coordinate 34,666,096 of NC_133216.1, forward strand.
TAATAACTTGAGTATTCTTTGGCGTATCAAAATTCTTTTAAGAACTTTTTGTCAGAAGGGTCCACTGATGCTGTGTGCAAAGTTTGGTGAAAATCGGTGAAATTGCCTGGGAGGAGTTCGAAAAAGTAGGTTTGCGACATTTCGCGAGCTAGCGGAAAAAACGCTAGGCGCAAATGGGCGTGGCCTATATCAGGAGATTCAGCAAGATTCACTGAACGCGTGGATATAAGGTTTTTGAATGTGCGACAAAGTATATGGGAGTTATTAGGCAAAAACAGTTTGTGTTGATGATAGCGCCACCTGCTGGTCATTTTTGGTGTGTGAGTTACAGGGGCCGGTCTATACCACCCCTGTCAATTTGATATCCATAAGTGTTATGGTGTGGGCACAGTGCCAAATATAAAAAGAAACTGCCACCAAAGCGCCACCTAGTGTCAGATCGGTCACCCCTTTGTCAGCTGTCCTCAGGAGGGCAGTGGCAATGAGTGTACCAAGTTTTGTGTTAATCTGACCAACCGATGTCGAGATATAAAATAGTTCAATTTAAAGAGCGCCACCTAGTGGTCATCAACCAAAATTTAGCACAGAGCCTTAGGACCTCATGAGGAAGTAGGATCCTGAGTTTGACGTCATTTGGACAAACCAATGTGGAGATATGCAACACTTCCTGTTTTGACTGTAATCTACAGGAAGTTGTTATTTAATAACTTGAGTATTCTTTGGAATATCAAAATTCTTTTAATAACTTTTTGTCAGGAGGGTCCACAGATGCTGTGTGCAAAGTTTGGTGCAAATTGGTGAAATTGCCTGGGAGGAGTTCGAAAATGTAGGTTTGCGACATTTCGCGAGCTAGCGAAAAAACACGATAGGCAAAAATGGGCCTGCCCTATATCAGGAGATTCAGCACAATTCACTGAACGCGTGGATATAAGGTTTTTGAAGGTGCGACAAAGTATGTGGGAGTTATTAGCCAACACGTACTTTCCTTGATAATAGCGCCACCTAGTGGTGCACGTTCACAACAACAACAGATTATAAAATTTTTCGCCAAGCCTAATGACTTTGCCAAATAAAATCGACTTTTCATTCACATTCAGGCAGTGAAAAATGCGATCATTTTGGACGAAGGAATAAAATAATAATAATAATAATAATTAAAGCTGCAAGCAGCGATGAACGGGCCCTCGCAGTCCACGCGGGTCGGGGCGTGCTGCTGTCGGGGCGTGCTCCTTACCCGGACCCATTGCCCCGTTATTGTGCGCGCATGTCTTAACTGATAGCCAAAAATGGTTTTGTGTTGATAATAGCGCCACCTGCTGGTGATTTTTGGTGTGTGAGTTACAGATGCCAGTCTATACCACCCCAATCAGTTTCATGTCCATAAGTGTTATGGTGTGGGCACAGTGCCAATTATAAAATGAAACTGCCACCAGAGCGCCACCTAGTGTCAGATCGGTAACACCTTTGTCAGCTGTCCTCAGGAGGCCATTGGCAATCAGTGTACCAAGTTTTGTCTCAATCCGACCAACCAATGTCGAGATATAAAATACTTCTATTTAAATAGCGCCACCTAGTGGTGATGGGCCAAGATTTAGCACAGAGCCTTAGGGGCTCATGGGGAAGTAGTATCTTGAGTTTCACGTCATTTGGACAAACCAATGTGGAGATATGCAACACTTCCTGTTTGGAACGAAATCTGCAGGAAGTTGTTATTTAATAACTTGAGTATTCTTTGGCATTTCTAAATTCTTTTAATAACTTTTTGTCAGAAGACTCCACAGATGCTGTGTGCAAAGTTTGGTGCTAATTGGTGAAATTGCCTGGGAGGAGTTCGAAAAAGTAGGTTTACGACATTTGGCGAGCTAGCGAAAAAAAATGGTGGGCAGAAATGGGCGTGGCCTATATCAGGAGATTCAGCACAATTCACTGAACGCGTGGATGTAAGGTTTTTGAATGTGCGACAAAGTATGTGGGAGTTATGAGCCAAAACACACTTTTCTTGATTATAGCGCCACCTAGTGGTGAAAGTCCACAACGACAACAGATTATAAAATTTTTCGCCAGGTCTGATCTATATTCCAAGTTTGGTGACTTTTGGGGTATGTTCAGGCAGTGAAAAATGCGATCATTACGGACAAAGAAAAATAATAATAATAATAATAATAATAATAATAATAATCATTACAAAAACAATAGGGTCCTCGCAGTTTCACTGCTCGGGCCCTAATAAGAATCACTACAATTACAATAGGGTCCTCGCAGTTTCACTGCTCGGGCCCTAATAATAATAATCATTACAATTACAATAGGGTCCTCGCAGTTTCACTGCTCGGGCCCTAATTAAAGCTGCAAGCAGCGATGAACGGGCCCTCGCAGTCCACGCAGGTCGGGGCTTGCTGCCGTCCGGGGCGTGCTCCTTACCCGGACCCAATGCCCCGTTATTGTGCGCGCATGTCGTAACTGATAGCCGTCGTTACATGCTGCTGTTGTTACATGCTGCTGTCGGGGCTTGTTCATGCAACAACTTCCGTTGAGGAATCAAAAGTGAAGGCAGTGAAGCTGTCATTTCGTCATTTAGCAATAAAAGCGCCACCTATTGGTCAATTTGCACGAAATTTGGTAGAAATGCTCATCGTGCCATGGAACACAATTGCCAAAAGTTTTGTGTTCATCGGACTGTGTTTCATCAAGATACACAAGAATGTCTGTTTGACCACAATGTGCAGGAAATTGTTGTTTTATATTTTGGGCGTTCTGTGGACTAGCACATTTCTTTTAATAACTTTTTGTCAGGAGGGTCCACAGATGCTGCGTGCAAAGTTTGGTGCAAATCGGAGAAATTGCCTGGGAGGAGTTCGAAAAAGTAGGTTTGCGACATTTGGCGAATTTGCGAATGGAAATTCAGTACGAACGTGGGCGTGGCCTACATCACACGGTTCGGCTGTATTCAGGGAACATATAGATATAATGTTTAACAATGTGCACCATATTATGTGGGAGTAATTAGCAAAAAACTTTTTTTCTTGATAATAGCGCCACCTGCTGGTCATTTTTGGTGTGTGAGTTACAGGGGCCGGTCTATACCACCCCTATGAATTTCATATCCATAAGTGTTATGGTGTGGGCACAGTGCCAATTATAAAATGAAACTGCCACCAGAGCGCCACCTAGTGTCAGATCGGTAACACCTTCGTCAGTTGTCCTCAGGAGGCCATTGGCAATCAGTGTACCAAGTTTTGTGTTAATCTGACCAACCGATGTTGAGATATAAAATACTTCAATTTAAATAGCGCCACCTAGTGGTCATGGGCCAAGATTTTGCACACAGCCTTAGGGGCTCATGGGGAAGTAGTATCCTGAGTTTCACGTCATTTGGACAAACCAATGTGGAGATATGCAACACTTCCTGTTGTGACCCGAATCCACAGGAAGTTGTTATTTAATAACTTGAGTACTCCTTGGCGTATCAAAATTCTTTTAATAAATTTTTGTCAGAAGCATCCATAGATGCTGTTTGCAAAGTTTCGTGCAAATCGGTGAAATTGCCCGGGAGGAGTTCGAAAAAGTAGGTTTTTGACATTTCGCGAGCTAGCGAAAAAAAACGGTAGGCGGAAATGGGCGTGGCCTATATCAGGTGATTCAGCAAGATTCACTGAACGCGTGCATATAAGGTTTTTGAATGTGCGACAAAGTATGTGGGAGTTATTAGCCAAAACACACTTTCCTTGATTATAGCGCCACCTAGTGCTGAAAATTCACAACGACAACAGATTATAAAATTTTTCGCCAGGTCTGATCTATATTCCAAGTTTGATGAGTTTTGGGGTATGTTCAGGCAGTGAAAAATGCGATCATTTGGGAACAAGAAAAATAATAAGAATCACAAGGATTACAATAGGGACCTCGCAGGTTCCCTGCTCGGGCCCTAATTAAAGCTGCAAGCAGCGATGAACGGGCCCTCGCAGTCCACGTGGGTCGGGGCGTGCTGCTGTCAGGGCGTGCTCCTTACCCGGACCCATTGCCCCGTTATTGTGCGCGCATGTCTTAACTGATAGCCAAAAACGGTTTTGTGTTGATAATAGCGCCACCTGCTGGTGATTTTTGGTGTGTGAGTTACAGATGCCAGTCTATACCACCCCAATCAGTTTCATATCCATAAGTGTTATGGTGTGGGCACAGTGCCAATTATAAAATGAAACTGCCACCAGAGCGCCACCTAGTGTCAGATCGGTAACACCTTCATCAGCTTTCCTCAGGAGGCCATTGGCAATGAGTGTACCAAGTTTTGTGTTAATCCAACCAACTGATGTCGAGATATTAAATACTTCAATTTAAAGAGCGCCACCTAGTGGTCATCGGCCAAAATTTAGCACAGAGCCTTAGAGCATCATGAGGAAGTAGGATCCTGAGTTTGACGTCATTTGGACAAACCAATGTGGAGATATGCAACACTTCCTGTTTGGAACGAAATCTGCAGGAAGTTGTTATTTAATAACTTGAGTATTTTTTGGAATATCAAAATTCTTTTAATAACTTTTTGTCAGGAGGGTCCACAGATGCTGTGTGCAAAGTTTGGTGCAAATTGGTGAAATTGCCTGGGAGGAGTTAGAAAAAGTAGGTTTTCGACATTTCGCGAGCTAGCATAAAAACGGTAGGCGGAAATGGGCGTGGCCTATATCAGGAGATTCAGCACAATTCACTGAACGCGTGGATACAAGGTTTTTGAATGTGCGACAAAGTATGTGGGAGTTATTAGCCAAAACGCACTTTCCTTATTACAGCGCCACCTAGCGGTGAAAATCCACAACGACAACAGATTATAAAATTTTTCGCCAGGTTTGATCTATATTCCAAGTTTGGTGACTTTTGGGGTATGTTCAGGCAGTGTAAAATGCGATCATTTTGGCCGAAAAATAATAATAATAATAATCATTCGAAAAACAATAGGGTCCTCGCAGGTTCCCTGCTCGGGCCCTAATAATCACGAGAAAAACAATAGGGACCTCGCAGGTTTCCCTGCTCGGGCCCTAATAATAATCATTCGAAAAACAATAGGGTCCTCGCAGGTTCCCTGCTCGGGCCCTAATAAGAATAATCATTCGAAAAACAATAGGGACCTCGCAGGTTCCCTGCTCGGGCCCTAAAAATAATAATAATCACTACAATTACAATAGGGTCCTCGCAGTTTCACTGCTCGGGCCCTAAAAATAATCACGAGGAAAACAATAGGGACCTCGCAGGTTTCCCTGCTCGGGCCCTAATTACAATTACAATAGGTCCTTGCAGTTTCACTGCTCGGGCCCTAATAATCATTAGAAAAACAATAGGGTCCTCGCAGTTTCACTGCTCGGGCCCTAAAAATCCTTACAGATACAATAGGTCCTCGCACGAGATTCGTGCTCAGGCCCTAACTAGGGGGACCCCATCATCCCAATCCTTCTGGGAGTCACTACAGTGCTTCCGCAACATGGATTTCATAGTCACAGTCTAAAAAAATTGTTCAAGTGCCCTCTGGCTTTCAGGGTGGTAAGGACTAGATGTTATATGTTTAACGGCTAAAGATTTCAGGGCCTGAGCAAACAGCTTGGATTTGAAATCGGTACCTTGGTCAGTTTGAACCACCTTTGGCAGACCAAACAGCGAGAAAAACCAGGGCCTTGGTAATTACTGGAGCTGTAATTTTCCGCAGGGGGACAGCTTTGGGAACTTAGTGGAAGCACACATGATCGTTAAAAGAAACTGATTCCCAGCTTTAGTTTTCGGCAGTGGTCCCACACAATCAACAAGCACTTTATCAAATGGTTCACCTGTTACTGGAATGGGACAGAGAGGAGCAGGGGGATCACCTGATTTGGTTTACCAACCACCTGACACACATGACAGTACTGCACCACATCAGATTTAAGTTATGGCCAAAAGAAATGTTTATGGACTCTGTTATAGGTTTTTGTGACCCCTATGTGTCCCGACCATGGGTGGTCATGAGCTACGGACAACACCTGGGAACGAAAAGCTGTAGACACAACAACCTGATGAATCCCACCCCAATCCTCAATCTTTAAACATCACTAGGCCAGCGACACATCAACAGGCCGTTATCAAGGACATAGGCCACTTTCTTCTGTTTAGAAAGATTTTGTTGAAAGAAAACAAAGCCCTCTGCCCCTGCTAGGCACATAATACTGGCCAGTAGTCACTAAGTTCTTCTAGTGTGAACCTAAATGTTGGTTCATACATGTCTGAATTATTATAAAATTGTCAAAGTTATTGTATCAACCTAACTAACAGTACCAAAATACTGTTAGTATTGCCACTTAATCACAGTAATAATGTCCTCTACTCTATTCTGTTGTAATGTTGGCCTGTCACTAATCTCTTTTTCTTAACCTTTCAGCCTCTTGTAAAGCACTTTGTAGCCTACGTTTTCAAAGGTGCTATATAAATAAAATCTTACTTACATACTTACCCAGGTCAGTGACTGACCCCAGAGATGGAAAACGAGTCGCCCTCAAAAAGATGCCCAATGTCTTCCAAAACCTTGTTTCTTGCAAGAGGGTATTTCGGGAGCTGAAGATGCTGTGTTTCTTCAAACATGAAAATGTAAGTACGCACGGTAGTGCTAAAAAATGTCTTACTACAAATACAATCACACTGTTTGACCCCCTGTCCACATGGTACTGTGGAAGTCTGGATGCTGAAACAGGACAATTCAGTCCTGTCGTTTTCAAAATAACCATATTAGCCCTATTGCAGAAGCTATATAGCTATATATAATTATACAAGCCTATAATGTAAGTTACAACAAGGTAGAGCACAAATTACAGCAATAACTTCTTTTTTGTTGCCAGTTTATGAGCTTAGACAGTCCAATACAACAGCAATTCAATAAAGCCTGCATTCAAGAAGGTTCTAAACTTTTTCAAGAGGTGGTTCCAACTTTGTGGTCATTTTGAAAGCCATTTGTGTTGCTGTTTGAATCGCATTATGCTTAAAGGTGTTTCTTATATTTAAGGCTATCCTCACTGACAAATATGGTGGACAGAACATTATAAACAACTCTCATTATAATGAATACAATACAGTCAACAGCAGAAATGCACACAGAACACAGAAATGCAGAAAAATTCATCTGGCCTCTGACCTCCCTCACTAGTGCAAGAAGCTGGATGGTGTGAAATGCTTTTACTGCAATGCAATCTGTATCATCATCCCATTGCTAACGTAAGCTAGTTTTTCCTGACATTGTCATCAACACATTACAAATAATTGTAGCTCAGGAAACCGCAATGAACATTACAGCTCAATATAGTTCCAACAAGGTGACGACTTCCTCTGGAGTTAGCTTTAAATGTCCACAACTTCCAAAAAGAAAAGTAAAATGAACATCCTCCGTGACTCTACATGTAGCAGTCCATCTGCCATACCGGGATCCTGTCATGGGTGCCACGGTAGTCCCACTGTGGGTACAGCACAGATAGCTGAGCGTAGATCTCCGTCTGCTCCCCTGCTCATCCTGCTGCTGCTACGCTGTTAGATTAGCAGGGCTATTAAAAACAAGATTACTGTTGTGTTGGCTTACTACTAGCTATCTACTGCTGGATGAAAAATGGGAAACATAAATCCGAAAAAACTTGAACCTTGTTGAAAAGACCAATATAAAATGTAATTTTATGTGATGTATACACATTTACAATATATATAATGTTTAATTATAATTATAAATTATAATTAAAAATAATATTTGTTGTTGCATATTCTCAGTCATCCAGGTCAAGGTAATTCTAAGTGCTATATCGTAGGCAACTGGATTTGTTTCAGTTTCTTGAAGGCATTTCACCTCTCATCCAGGAGGCTTGGAAGCCTAAAATATACACACCTGAACAAAATATTAAGACCGGGGGAAAATTACAATATTCGCATTTCGCGGTGGTGGATCGTAACCAGGTTGTAAGTAGAGCATCAAAATGCAAAAAGAAGAAACAGGAGCAAGAGACAAAAAATAGAGTAGGCAATTTATTGAAAACTGCATTTAAACTCAAACAGGCTGTTCATGACCTGATCAAAAGTTTAAGACCATGGCCTTAAAAAGTCAAAATCTGCGCTAAAATCTGGCCTTCATGTCATTTTCTGTCAGACAATCACACTGTCAGGACCTCCTTGATGGCAGAGGCAAAAAGGCTTTCTGTCTTTGAACGTGGCAGGATTGTTGAGCTGCACAAGCAAGGCCTCTCGCAACGCGCCATCGCTGCTGAGGTTGGACGCAGTAAGACAGTCATTTTAAATTTCTTAAAAGATCCTGAGGGTTATGGGACAAAAAAGTCAAGTGGTAGACCCAAAAAAATTTCACCTGCGCCGAACCGGAGGATCTGACTGTGAAGACACAGGTCGATCCTCGACCCAAATTAAGGCCCTTACTGATGCTGACTGCAGCCCAATAACCATAAGACGGCATCTGCGAGAGAAGGGCTTAGAACAAAAGAACAAAAAACGTCTTCAAAGACCATGTCTCCTCCCACACCACAAACTTGCCAGTTTGGACTTTGCAAGGGAGCACCAAACATGGGACATTGAAAGGTGGAAGAAAGTTTTATCCTTTATCCTGTTCTACACGGCACAGTGGAGGAGGTTCTTTCATGATCTGGGGTGCTTTTTCCTTCAATGGAACCGTGGAGCTTCAGGTTGTGCAGGGGCGTCAAACGGCAGCTGGCTATGTGGAGATGTTGCAGCGGGCATCCCTCTTGACTGAGGGCCCTCTTCTGTGCGGTGATGGCTGGGTCTTTCAACAGGAGAACGCTGCAGTTCACAACGACTGCCTGATAAAGGACTTCTTCCAGGAGAATAATGTTGCTCTTTTTGACCATCCTGCGTGTTCCCCGATCTAAATCCCATTGAGAATGTTTGTTTGGGGATGGATGGCAAGGGAAGTTTACAAAAACGGACGTCAGTTCCAGACTGTGGATGATTCATGAAGCCATCTTCACCACATGATGTTCCCACCAGCCTCCTGGAAACACTCGCATCAAGCATGCCTAAATGAATTTTTGAAGTGATCATCAAGAACGGTGGGGCTACTCACTACTGAGTCCTTTTTTGACACTTTTAATTCTGTTTTTGATTTTTTTGGGCATAAGGTCTTAAACTTTTGATTAGCTGATGAACAGCCTGTTTCAGTTTAAATGCAGTTTTCAATAAATTGCCTACTTTATGTTTTTTTGACTCTTCCTGCCCCTATTTCTTCTTTTTGCATTTTGAAGCTCTATTTACAACCTGGTTACAATCCACCACCGCGAAATGCAGATACTTGTAATTTTCCCCCGGTCTTAAGATTTTGTTCAGGTGTGTAGCTCTTAAAATAATAATAATAGAAATAATATGATTATTTCTTTTGTGATATGCTACTCTATGAATGTATCACTTTACCGAGAACTGAAGATGACATTTGGAAAGTATCATTGGACAAATGCAATGTCAGTGTTGTTTTCTGGTTATTGATTGGTCAGGGATGACGCCTCCGTTGCATCATTTTACATTTTGGCCAAGATATGGGACTATGGTTCCAGCTCCACTTACCTAATTTGCATGTTGAAATTGGATCACAAAATGGGCACAATTAGAATATTTAGAACACTTACTGATACCAAGTGCGAATGCAAAGGTTCTGAAATGTAATTATTCAGAAAACGGATACCACGAAATAGTCTAAAAAATCTTTTCTTTTTTTTTTTAAAAGAGACATACCTTGGCTTTAACTCTCTCCTCAGGTACTCTCTGCTCTGGACATACTACAACCTCCACACATTGACTACTTTGAAGAAATGTATCCTTTACTGTTGATTAATTTAAAGATGGTTTCAGGCATTTAATGTATTTATATGTACAATAAAATTGTACATATAATTATTTTAGGCAATGGAACAACTCTGTAGTGCCCAATCAATGTTCCGAGATAATTCTTTCAGCTGGAACGTTATTGGTTGCAGCTATGACAATGCATTAACTTGCATGAAGTTTGAAGCTGTCCTCAGCATGCAGCTAAGGGTGTGATGGGGTGGGGGTTGTTGCTAGACTTCAAAAACCCTTTGTTTAAGGTCATGTAAGGCGTTGACATTCAGTAAGTAGGATGATAATGCGGACATATTTCTCACCTCTTTACCACCTCATCCCAAACAAACTCAGTGAAGTTGTTGAAGTTGAGACATTCATGATGTGTAATATATGATATACAGTATAGTGCTGTTGTGTATTGTAGGAGCTATTTGTTTGTTCTTAGCTTTTAGTTATCATTTTTTCTAATAATAAGTACTTTTTTTGTTTGATTACTCTAGATGTAGATTAGAATTTGATAGTATTTTTCTTTGCCCGTTGCTTTAGTTTAATTATTTCCTTGTTTAGCATGTTTAGCTTTGTGTAGTTAGTATTTTATTTTGTGTTTGTGTTTGATTGGGGTAATACTGGGGGCACCCATAAATAGAAGGGTAGGTTTTATTTTTTATACCAGAGCAGAAGAGGCATGCAAGATTCCTTTGTTCTTTGTTTGCTTGCTTGCTTTTTGGGAAAATAAACCTTGAAACCAAAGGAACTTTGAATGGACATTGAACTTTTGCCTGTGTACATTTCAAGCCCATGATGCAGCAGTGGCTCTTTGATTTACATCGGATTTCTTGACAAATGGCCACTGCATGTGTTATTATATATATTTGTGATTTATGAAAGAAGCCTTGCTAAAGCTTAACATAAGAACCTAAAGTAAGTTTTGATCATTCATATAATAGTACACTTAAAATTTTTTCCACCCTTACCTTTTGTTCACATATTGAATGTATCCTCTTAATTAAGTTTGGTATTTTTGGCACCTCCTATGGGTAGGGCTGTATGATTTATGATCACTTGACAAATTATTAATAAGTTATGTCATTTCCTTTGTCGAGTTAGATGAATGATGGTGGCCATTTTTTTCAACTGAACTTGCTCATTGATGATTAAAATGTCAGTCCTGCTGTATACCAGTTTTGGTGTTGATAAACTCAAAACTGATGTTTACTCTGTTCTATGGTCCAAGGGGCTTTTTTGTAGAGTCCTGTTAATTTTGATTATTCTGACTTAAAGTGTAATCAAAATTTAACAGGACCCTTGGACCATAGAACAAGCCCCTTGGACCATAGAACAAGGGGCTTTTGATTATTCTGACTTAAAGTGTGGGACGGCTGTAGCTCAGTGGGTAGAGCAGGTTCGAACCCCGGCTCCCCTGGGCGGAACTGAGCTACATGCCGAAGTATCCTTGAGCAAGATACTGAACCCCGAAATTGCTCCTGACGTGCAGTTGGCACCTTGTGTGGCAGCCTCTGCCGTCAGAAAAGGGCCCTGCGTTGAGCTGGTGACTCGTCCAGGGATATACCCGGGCCTCCGCCCATATGAAAACTGGGATTGGCTCCAGTAACCCCCCGCATCCCCCTGATAAAGCGGTAACATCCCCGCGACCCTCACGGATAAAGCGGTTAAGAAAATGAGATGAGAGATGAGAGAGACTTAAAGTGTGAGGCCAATCAGACTCATATTTCTTGGGAAGACCTTGCATATCATTTACAATTATTGGGCCAAGTTTCATACTTCTAGCTCATTCCAACTTACAGCAATTTGATGTGACAGAAAAATAATAATGATAAACACAGTGGAGTTCTACGCCTTTGGGACTTCAACCCTAATGACATCTGGGATGACATGACTGTGGGGTCATAAATGTAATGTGGCAGCCCAAAGGAAACAGGAGCCATTCTGATATTCTGGCTTAACCCTGAATTTAAGATATAAAATACAGAACTTTAGAATGACAGTGCCATTTTCCTGTGGCTCTCAGTGAGATTTGCTGTTTGTGCTCTTGGATATGTTTTTGTTCTTTCCCTTAATTTCCCATTGGTCAGCTATGTGGTGACTGAACTGATGCAAAGTGACCTCCATAAGATCATCGTATCACCACAGCCTCTGAGCTCAGACCATGCCAAAGTCTTTCTTTATCAGATTTTACGAGGTAGGTTCTCTTCTTGTTGTTATTGTCCATAAGATGTTCTCAATTAAACAGCGGTTGGGATGGAATGTGAAGATGTGTTTACAGGAAGTGCAGGGTGGAAACCAAGTCAAATTATTGTCAATCTTTTTCAACATAGAATATTTTAGTGCTTCCAGAGGGAGGTTACAGCAGCCCACAAGTCTAGCTAAAATGAGATAGAGGGCATAACATGTAAAAATCAATAGATACGAGCAGTGTGTACCTGCAATATTATGTAAATTTGACTATTAAGTTTTTAAAGCTGATCTGGCTGCTGTCGTCTGAACTCTGAACAACTTAAATTCAAATAATGTTTATTGCTCAACTAATGGTAACCACCATCACTGGTCAACATTACATGTATAATGTTTAGTTTCATTGATGGTAGCTGCAATCAAACAAAGGTTAAGTGGGAGTGTCTGTAAATAATTGGTGAATGAAAAGAGCCTGAGATGTGAATTTTTATTTAAGAATTCCTGTTGTAAGTAACTCCCTTTTTTATTATTTGTGTAAAGCAAATAATCATGCATCATGACCCCATGCTGTAATGCTATCAACATATTAAATATATAATAACAAATGTCAATTCTCCAGACCCTTTAAATATTTTGCTTTGTTTCCTATCCCATCCTAATCAAGATATTTCCTATTCCAAAATCCTTCTGTCCCATGGAGAGCTGGCCCTTTTTTCAGTCTATAAAGTGGACATTGTTGATAGACATCAGGCTTATGCCTGTTTCAGAATTACATGACTCTAGTGGAGATACATTTGTTTAAAAACATGATGGTTTGTACATGTCTGACACACACTGACTAACAAAATGTACTGCCAGTATATGAGCAGACAACAATTTGGACACCTGTGCAAGGGCCTGTAATTATCAGCTCACTCACTCATCCTGTTTGTTGAATGAGTGCTGTATTAGTTATGGTTTCAAAAATTGATACTTGAAAACAGGGTTGTAACATCTGATATCTGGTGTAATTTTCTAGTTTGTTGTCTCTTTCTCTTCAACCATCACCACCACCAGGTCTCAAATACCTTCATTCTGCTGGAATTCTACACCGAGACATCAAACCTGGCAACCTCCTGGTCAACAGCAATTGTGTGCTTAAGGTGTGTGGTACAAGTCAGTGGCTACCCTTTTTCATCTTTGTCATCTGAACATGTTGGAGAGAAAGTCAAAACTCACACGTTAACATTTTGCATTGAGGATACGCTGAGTCAATCATCATCATTTGAGGGCCACTTCTGCTGAAAATATCTGTGTGTGCGTGATTGTCTCCTGATAATCTGACGTAAACAAATTGACACAGACTTTGGTAACTGCTGTACGTTAATGTTACATACATGTACGACAGACTTTAAAATGAATGTCATGTTTTTCAATGTAGACTAAGAGAGAGACTAACATTACATCAGAGATATTTTTTTATAAAGTAATTCTCCACTCCATGAAATACCTTCAACACATTACTCTGGCGACAGGGTTAAAAAATATGGGCTAATGTTAAATCTTTGCGGTCCCATCGTAACGTTAAAGGTTGGAACAGCTGATTTTACCAGAGGCTGACAAGTGTGGCATTCAAGTCATAGTCAAGTCTAGTCTCGCATAGCCAGACCTCTCTCATCTGATCTGTTTTCATTTTATTCTCCCTACAAGTAATCTAGTCTTGAATATATAACGCAACACCATAACCTTGTCCACGTTAGGGACAGGGCACTGAAAACAGCTAGGCAGGCAGGAACAGAAACCATTCTGTTAACGTTACGTTACTTAATACTGTACTTACCAATGTGGTGTTGTCTCTTTCTATCCATCCATTCTTGAAATGAAGTCGCACACTTTAGAATCCTCCTAACCTCAGGAATATGCACAAACATTCAGCCACAGAACAGCGCATCGTCCGTTGTAAATAGAATAGATTCCAACAATGTAATCCACTAAATCACACGTTTCCAGATCTTGTGTCTCGATACAGACAGCTACTGCTAGCTTTTCAACTCTAATTGAAGACTGTGTCCTGCACATCTCTAAAGTTACTCTATTTTACTAACGTTACAAAGCCCGAGTTTCACTGTAGCTTATCATTGAGAGGGTGGGAGGGACTAGGGGGATATAAATAGATAGATTTTTAATATCGGCCAGTTAATCAGTTGTCGGCTTTTTCCTTCTCCCAACTATCATTATTATATCAACCTATAAAAATCCACTATCGGTCAACTTCTAGTATTATATTGCGCTCTGTTGTAAGGTTAATTGATATTAAGGTCTATCATGGACACAATGCAACAGCACTACAACCTTGTAGTCCCTTCATACTACATAAGAAAAAAACAAACTATATTTTATACACTATATTTTACACAGTTGCTTTCAATTGGCTATCTACATTGGGGCTAAAATTATGTACAGTAGAAATGAGTAGTCGGAACGAGTTTAAGCCATTCGGGATTGATGAAGTGTCAACAAATCCTAAACTTTTTTGCAGGTACTGTATGTGTGCCATTTTTCAAGAGAGATCTGCAGCAAACTCACAAAAAGTGGATGAAGTCAAACTACCTTTATGAATACTGTTTCTGCTGTTGTTTAAATGGCGCAAAATAAATGTAGGCAGTTGATAATTAACATGAGTGGACTGCTCAAGTATAGTCTATGTGTGGCTGTTGTGCCGTATGACTAACACACACAGTGGTTGTTTCCATTGGATAGTGAAGTTATGGAATAGTCACTAGTATTTATCAGTTTATAGCTACTAGGGGAAAAAGTAGAACATTACATTACAACATTTGTACTAACATTTGAATGACTATCTCCTAGATCTGTGATTTTGGCCTGGCCCGAGTGGAGGAGTCAGACGAGGCACGTCACATGACTCAGGAAGTGGTGACACAGTACTACCGCGCTCCTGAGATCCTAATGGGAAGCCGCCACTACTCCAACTCCATCGATATCTGGTCTGTAGGCTGCATCTTTGCTGAGCTTCTGGGCCGACGCATACTCTTCCAAGCCCAAAGTCCCATTCAGCAGGTAGTTCCCTCTCACTTCAGATGAGATTAGATGAGACAAGACTTTAGTCATAGTGAGTTAAGATATACATACGTTACTGTAAATATAAAATGCATGCATAGTAAATGGAAATGCCAAAAAGTTCTAGTAGGTCGGGCCCTTTTTTTTCACCTGCAGAGAGAACTAGGCCTTCATTATTTTCAGTACAAATGATAATATTAGTCTGAGTGAAAAGTTTAATCTCTGAAAACTGAATTTCAGAATATTTTAGTATTTAATATGTCTCCCTTTTGCTTTAATGACAGCATGCACTTGAGCTGGCAAGGACTCCACAAGTCTTTGCAAAACCTGCTGACTCGTGTTATCCCAGCATGATTTGACAGTGTTCCACAAAACGTCTTGTGATGTCACATAATGCTTGGCTTTCTCAGTTATCAAGTGTCCCCATAAATATTCAATGGGGTTGAGGTCAGGTGACTGAGGAGGAAAGCCCATGATAGTCAGGACTCCTTGGTCTTCTTTGGTCTTCAGGTAGTTCTGTCAAAGCTTTGAGGTGTATTTGGGCTCATTATTCTGCTGCAGTTTGAATCCTTCTCCACAAAGATCAAACCAGAGGATGTAGCATCTCTCTTAAAAATGGAGTGGTGCTTTCTCCGTGGTCAGAGTGGAGTCAATTCTGTGCAGGTGTCCAATTCCAGATTAGGCAAAACACCCCCAGACTTAAATATTCCCACCACCATGTTTCACTGTGGGTTTGAAACACTGGGTTTGAAACACTGTGGTATAATTATCTCTCCTGTTCACCTCCATACATACACCCCTCTGTTACTGAAATACATCTCTAACTTGGATTAATCAGTAAATCTGACTTTTTGCAGTCATCCACTGTGAAACTATGGTATTTCTTAGCCCACCTCAAGCCTTTGGCGGTTTTTCCAATCTGAGAAATGGTTAAGAAATTGCTCCTCTTCCTCTGAGACACTACAAGCCAGGCTTCTTTTTACAGTACTTTTGCTGATTCAAGTCTTGCATTGCTTATTTAGCAAATTCTGTATCTGTGATGAAGTTGCTTTTCCATTTCTTAGGGAACTAAGCTTGATGTATTGATCTTCTGAGGGTGTGGCATACTTGCCAACATTGGGTTGTGAAAAATAGGGAGATTTTTTTCATCGGTGTATTGGCCCAAGGAACAAGGTTCCTTTGCCAGGTGTGCTTATAAATTGTCATCATTTCCTGCCTTGTATTTTAAACCTGATGAAGGAACCTTGTTTTGAAAATGTTGTTTCTTTGATATTCAATAAATGATTCTGTTTACCATTGAGGACAATGAAAAAATAAGCAGTTTTAATTGCTGAAATGCGTACTAGAAGGCTAAATAATAAGGTGGTTACACTGCAGTGCATTTAGTATGCAGTATTTATTGCACATCAAATTAAAAATAGATACATCCTTCCCTCCTCAAAATCTCAAAAGTACTGAAAAAGAATGAATGGGCTACAGAAATACAATATTGTACACAATGTGCAAAAGAGTTGCCTTAAGCTTAATTTATGGTTCTGCGTCAGGTCGACGGCGTACCTATGCCGTAGCTACACCGTCGACGCAGACCCCTATGCCGTAGCCTGATGTGCACCTCCAAAAAATCCTAACTACGCGTCGCGTTGACGCGGACCGCAAGTGCTGGGATTGGTCCGCTCAGAACGTAATTTCCGGCAGTTGCTTTTTCCGGTCGTACAGACCACCTCCGCAAACGTCTTCTCTGTCGCCTGCGCTTTAACATTTACAATATAAGCACATGCTCTTCAGCAATATATATATAATAATAATATAATATATATATGTATATGTATGTATATGTTCATTAAAATGAACAAGAAATTGAAGAAAACAAGGGTGG